>NC_136429.1:92926491-93526491 GCF_052849685.1 Lactuca virosa
TATATATATATATATATATATATATATATATATATATATATATATATATATATATATATATATATATATATATATATAAGATCAATCTATCATATTTATTTTGCACTCCCATATTGTTTTATATAACTCTATTTTGGAAGTATGATCATCACATATTTGGCTAGGTAAATAAGAAATCAAACGTCATGACTGCCAAACCCAACACTGTAGACAAAGAAGTTCTAAGTCATTGAGAACGGCATCAAAAATGATCTCAAGCTAAAAGCTTGTATCCGCTTTATGATCGTTGAGACTTACAAGGAATACGAAGTGAAGGATGGGATTGTTCAATGTGTTACCGGCATCCACTCATCCCTCAAAAAAATGCAAGCATCATTTTCTTGATAACTGATAGCAACAAGGATGTCCGTATGATGGAAAAGTTGGCCAAAGTTGTAACGCTCGTGTTTATAGCCTAGGCATTAATATTGATGTGATAGTCTAGGTTAACCTTTGTAACTCATTTTGAAGAAATGAAAAGGAATTATGTGAATATTATGTGAATTATGTGTTTTATGCTTAATTATTAGGGTTTAATTAATTAAGAATAAAAATGAGCGTCAAAAATAAATATTAGATAAAGCCGATATCTATTAAGAAAGTTGAAGTGGTCGTGACAAGGATTACAGATATATAAAGAATACCAAAATTTGAGTTATAACGAAAAAGTTTTGACCTGTCGAAGTTTCGCGACAAAACCAGCACGGTGCCGAATGTCGTAAAAAGTGAGTTTTTGATAAACTAATTTTTAGCCTTAGTGATATAAACGAAAGTCGTATTGTTCGTTAAACCGAGAGTAGGTATAAAAAGAACGCCCAAATCTGACTTCGTATGAGGAAGTTATGATTTTTCGAAGTTTCAGCTTAGTAGTAGACAGCTAAAAACTCGAATTTTAGATCGAGTAATTTTTAGCTGATACAACCTAAATGAGAATCGAAGGTCTCGTCAATAGTACCACAACGATAAAAAGACAGACGAAAACGGACGTCGGATGAAGAAGTTATGAATTTTTAACGGATTTCCTGTCCCGGTCTGTTAAAAATAATAATATAAAAATTAAAGTCAAAATTAGCCGACGAAGTCTAAACGAAAGTTGTAGAGTGTAATTTTACCTACGCGTGCATATAAAGAACGTCAAAAACGGAGATCGTATGTTAAAACTGGGAAATTTCGCATACATGGACTTCGGCCACGTCACCCTCGCTCAAATCGTGCCACGTGTCTGAAATTGATGTGTCATCCGAAGTGGTCCACTAAAAATCCGACGCGTGTCCTATCTCGCGTGTCCGAGCCTCGCATGAGGTGCCACGAACCCCCTCCTCGGACTAGACCTCGGTCCAATCAGGAGCCTCCAGCGAGACCCTCGCATGCGCAACCCACGTGCGAGCCACCTGCGCGCCTTCGCTCTCCTGCTGCCACGTACCCTCGCTGCTGACTCAGGCTTCTTAGCCGACCTTCGGACTCCCCTATAAATAGAAGGCTGCGAGCCTTCTCAGGTACTTTTAAGAAATTGCCATCTTTCACCCCCTTTTCAATATTTTTACCATTTTGACATCCCCCAAAGCCCCGGTATCAATTATAACACCTGGAACACGCCCCGAAGACCCGGAAAATTTTATCTTTTCAGTTTCGAAGCCCGACCCTCGCAGAGCCCGATTTCTGAATAAAACTCCCGGTTTTATTAGAAACGATCGTTTTAGGAAACGAATTGCTGCCCGATTATCATCAAATCAAGTGAGTGTATAGTCACCTTCATCTTACACCTAGATATGAAGTATTTTCTATAAAATACGTGTTATGTGTAATTATATTAATTGTTTAATTGAGGTGACTGTTGAATAGATGTTTTATACAAGTTTTAAACTGTATATGTATTTTTATCTACAAATATGTTGGGTAAAACATGTGTAGATAGTTGATATGTGATGAAATAAAATCACGAGAGGCCTCGATGTGATAGTGATCCAGTCATCTAGCGGAGTATGGATGACGACCACAGACTTGTAACATCCGGATTCCCAGGTATTCTATTTTAACCTTTTATTTTGAGTTATAGAGAGGGACTCGACGAGTTGGCGCCTAGACTCGTCGAGTAGGATCGCGATTCGTTGATTAAATTAATGAATGGACTCGACGAGTCAGCTAGGTGACTCGACGAGTCTGTGCTGGCGGCAGAAACCCTGAGTCTTGGGGCCTGTGCCCTATTTAAAGGCCTTTATGGCCTTCATTTGCGGCCACTGCACCCCTGAGAAACCCTAGAGAGCAGAGAGAAAGCTTGTAGTGCAAGAGGAGGGCTAATTCATCATTCTTTGGTGTGTTTTAGCAAAGAGGAGGAAGGATTTCAAGCTAGGCTGTCTTGTGGGACTCAAATCTTCCATCAATTCGTCCAGAGCTGCTGTGGGAGGTAAAGATTCATGTCTATCTTCATTTGAGTAATAGATTTCATGAATCTAGGGTTTCATCTCTTTACTTTGGTAAGAGATCTAGTGTGTGTGATGTGCCCTTGTGACAATATTATCATATCTGGACCTTGAGAGGTCCAGAGAGTCCCTATCCTTCAGCTTAATGCAATCCTTTATGAGTTTTGGGGCCTAGGTTATTATATTAAGGGTTATTTTGGCATATAGAGATGATAGTGTGATGCATGGGCCTAAAGTTCGAACCTTTACGTGACTTTTGAGTGCTAGAAGGTCAGATCTACTAGTTGGTGAAGCAGATCTGACCTCAGAAGGTCGTTTGAGTGTCGCCATGGAAGGAACTCGCCGAGTCCATAATGGGACTCGACGAGTCGAGTCGGGTTAACCCGCGATTCATGACCAGTGGTGACTCGTCGGGTGGGAGGTTCGCTCGGCGAGTCGAGTGAGGTTTAGATAGACCCAGAGGATACGCTTGGACTCGCTGAGTCACATATGTGAACTCGACGAGTCTGGTCAAAGTTGACCATTGACTTTCGTGGACTTTTAAGGTCCAGTCAATGTTTGGACTTTTGAGCCATTGGAGGGGTAAAATGGTCTTTTACCTTCCTGAGAGAACTTAGAGAGGGAATAGCCTAGCCTTTGAGAGTCGTATTGATTAGAGTAATTATTTTGTGTGATTAGGCGGAGGCTAGATCAGTATTTCCGAGTTCGAGATTTACCGAGCTACCCGAGGTGAGTCTTCTCACTATACTTTACCTTGAGTGGTAAGTAGAGTTATGTGACAGAGTATGTTGTATGCTATGTATGTGATGTGTTGCACTGCATTATTTCTATGTGATTTATGCTGTGTGTATTCCAGAGTTTATAGAGTTAGGACCAGAGGGTCCACAGAGTTAGGACCAGAGGGTCCACAGAGTTAGGGCCAGTGGGCCCACAGAGTTATAGCCTCGAGTGGCTAATATGTGTTATATGTGGTATTTTGGGGAACTCACTAAGCATTTATGCTTACAGTGTTTTGTGTTATGTGTTTCAGGTACCAGTGAGGATCGCGGGAAGGCGCCGGCATGATCAGTACACACTTGTGGAGTTTTTATGTATTGTGATCTTGGGATGAATTTTATGGATTTGATATGTGATACATTGAGATTGATAATATTTATGAATGAAAGTATATTTTTAAAAGTGAAAAATTGTTTTGGAATTTACGTTGTTACAAGTTGGTATCAGAGCCTTGGTTTGAGGGATTCGGATGCACCTTCGAGCGCATTTGAACTCAAACTGAGGATTTGAGAAACTTTTCAAAATAAAACAAAATCTTTCTAAAGGGATAAAATGTTTTGAAAAGAGCAGAGCAGAGCAGTGTGTACGATCAGCCAGCGCCCGAACGGTGATTTCCCAAAATACCCTTATATTATGTGTTATGAGATATGATATGATATGTTATGCATGCTAGTGTAGGCTAGGTATTCTTATTAGGACTAGAGTGTCCTGATTTGTGATGCCTTAGCCTAGGGGTTTGCTGCAGAGAGATGCTTGAGAGTGAGTGGATGGCAGCTAGGAGCTTATGAGAGGTCTGCTAGGGAGTAGCCTATGCATAGTGAGAGTAGAGTGCTTGGGATTTGGGATCCTAGGAGGAGGACTTGAGGCGAATACTGATGCGGTGTAGACGGTACTAATGGGCCCGTATTACTGAAGAAGACAGTGGATCAGTGCGCAGTCCAAGTAAGAATCCTTAGGGTACTAAGGAACAAGTAGGGCTGAGTTGCCGAGTGTGAGTATGCTCGAGCGAGTCTCTGATATATCTTATGTTGTATTTCAGAGACATCATGGTTGGGACACGCCCCAGACCAGAGACCAGTGGTGTGAGTGACGAGGAGCTTCGTCAGATGATCCACGAGGAGGTGGCTGCGGCTATCCGCGCAGAGATTCCGGATATGTTTGGGTCTATTAAGACCACATTGATTGAGACCTTTGATGAGAGATACGCAGCAGTTACTGAGGCTGCAGCCGCTGCAGCTACCGCAGCTGTTGCTGCTGCTAGACCTCAGGATGGTGATGCGTTGCTGTTCCGAGAGTTCAGCAACACGAAGCCACCAGAGTTTGATGGGACGCAGGATCCGATAGCTGTGATGAGATGGGTTTCTGACATCGAGGGATGCTTCTATACGTGTTCTTGTCCGGAGCATCTGAGAGTTTGGTTCGCGCTGAACCAGCTTCGCTTGGGAGCGAAGGACTGGTGGAAGTTTGTGACAGCGCACTATTCTTCTGCAGAGCTTGCCGCGGTGACCTGGGAGAGGTTCACCGCTATGTTTCATGATGAGTACGTTCCCCCGGTGGAAAGGGAACGGTTGGCCCAGGAGTTCTTGACCCTCAAGCAGGGTACTGAGTCTGTTACTGTGATCACCAGGATGTTCCATGAGAGGGCGATGTTCTGCCCAGAGCACGTGTCTTCCGAACAGGCACGCATGAGTCGGTATTTGAGCATTTTGAGGAGAGACATCCGCGAGTTCGTGGCGAACTCGTCGTACCGGACATTTGCCGAGCTTCAGGCGAATGCTCAGAAGAGGGAGATAGAGCTTGAGACTCAGGCTAGGGAGGAGGCGGAGTCTCAGGGGAGGGATCGGCGACCGGCACAGTCCCAGCCGGCAGCCAAGCGGGTCAAGCCCGTCGATTCGAGACCAGGGAACCAGAAGGGCCGCACTTATGGCAAGTGCGGCAAGGGCCATGAGGGGATTTGTAGAGCAGGGTCTTGCTACAAGTGTGGCAAGGAGGGGCACATGGCCAAGGATTGCCCCAAGGGGTTTGCAGTCTGTTTCCACTGCAACCAGACCGGACACCGGAAGGCCAAGTGTCCACAACTGCGGGGGTCAGCACAGGGAGCATCGCAGGGATCTGCACCTGCTACTGTACGAGCTACCGAGAGTCAGCGGGTGAAGGCTGAGGCACCGAAGGCACGAGGGAAAGCCTTTCAGTTGACAGCGGAGGAGGTCCGCACAGCGCCCGATGGCGTGGCTGGTATGTATTCTTTCATGTATTCATTTTGAGTTTGAGATATTGTGCTTATATTATGATATGCGTAGGTACTTTTCTTGTGAGTTCTGTACCTGCCTTGGTGTTATTTGACTCGGGTGCGAGTCGATCTTTTGTATCATTAGCCTTTAGTCAGCACATCAGTATCCGTCGAGAGGCGTTCAGTCGACCTCTGCGAGTTTCCATAGCTGAAGAGAGAGCGGTGTATGCCACTGATGTGATTCGAGTATGTGTACTCGTGATCTTCGGCGTTGAGTTTCCGATTGATTTGGTCCCGATTGCGATGGGAGATGTCTGTGTCATCGTGGGCATGGACTGGTTGAGCAGATTTGGAGCGGTTATCGACTGCGAGCGATAGCTGGTGACCATACGAGACCCTAATGGGGGAGTTCTTACGGTGTATGGCGAGGGTACCCGTTCTGGGTCAGCGTTTTGTTCGGCCGCTAGAGCGAGGCAGAGCCTACAACAGGGCTGTAGTGGGTTTGTGGCTTATGTGATGGATACGAGGTTTGATGCGGAGAGGCCGAGATCGGTCGATGAGGTTCCGATAGTGCGTGAGTTCCCGGATGTTTTCCCCGAGGAGTTGTCGGGTGTGCCTCCCGAGAGGCAAGTAGAGTTCCGTATCGATTTGGTTCCTGGGGTAGCGCCTATTTCTAAGGCGCCCTATCGCCTTGCGCCTCCAGAGATGCAGGAGTTATCCTCACAGCTTCAGGAGCTGCTGAGGAAGGGGTTTATTCGGCCAAGTAGATCGCCATGGGGAGCGCCGATCCTTTTTGTAAAGAAAAAGAATGGTTCACACCGGATGTGCATTGATTACCGGGAGTTGAACAAGTTAACGGTCAAGAACCGTTACCCCTTACCGAGGATCGATGATTTGTTCGATCAGTTGCAGGGAGCGTCTTGGTTCTCCAAGATCGATCTGAGGTCTGGGTACCATCAGATGAGAGTCCGTGATGAGGATATCCAGAAGACGGCGTTCAGGACTCGTTATGGGCATTACGAGTTCGTGGTGATGCCTTTCGGGCTCACCAATGCACCGGCGGCGTTCATGGATCTCATGAACAGGATGTGCAGACCGATGTTGGATCGTTCGGTGATCGTGTTCATTGATGATATATTGGTGTATTCGAGGTCCAGGGAGCAGCATGAGGAGCATTTGAGGGAGATCCTTGGAGTTCTGAGATCGGAGAGGCTTTACGCCAAATTCTCCAAGTGTGATTTCTGGTTACGAGAGGTCTAGTTCTTGGGACATCTTGTTAACCAGAATGGGATATTGGTCGATCCGGCCAAGATTGAGGCGGTGATGAGTTGGGAGGTGCCGAGATCCCCCACCGAGATCAGGAGTTTTCTAGGGTTGGGCGGCTATTACAGGAGATTTATTAAAGATTTCTCCAAGATTGGTGTTCCTCTCACCTGGTTGACCCGGAAGGGCGTGGCTTTTAGTTGGGGCCCAGAGCAGCAGGCCTCCTTCGAGACACTTCGCCAGAGACTATAAGAAGCCCCTTTGTTAGCCCTTCCGGAGGGGATGGAGGATTTTGTAGTATATTGTGGCGCATCGATATCGGAATTGGGTGCGGTGCTGATGCAGAGGGGGCATGTGATTGCATACGCATCGAGACAGCTGAAGCCTCACGAGACGAGGTATCCTACTCACGATCTGGGGTTGGGGGCTGTGGTGTTCGCCCTCAAGATCTGGCATCACTATCTGTATGGGGTCCGGTGTACAATATACACGGATCATAAGAGCTTGAAGTATTTGATGGATCAGTCCAACCTGAATATGCGCCAGAGGAGATGGTTGGATGTGGTAAAGGATTATGAGTGTGAGATCCTGTACCACCCGGGCAAGGCTAACGTTGTAGCCGATGCCCTGAGCCGTAGGATGGAGAGTGCCCCGATACAAGACGTTTGTATGAGGTTGACAGTGATGACTCCAGTGTTGGATACCATTCGAGGGGCCCAAGTAGAGGCTGTGAGACCGGAGAACCGCAAGAGAGAGCGGGTGATCGGACAGGTATCGAAGTTCGTTACCGATAGCAGAGGGCTTATGACCTTTCAGCGTCGGATTTGGGTGCCATTCGTGGGCGGGGCACGTACCATACTGATGGAGGAGGCGCATAGGTCGCGGTTCTCAATCCATCCCGGGGCCACTAAGATGTATTTGGACCTGAAAAGAGAATATTGGTGGCCCTGTATGAAGAGGGATGTAGCGTGGTTCGTTGAGAGGTGCTTGACCTGTCGCCGGGTTAAGGCCGAGCACCAGCGTCCGCATGGCAAGTTGCAGCCACTTGAGATTCCCCAGTGGAAGTGGGAACAGATTTCTATGGATTTTATCACCAAATTGCCGAGGACCGCGAGGGGTGTCGATGCAATTTGGGTGATCGTCGACCGACTGACGAAGAGCGCTCATTTTCTTGCTATCAGTGAGAGCTCTTCCGTGGAGAGGCTGGCAGAGTTGTATATGAGGGAGGTGGTATCGCGGCATGGAGTGCCAATCTCGATCGTGTCGGATCGAGATGTACGTTTCACTTCCAGGTTCTGGAAGAAATTCCATGAGGAGCTGGGCATGAGGCTTCATTTCAGTACCGCTTACCACCCACAGACGGACGGTCAGAGCGAGCGAACGATTCAGACGCTCGAGGACATGCTCCGAGCATGTGTGTTGGACTTCGGAGGGAGTTGGGTCACGTATCTGCCATTGGCTGAGTTTTCCTATAACAACAGCCACCATTCGAGTATTGGCATGCTCCCTTTGAGTTGTTGTATAGGAGGAGGTGTCGGACTCCCATCTGTTGGGGAGAGGTAGGGCAGCGAGTGATGGGTAGCACCGAGATAGTGCTTCAGACGATAGAGCAGATACAGCAGGTCAGCCATAGATTGTTGACAGCTCAGAGTCGCCAGAAGAGTTACGCGGATAGGCGACGAGCCGAGCTTGAGTTCCAGGTGGGAGACTTCGTTCTCCTGAAGATATCTCCTTGGAAAGGAGTAATCCGATTCAGGAAAAGGGACAAGCTGGGACCCCGGTACATTGGTCCGTTCCGGGTGACAGCCAGGGTAGGTAGGGTAGCGTATCGTTTGGAGCTACCTGCGGAGTTGAGCCAGATACATGATAACTTCCACGTGTCTCAGTTGAGGAAGTGTATAGCCGACGAGTCGGTGGTGGTGCCGCTGGAGGATATTCAGGTGGATGCAAGCCTGAATTATGTGGAGAGACCGATCGCGATCCGGGATCGAAAGGTCAAGATTCTGAGGAACAAGGAGGTGCCCCTGGTTCAGGTCCAGTGGCAACATCGGAGAGGGTCCGAGTTGACTTGGGAACCGGAGTTGGAGATGCGGGAGCAACATCCAGAGTTGTTTGCAGAGCGAGACTTCGAGGGCGAAGTCTGATTCTAGTGGGGGAGAATTGTAACATCCAGATTCCCAGGTATTCTATTTTAACCTTTTATTTTGAGTTATAGAGAGGGACTCGACGAGTTGGCGCCTAGACTCGTCGAGTAGGATCGCGATTCGTTGATTAAATTAATGAATGGACTCGACGAGTCAGCTAGGTGACTCGACGAGTCTGTGCTGGCGGCAGAAACCCTAAGTCTTGGGGCCTGTGCCCTATTTAAAGGCCTTTATGGCCTTCATTTGCGGCCACTGCACCCCTGAGAAACCCTAGAGAGCAGAGAGAAAGCTTGTAGTGCAAGAAGAGGGCTAATTCATCATTCTTTGGTGTGTTTTAGCAAAGAGAAGGAAGGATTTCGAGCTCGGCTATCTTGAGGGACTCAAATCTTCCATCAATTCGTTCAGAGCTGCTGTGGGAGGTAAAGATTCATGTCTATCTTCATTTGAGTAATAGATTTCATGAATCTAGGGTTTCATCTCAATACTTTGGTAAGAGATCTAGTGTGTGTGATGTCCCCTTGTGACAATATCATCAGATCTGGACCTTGAGAGGTCCAGAGAGTCCCTATCATTCAGCTTTATGCAATCCTTTATGAGTTTTGGGGCCTAGGTTATTATATTAAGGGTTATTTTGGCATATAGAGATGATAGTGTGATGCATGGGCCTAAAGTTCGAACCTTTACGTGACTTTTGAGTGCTAGAAGGTCAGATCTACTAGTTGGTGAAGCAGATCTGACCTCAGAAGGTCGTTTGAGTGTTGCCATTGAAGGAACTCGCCGAGTCGAGTCGGGTTAACCCACGATTCATGACCAGTGGTGACTCATCGGGTGGGAGGTTCGCTCGGCGAGTGGAGTGAGGTTTAGATAGACCCAGAGGACACGCTTGGACTCGCCGAGTCACATATGTGAACTCGACGAGTCTGGTCAAAGTTGACCGTTGACTTTCGTGGACTTTTAGGGTCCAGTCAATGTTTGGACTTTTGAGCCATTGGAGGGGTAAAATGGTCTTTTACCCTCCTGAGAGAACTTAGAGAGGGAATAGCCTAGCCTTTGAGAGTTGTATTGATTAGAGTAATTATTTTATGTGATTAGGCGGAGGCTAGATCAGTATTTTCGAGTTCGAGATTTACCGAGCTACCCGAGGTGAGTCTTCTCACTATACTTTACCTTGAGTGGTAAGTAGAGTTATATGGCAGCGTATGTTGTATGCTATGTATGTGATGTGTTGCACTGCATTATTTCTATGTGATTTATGCTATGTGTATTCCAGAGTTTACAGAGTTAGGACCAGATGGTCCACAGAGTTAGGAGCAGAGGGTCCACAGAGTTAGGGCCAGTGGGCCCACAGAGTTATAGCCTCGAGTGGCTAATATGTGTTATATGTGGTATTTTGGGGAACTCACTAAGCATTTATGCTTACAGTGTTTTGTGTTATGTGTTTCCGGTACCAGTGAGGATCGCGGGAAGGGGCCGGCATGATCAGTACACACTTGTGGAGTTTTTATGTATTGTGATATTGGGATGAATTTTATGGATTTGATATGTGATACATTGAGATTGATAATATTTATGAATGAAAGTATATTTTTAAAAGTGAAAAATTGTTTTGGAATTTACGTTGTTACAGGACTTTTCTAGACAGTCCAGTGGAACGCTGGCAGGCCCGCAACCTATAGGTGTTAATGAACTTGGGTGTTCATTTGCTGTACTCCATCCCCCTCATGGTTGCCTTTAGGACATGTATGGCTGAGGAGTCCCCTTAGCAGTAGTGTCCATCCCGATGATATTCTTTAGGCTAGGTCCCTTGTGATAAGTGTTTAGGGACGTAAAGTGAGGATAACGGGAACGGGTAATCAGGGTTATTGTTAATTGATGAACTTAATAAGTTTATTATTATTGTGGGTTGAAAACCCTATATGCTCACCAGGCTCCCAAGCTTGACCCACTCAGCTTTTTACGTTACAGGTAGTGGACCCCGAGCATAGTCGGATGATGATGAGAGATTTTTGGATTATAGGCCAGTAGTTGTAAATAACTGTTGAAAGGCATATAATATCATGTTTATGCTTTTGATCTATATCGGAACATGACATCCCGAGATTTTGATATGAAATGAAATTATATATTTCCTAAAGAAAGGTTTTGACAATCTTTTATCATGTTTTGTTTTGGGAACCAATTCCGCCACATCTTTTAAAATGATTTCTCTGATTTTATTTTAAAAAGCATAAATTAAATCGAATGCTAAGTGATGATTATGAGATGAGTTTCTACCATATTTTAGACACGAGCACTAGTTTATTTTAGGAAAGATGCCTAAAATGCCCTTATGTGCTAAATGCTATATGTTTGCCATATGTGCCATTATTTGTTCGGATCTATGGTCTGTTGCCGACCGGATCTGGAAACCTTATGTGTGTAGGATTCTAAGCGTATGATTACGAGATTAGAACTAACATGTAAACGTTTCGGAGTGATAAGGGAATTTAAATACCTATCGAGGATAAAGACCTAAATTCGCCTTATTCATTATATAGATTATAATGGCAAGAACTCGCAGTGGAGTTGCAAATACAAACGGAAACAGGAATCAACAACCTCAACCCCAAGTAGTTGAGCAAGTACCTGTTGTAAGAGCTGCACCTGAGCCAATGACGATGGCTGGGGTACAAGCAATGATGCAGATGATGTTAGATCGCCAAATGGAGGAGACAAGGCGATTACTACAACAGAATAGGGAAGAAACTACGATACCTGTTGAACAGCCCGAATTGAATGAAGGGCAATCAGTAGGAGGGAACTACAGTGGGACTCTTGGTCAAGCCAACCACCGATAGTTAGACAAAACAACCAGGATGGAGGAGTTGAGGGACGCGGATGCAAATACAAAGATTTCATGGCATCCAAACCACCGTGTCTATCTAGAAGTCCGACACCGGTGGAAGTCATGAATTGGATCTCCGAAATGGAGACGATGTTTGAAAGTTGTGAGTGCAACAACAAACAAAAGACCGCACTTGCAATTCCTCTGTTTAAATCTGGTGTATTGAGTTGGTGGAAGTTACTAGCTGATTCCATGCCCAAGGGATAAGCTAGCAAGATGTCTTGGGAAGACTCTTTGGTACAACTGAAATTGAAATACTGCTCAGAGCAAGATCTTCTGGAAATTAATAATGAGTTCAAGAATTTGAAGAAGGGAATGATGAGCGTTACTGAATATGCTGCTAGTTTTACGGAAAAGATGAAGCTTGTTCCTTACCTAGTTCCAACTGAACTCTCTAAGGTTAACAAGTTTTCCCTCGGATTACCAGCGGACTTTGGTCCGATGGTCAAGCAAGCAACCACTCTGAAAGCCGCCATCTGGGCTGCTAAGAATGTTGAGACTCAGATCAGAGAGAAAGGTCTGGAGAGGGCAGAAGTTGGCGAAAAGAGAAAGTTTGAAGGAACTTCAGGTTCCAACAAAAAAAGCAAATTTTCAAAGTCTAATAAGTTTGGAGGAGGCGAAGTGAAATGGTGTGAGAAGTGCAAGAAAAAGCACTCTGGGAAGTGTAGTGAGGGGGTGACTTGCTACAAATGTGGAAAGACTGGGCATTATGCCAACGAGTGTCCGTCCAACAAGAGGGTATGCTTTACATGTAATGAAGAAGGGCACGTTTCGAAAGATTGTCCGAAGAAGAAGGATACAGCAAAACCCAATCTTCCACCAAAGCCGAAGGCGAAAGCCTTTCAGATGACACTTGAAGCTGCAAAAGAAGAAGTCGATGTTGCTTCAGGTACCTTTCTCGTAAATGAATTGCCTGCCCAAATTTTGTTTGATTCTGGAGCCAATTACTCCTTTATTTCGCATGAATTTGGTAGAATACTAGCTTTTCTTGTAGATAGACTAGTTAATGCTATAATAGTCGAGATTGCTAGTGGCAAGTTTGTACCTGTTAGCCATCGTATGAAAAACATCCTCATTGACTTGGATGGGAATAAGTTCCACGAGGAATTATTACCTATCGAATTAAATGGTTTCAATATAGTTTTAGGAATGGATTGGCTTAGCGCCAATGATGCCGAAATATTGTGTAGGAAGAAGATAGTAAAAGTAAACCCGCCAGGGAAAGAGTCGTTTATGGTGTATGGAGACAAACGCAAAGTAAACTCTGGAATCATTTCCCTAATGAAAGCCAGAAAGTGTTTGGCCAAGGGATGTACATCATATCTTGCGTTCGTGATCGATGTTAAGAAGGAAAAGAAGGAGGTGCAGAATATTCTGGTGGTGTGTGAATATCCGAAAGTCTTTCCCGAAGATCTTCCCGGATTGCCCCCTGATCGACAAGTAGAATTTCATATCGACTTGTTACCAGGAACGACGCCAATAGCAAAAGCACCGTATCGATTAGCACCAACTAAGATGAAAGAACTTATGACACAACTTCAGGAGTTATTGGACAAAGGTTTCATTCTACCTAGTTCATCGCCCTGGGGAGCCCCTGTGTTATTTGTAAAGAAGAAAAACGGGAGCATGAGAATGTGCATCGATTACAGAGAGCTGAATAAAGCGACAATAAAGAACAAGTATCCGTTGCCGAGGATCGATGACTTGTTCGATCAGTTGCAAGGTATTTCTCGAAGATCGATCTTAGGTCAGGATACCATCAACTAAAGGTGAGAGAGCAGGATATCAAAAAGACTACGTTCAGAACAAGATATGGACATTATGAATTTTTGGTTATGTCGTTCGGACTAACCAATGCCCCTGCAGCTTTCATGGATTTGATGAACAGGGTTTGTAAACCATACCTTGATAAATCCGTGATAGTATTCATAGACGATATCTTGATTTATTCGAAAAGCAAGCAGGAGCATGAAAAGCATCTGCGTGAAGTGCTAGAAGTTCTGAAAAAGGAGAAGCTGTATGCAAAGTTCTCCAAATGTGAATTTTGGATTCAAGAAGTCCAATTTTTAGGTCATGTGGTTAAACAAAAAGGAATAATGGTTGACCCAGAAAAGATTGAAGCTGTGATGAAGTGGGAACAACCAAAAAGTCCTACGGAGATTCGAAGCTTTTTAGGATTAGCTGGATATTATCGCCGATTTATCCAAGGATTTTCTTCAATTGCTACTCCATTAACAGCTTTGACCCACAAAGGAGCTACTTATGCTTGGAATGAAAAGCATAAGGAAGCCTTTGAAAAGTTAAAGAAGATATTGTGTGAAGCACCGATTCTTTTGTTAACTGAAGGAGTTGATGACTTCGCAGTTTATATTGATGCCTCTGGAGTTGGGTTAGGATGTGTTCTGACCCAAAGGGATAAAGTGATAGCGTATGCATCGAGGCAATTGAAAGCGCATGAAAAGAACTACCCCACTCATGATCTGGAGTTGGCAGCGGTAGTATTCGCCTTAAAGATATGGAGGCACTATCTTTATGGTACTAAATGCAAACTTTTCACTGATCATAAGAGTCTTCAATATCTCTTTAATCAAAAGGAATTGAACATGAGGCAGCGACGCTGGCTAGAACTACTCAAGGACTACGACTGTGAGATACTTTACCACCCTGGTAAAGCAAATGTTGTTGTTGATGCTCTCAGTCGAAAGGTAAATCTTGAAAAGAAAAGGCCAAGAGCACTGAGAATTGAAGTCGTCTCGACAATTGTGGAAAGTATAAAGAAAGCTCAAGAGGAAGGCTTTAGAGAAGAATGACCAAAAGGAGGAACGTTTGGGAAAAACGTTGGTGTTTGATACAAACGATCAGGGACTGAAGGTATTCAAAGATAGGATTTGGGTACCTAGGACGGGAGGAGTAAGAGGGCTTCTGATGGGGGTACGAAAATGTATAGGGGTCTAAAACACCCTATTACTGGTGGCCGACGATGAAGCTCGATGTTGCTAAGTATGTGGCTGAGTGTGTAACTTGTGCTAGGGTTAAGGCACAACATCAGAAACCGTATGGGAGTTTAGAACCTTTACCTGTACCCATGGGTAAATGGGAAGACATTACCATGGATTTTGTGACTAAACTGCCCAGAACAAGGAACGGTCACGACATGATTTGGGTGGTCGTTGATCGCTTCACTAAGAGTGCGCATTTCATAGAAGCCAATGAGAAATGGCATATGGATAAACTTGCGAATCCTTACGTGAAGGAAATTGTGAGGCTTCACGGAGTTCCGTTAATGATTGTATCCGATCGTGATAGCCGTTTTACCTCAAGGTTTTGGAGGAGTCTACAAGAGGAATTGGGTACCAAGTTGTGTTTGAGTACAGCTTACCATCCACAAACTGATGGTCAGAGCGAACGAGCAATTCAAACGTTGGAGGATATGCTGAGAGCATGTACCCTGGAATTCCAAGGTAACTGGGATGAACACGTACCTCTAGTAGAATTTTCCTATAATAATAGTTTCCACTCAAGCGTTAAGATGGCACCTTATCATGCTTTTGATGGGTTTTGAGCAATACATCAATCCTATGGTGTACATGCAAACCCTAATAGCTTTGGATCTATTTTGTCTAATGAACATGCAATTGAATTTCCAAAGCTATAAACCCTAAATCTATCATATAAGAACTGAAATAAGGGTTTAGTAATTACCTTTGATTGTTATATAGTAATAACAATCAATTCCTTGCTTTGATTGGCTTCAGAAAGCTTAGTGCCTGAAGTGTTGCACCTCTAATGGAGTCACAAACACCACTAAGCAATTGGATGAAGGAGAGAAGAGAGGGGAGGCACAAAAACGGATGGAAACCCTAAAGGAACACTTAGCCACGTTTTTGGGGAATAGGGGTCCTTTATATACATGTAGGCTATTAGGGTTTGCAACTAGGAAACCCTAATCTGACTGCTTAGGCCCTAAGCAACCCATGGACTCCTTTAACATATCCCTTGGACGAATTCCTTATGGGCTTCCAATAGAATTCGTCCAACCTATATATTATTAGGTGATCCATAGCCCAATTGTAATTATCTTATAATTACAACTCCAGTCCCCTAAGTTTAATTAATCTCTTTTAGTCACAAAATTAATTCTTAATTAATTCTTGACTAATATTAATTAAACAATATGATTTCTCCTTTAATATATTATTCTTATGATATATTAATAAATCATAATTAAACCTTTCTCTCCTTAATTCATCCTACATATTGCTATGGTGAAGGCAACCCAAAAGGACCATGCTCATAATCGGGTCAAGTATATACCAAAATAGTTATGGACTTAGACACTAATCCAACAGTCTCCCACTTGGATAAGTCTAATAGCTATTTTGCATAACTTCAGAACCTGATCAGCAATCGTAGCTTTCAAAAGCCGCTATCAACTCTGATCTTATCAGATACGCGTGTCCTTTAGATAAGGGATCATATATTCCTCTATTCTCAAGATATCGTATAGACGCGAGACATGGATTTAAATCATTCTCTCTGTCTATGTATTGTTTCCCGACATCTGATTTATGACGACAGACAATAGACTACAATTGAACACATTAACTTAGTCCCGACTTGGCCACGCGCTTAGGGTGTCATCACTAAATCATCGAGAGCCCACAAATATCGCTTTTATCCCACTTTGGGTAAAAGGAATGGATAAACTTCGACACAAATGCTTGCTTGCACCTACTAATCGAATCACACACAACAGTAAGTTTTATAACACCAAGTTACTGGTGCGTTTACATATCATCCATGTGCAACCGACCATCAAATAACAACTCACACGTCTCGGTTTCAAGAATATACAATGTTATCGTCTCACTAATCACCCGTGATAAATCCATGAAGTGATTCAAGTGAGCATGGGTTTAATCCGATACTTTAATCTTATTAAAGCACTCATGAACTCTGCAGCAAACTTGTGCTATGTCTAAACACTTTAGACAATCTACAGACAAATTTATGACAGTCTTGCTTCATACCTACTTCCAACGTATGACCGACTATGGAGGTTTGAATAACCCAGTTATTCTGGAAGTCAAAACATGCAAAGTGAAACACAACGATAATACTCAATCCTATATGGTCCCAAACTCTTGAGTATAAATAAAACATCTTTTATTTAGTCACCATATTGATCACTCATATTCATTGTTTAATGTTTCGGAAAATCAACTTTATTACTCGACTTATAACCACAATTATCCCATGCTCCAAGCATGCACACTTTGGTTTCCTATGGTCCATACTTTGTAAAATTAGATCAATTGAAAAACCTTTTCAATGAAACTCATTTCACAATCCCTAATCCTTATCATTAGTGTAAGAATACAAGGTTCTTGCCACTATTAGAATATGTTAGATTCTAACATTTTATGCAACGATCCTTTCGTAAAGTAATAGCACAAAAGTCACCAGGACTTGGCTAATGAAATTACTAAGTTCTCTATCAGAAATTGTTACAAAACAATTCTATAGATGTGATGTCTCTCACTCAAAGTACATTCCTTTGAACATCCTTTTGCATAAAAGTTTCTAATCTACATAGATTCTTAATTTCCAACTCCCATTTATGGAAACATTTCCATATTTGCTATATGACAACTCATTCTTAAAAGAATCTTATCTATTCATAATAATGTCAATATAGCCCATCCAATACTATACTTCCAACTACTCATAAGTGACCAATCCTTGGCGAACCTTAGATCATCCTTTGATAGTTGTTTAATTATTTTAGTCAAATCCAGTTCTAGTCCTTTTTCCCTCTTAATGCCCTAGGCATTTGGAAAATTTTAGAATGGTCAAATATTATAGCATATGCAATCGATCCTATACCCGAAGCGTATTGGACACGATGCATAATGTCTCACATAAAGACGTGATACTTTATTAGCCTTCTGCCATAATATTTTATGTGCCCTGTTCCCACAATTCGAACTATGAAGAGGGATGCCGTAATCATAATCGAATTTTGAGAATGCACTATGTATCGTTGACTAAATTTATTAACATTTCTCGATCTAAGCTTTAGAATTTTGAAACGAAGTATAATATTCTCTCCCTTAATTATAGCAAAACAACTTTTCAACCCTTGCAACTTTGCAAAGTGAATATTTGTTTTCTATAATTAATATTTCTAACTTGCAATACTTACCATAATAATCATGCTCCCACTAACATGATGATTATTTTCTTACCAGCATAACACTTATGCTCCCACTAGCTTTGACATGTATTCAGAAAACAATTGAACTTCCAGAAAACAATGCTTATTGAATTCCTTAAGTTCATATTTCTAATACCTAATACTTTGATAAGCCTTTATCAAAGCTTTTTAAGCTCATACATCTTTGCCTTAGATAGCTCACATGTGTGTCTAAACAATTCAGAATTTATGTTACTAAGTCCCAGATGTTCAGACCAATTGCCAAATCTCACAATTTGAACTATGAAAAGGGATGCCGTAATCATAATCGAATTTGAGAATACAATTTTCACAATTGCTATCTTCTTAAAATCTCTCTTAGTAAAAGCATTTCCTCACAATCATTTTCATGAAGGAGGGAAACCTTATGACACTTAGATTTTATGATGTATGTGTTCCTATCCATGTGAATTTGCCACAACCATAATCGTTAGACAAGGTTCGCGACAAATCCAAACTCATATGGACTGAACTCGTTCAAACTCGATTCCTTGCCTCATGGTAGCACGAATGCCCACCATGTCTTCCAAGCAACTCACCCCTACATATCAATGTACTTTCCATTGATCAAGGTGCTTTGTCTTTATGCATTCAAATGAGAATTCATAGAATTCACATGCACAATTAACTCAACTGGAATGGCACAGAAACAAGATAATGTCAACACGATAGGTTATAAACCTCAAGTCGTGCGCTAGTGATGATCAACTAGGTTTAACTCTTGATTTGTTCTTGAAACCTTTCAAGACCATTAAGACTCCCACTGACTCTTTGACATATAAGATTCTCTTGTCAAGAAACATTTCTTGACAAACAAATATTCAAGAGTTAGTGTAGCCTTTTGTCAAGTTTAACACTTCACACAAATTGTATTGGTTGGTCTTTGTCTTATCCAAGACATCACAACCTACCAATTTCAAATGTGCAAGAATAAGAAAACTTTTCCAAATTCCACATTTGGCGAGTGTTATAAACCTACTTAAGACTTGTCACTCAAGTCACAATCTTGGAGTATGACTCTTAAGACTTGATATTGGAAAGAAGTATGATTGACTTATTGATTTAACTATTTCCATAATTCTCGATTCCTCTTCTTAGACATACAAATGCACTAAGACTCACTTAGAGGACCAGTTGAGAAATAGTTCTTAATCATTAAAGCTTATCATAAAACAAAATAAAAGGTACTCTCCCTTCTTCTTAGAATAGAGAAACTTTTATCTTTTTGCCTACTTGATTCTTCTTATTCGTTCTGCCATTTATTGAAACATTTTCAATCAACTCAAAATTACACTTAGTCTTATAAGTATAATCATATTTACTAAACTTTAGTAAATCATGACGAATATCTTTATCACTCTTGTGGTGGACGTGATCAGCGCACAACCAAGTGTACCTGATCCCTAGCCCTTGACTTGACTCTTTGTCAAGGAATTAGTCTAATTTCCAAAATATGAAGTTTCTCATTCATCACGCAATGCATGTTGCATGATTCCAAGTTTCTGTCCAATTGAAACTTGGACGATGAGAAACTCTCCCTATTTGGTAAATTCTCGACATTTCACAAATAACATAATCAAGAATCACATCCAATTCAACATTGCTAAAATTAGAAATACATAAACATCCATTTTCACATATGCCCTTGCAAGGATAAATAAATAGGACGAAATCAAATTTCATTTTATTGCGGAAAAAACTTGTCCTTACAATGCAATTCAAATGAAAACTATGCTATTTCAATTTCTAAGCAATCTATTCTAACTCTAAAGTAGTAGCTCAAAAAAAATCCGATCTTCAAGCAATGTGATCGAAATCCATTTCTTCACGATCAGATTCAGCTTACTTCTTCCCTTAAGCTTTCTCTCTTTTCTTTGATCCTACAAAACATCAAAATGTAATCTTATCACATCATGTATTGAAAATCAAAGAATAGGAACTTATAGAGTTAGTTATTGGATTTTACCTGAAGTAGAGCCATACGTCTTGACTCTCCCATCTCTTAGATCTCTCAGGTAGATAGGACAGCTTCGTCTCCAATGCCCATTCTCTTGGCAATAGAAGCAAATGGACTCTTTTGGAATGGCACAAGGAACTATCTCAGAATTTACCTTTTCTGGATTCCCAATGTCACCATTTTCAATGTCCATTGAAGTTTGGGAGTTTGATTCACCAGACAGATTTGCTTGATCAGCACGCCAAATCATTGTTGATTCAGCAACTATAAGCAAATAGGTCAAATCAACGAGGGTCACGTCATGGTCCATCATATAGTACTCTCTAACGAACTCACTATATGATTCAGGAAGCGACTGAAGAACCCAGTCAACAGCCAACTCACCTGAAATCTCGACACCCAAACCCCTTAACCTGTCAATGTGTGACTTTATCTCCAAGACGTGTGCACACACATGTTTCCCATCTTCGTGTTTACTTGCTAATAGGGCTTGAGGGAGCTTGAAATTTTCAAGCCTTTGAACTTGTGGGTTAGGGAGAATAATTGGAGGAGGTGGAGGAAGTGAAGCATGACTCTCATTTCCTTGATCGTATCGTGGAACGTGATCTTCATTTGGAAAGCTTGTTCCAAGGGACTTGGGAAGACCATTATAAGATTTAGACATCTACAAAACGGGAGAAAATTCAAGTTAGTTGATAAGAATCCTTGATGTAACACCCAAATGAAACATCAAGGCTAAGATTCAACACAATACTCTACAACCTAGAAGAGGGATGCCGTAATCTAGTTGCAGAATATTTGAAGGTAGGTAAATGACGATTTACCAATTTCCACCATGAAAAACAAAAAAGGTTTAAGTTTTAAATGAATTGAAACTCCTAGATCTTTTGAGATTCATTGAACTTTTCAATGGCATGTTTAATCTCGATTATGCCCTTCAAATTTGAGACTGGGATGCCGAGGATCACAAACAAGGTGTGAATAACCATACGAATCTACGTGATGCAGTCAATGATACTATCACCTAATCAATGTGCCGGTTAACCACACACGCTCCATTGATCTATGATAGACATCGAGCCACCCTTCACTACCAATATCAACCCCAAATTAGTGTGTCGGTTAACCACGCACGCTCCACTAACGTTTGACAAGGGTACGAAGTGTAATTCCATGGATTAGCATACAATTTCACATTTTGCCTAAAGTAACTATGATTTGGGAATTTGTAAAAGCATTTAGTTACTTTGCACTTCATTATACTTATAATGGAAGGTTTCTTCCTATCCTACCCATTCGGCTAACGACCCTCCACTAGTCAAGAGTGCGGTGGGTAAGAGTGGATACCCATTCAATCGCCATTTTATAGGCAATTTCCTTAAACACCCCTTATAGACCAGCTTCGTGAATGAGGCCTACTAACGGTAAGATTGACTTTTTACTCATACATATATAATATTAGACTTTTAATGTTACATATAGTATAAGGGTGTATTTTATAATTTTAAAATACTAGGTGGTCTAATTTAATAAATTATACTTTTAATTTAGTTAAATGTAAACCAAAAATTTATGGAATTATTAACTCTCTTTTAATTATACACTTTAATTAATTAATAAAACCATAAGGGTGTAATTTGAACTTTTTCAAAAAAATACGAGGGGTTTTAGAATTTAACATTTCAAAATTAAACTTTTAATCAACTTTTAAATTCCAAAACTTGAGGGCAAGTTTTGAAACATTTCAAAACATTAGGGTTTAACTATTTAAATTTCAAAAACAAAACTTTTAAGTTTAAATTTAAACTATAAAACTTAAAGGGAGTAATTTGAAACTATTCAAACTTTTTCAAGAATATTCTAGATCAACAATTCAAATAAGGCAATTATATAGTTTTGACCTAGTCTAATTTCTTGCAAGATAATACACCAAATAATTCAAATAATTAAATTTAATCATATAAGGAAGTAATTATTCAATTAATATGAAATTATCTTTTATTTTGACAAAGATAATCACCCAATATCATTAAAATCCGATTTCTATCAATAAAAAACGTTTTGGTAATTATCCCACAGCAAAATATGGCAAAAAACCCGAAAAATCCTCCATCTGACCCTTTGACTCGTCGATTCAGGCTTGGACTCGTCGAGTTCACTATGGACTCGGCGAGTCACCCAGTTGACTCGGTGAGTCAAGTCGAAAAACCTAAAAAAAATTGATTTTCAGCCAAAATTCGATCAAATAAGCATCAAATTCACTAACAAACAGCCCTAGACTCTGATACCACTGATGGGTTTTGAGCAATGCATCAATCCTATGGTGTACATGCAAACCCTAATAGCTTTGGATCTAGTTTGTCTAATGAACATGCAATTGAATTTCCAAAGCTATAAACCCTAAATCTATCATATAAGAACTGAAATAAGGGTTTAGTAATTACCTTTGATTGTTATATAGTAATAACAATCAATTCCTTGCTTTGATTGGCTTCAGAAAGCTTAGTGCCTCAAGTGTTGCACCTCTAATGCAGTCACAAACACCACTAAGCAATTGGATGAATGAGAGAAGAGAGGGGAGGCACAAAAACGGCTAGAAACCCTAAAGGAACACTTAGCCACGTTTTTTGGGGAATAGGGGTCCTTTATATACATGTTGGCTATTAGGGTTTTCAACTAGGAAACCCTAATCTGACTGCTTAGGCCCTAAGCAGCCCATGGACTCCTTTAACATATCCCTTGGACGAATTCCTTATGGGCTTCCCATAGAATTCGTCCAACCTATATATTATTAGGTGATCTATAGCCCAATTGTAATTATCTTATAATTACAACTCCAGTCCCCTAAGTTTAATTAATCTCTTTTAGTCACAAAATTAATTCTTAATTAATTCTTGACTAATATTAATTAAACAATACGATTTCTCCTTTAATATATTATTCTTATAATATATTAATAAATCATAATTAAACCTTTCTCTCCTTAATTCGTCCTACATATTGCTATGGTGAAGGCAACCCAAAAGGACCATGCTCATAATCGGGTCAAGTACATACCAAAATAGTTATGGACTTAGACACCAATCCAACAACTTTGTATGGATAAAAGTGTCGAACGCCATCATGTTGGCTAGAAGCTGGGGAAAAGCAGTTTATGGGAGCTGAAATAGTCAATCAGACTGCTGAAAAGTTGAAAGTGATAAGGGAAAGGATGTTAGCTACTCAAAATCGTCAAAAGAGCTATGCTGACAATAAAAGACAACCGATATCATTTGAAGTTGGAGATTCGGTTTTACTAAAAGTCTCGTCGTGGAAGGGACTTATAAACTTTGGTAAAAGGGGAAAGTTGAGTCCAAGGTTTATTGGACCATTTAAAGTTCTTCAGAGGATCGGGAATCCAGCTTACAAGCTAGAGTTACCGGAAGAACTGGAGGGTATTCATAACACCTTTCATGTGTGTTATTTGAGAAAGTTCACGGGAGATGTGCCCGACATAATTTCCATTTCTGAATTAAAGTTGGATGAAAACAAGAGGTTGATTGAAGAACCTGAGGCAATCGTTGACCGTAAGACTAAGAAGTTGCTACACAAGATGGTCGATTTAGTGCTTGTGCGTTGGAAACATACGAATGGGCCAAATCTCACCTGGGAAACGGAGAGTGACATGATGAGTCGCTACCCGCATTTGTTTGTTGATGTGTGATTCCGGGGACGGAATCATCCTAAGGGGGACAGAATTGTAACGCTCTTTTTTCTAGCCTAGGCATTAATATTGATGTGATAGTCTAGGTTAACCTTTGTAACTCATTTTGAAGAAATGAAAAGGAATTATGTGAATATTATGTGAATTATGTGTTTTATGCTTAATTATTAGGGTTTAATTAATTAAGAATAAAAATAAGCATCAAAAATAAATATTAGATAAAGCCGATATCTATTAAGAAAGTTGAAGTGGTCGTGACAAGGATTACGGATATATAAAGAATACCGAAATCCGAGTTATAACGAAGAAGTTATGACCTGTCGAAGTTTCGCGACAAAACCGGCACGGTGCCGAATGTCGTAAAAAGTGAGTTTTTGATAAACTACTTTTTAGCCTTAGTGATCTAAAAGAAATTCGTAGTGTTCGTTAAACCGAGAGTATGTATAAAAAGAACGCCCAAATCTGACTTTGTATGAGGAAGTTATGTTTTTTCGAAGTTTCAGCTTAGCAGTAGACAACTAAAAACTCGAATTTTAGATCGAGTGATTTTTAGCTGATACAACCTAAACGATAATCGAAGGTCTCATCAATAGTAGCACAACAGTAAAAAGACAGACGAAAACGGACGTCGGATGAAGAAGTTATGAATTTTTAACGGATTTCTTGTCCCGGTCTGTTAAAAATAATAATATAAAAATTAAACTCAAAATTAGCCGACGAAGTCTAAACAAAAGTTGTAGAGCGTAATTTTACCTACGTGTGCATATAAAGAACGTCAAAAACGGAGCTCGTATGCGAAAGTTATGGATTTTAGTAGTTTTGGCGCGAAAATCGAGAAATAATGTCAAAACCGGGAAATTTCGCATACGTGGAATTCGGCCACGTCACCGTCGCTCAAATGATGCCACGTGTCCGAAATTGCTGTGTCATCCGAAGTGGTCCATTAAAAATCCGACGCGTGTCCTATCTCGCGTGTCCGAGCCTCGCATGAGGTGCCACGAACCCCCTCCTCGGACTAGACCTCGGTCCAATCAGGAGCCTCCAGCGAGACCCTCGCATGCGCAACCCACGTGCGAGCCACCTGCGCGCCTTCGCTCTCCTGCTGCCACATACCCTCGCTGCTGACTCAGGCTTCTTAGCCGACCTTCGGACTCCCCTATAAATAGAAGGTTGCGAGCCTTCTCGGGTACTTTTAAGAAATTGCCATCTTTCACCCATTTTTCAATATTTTTACCAATTTGACATCCCCCAAAGCCCCCGTATCAATTATAACACCCGGAACACGCCCCGGAGTGCCCGAAGACTCGGAAAATTTTATCTTTTCGGTTTCGAAGCCCGACCCTCGCAGAGCCCGGTTTCTGAATAAAACTCCCGGTTTTATTAGAAACGATCGTTTTAGGAAACGAATTGCTGCCTGATTATCATCAAATCAAGTGAGTGTATAGTCACCTTCATCTTACACCTAGATATGAATTATTTTTTATGAAATACGTGCTATGTGTAATTATATTAATTGTTTAATTGAGGTGACTGTTGAATAGATGTTTTATACAAGTTTTAAACTGTATATGTATTTTTATCTACAAATATGTTGGATAAAACATGGGTAGATAGTTGATATGTGATGAAATAAAATGACGAGAGGCCTCGATGTGATAGTGAACCAGTCTTCTAGCGGAGTATGGATGACGACCACAGACTTTTCTAGACAGTCCAGTGGAACGCTGGCAGGCCCGCAACCTGTAGATTTTAATGAACTTGGGTGTTCATTTGCTGTACTTCATCCCCCTCATGGTTGCCTTTAGGACATGTATGGCTGAGGAGTCCCCTTAGCAATAATATCCATCCCGATGATATTCTTTAGGCTAGGTCCCTTGTGATAAGTGTTTAGGGACGTAAAGTGAGGATAACGGGAACGGGTAATCAGGGTTATTGTTGATTGATGAAGTTAATAAGTTTATTATTATTGTGGGTTGAAAACCCTATATGATCACCAGGCTCCCAAGCCTGACCCACTCAGCTTTTTATGTTACAGGTAATGGACCCCGAGCATAGTCGGATGATGATGAGAGATTTTTGGATTATAGGCCAGTAGTTGTAAATAACTGTTGAAAGGCTTATAATGTCTTGTTTATGCTTTTGATCTATATCGGAACATGACATCCCGAGATTTTGATATGAAATGAAATTATATATTTCCTAAAGAAAGGTTTTGACAATCTTTTATCATGTTTTGTTTTGGGAACCAATTCCGCCACATCTTTTAAAATGATTTCTCTGATTTTATTTTAACAAGCATAAATTAAATCGGTCTTTTCTGGCCGAGAAATTAGGGGATGTCACAGTTGGTATCAGAGCATCAGTTTAAGCGAACTAAGAAATTGTAGGATTTCTAGACTTAAACTTAGAATGCTAAGTCATGATTGTGAGATGAGTGTCTACCATATTTTAGACACGAGCACTAGTTTATTTTAGGAAAGATGCCTAAAATGCCCTTATGTGCTAAATGCTATATGTTTTCCATATGTGCCATTATTTGTTCGGACCTATGGTCTGTTGCCGACCGGATCTGGAAACCATATGTGTGTAGGATTCTAAGCGTATGATTACGAGATTAGAACTAAGATGTAAACGTTTCGGAGTGATAAGGGAATTTAAATACCTATCGAGGATAAAGACCTAAATTCGCCTTATTCGGTATATAGATTAAAATGGCAAGAACTCGCACTGGAGTTGCAAATGCAAACGGAAACAGGAATCAACAACCTCAACCCCAAGTAGTTGAGCAAGTACCTGTTGTAGGAGCTGCACCTGAGCCAATGACAATGGCTGGGGTACAAGCAATGATACAGATGATGTTAGATCGCCAAATGGAGGAGACAAGGCGATTACTACAACAGAATAGGGAAGAAACTACGATACCTGTTGAACAGCCCGAATTGAATGAAGGGCAATCAGCAGGAGGGAACTACAGTGGGACTCTTGGTCAAGCCAACCACCGATAGTTAGACAAAACAACCAGGATGGAGGAGTTGAGGGACGCGAATGCAAATACAAAGATTTCATGGCATCCAAACCACCGTGTCTATCTGGAAGTCCGACACCGGTGGAAGTCATGAATTGGATCTCCGAAATGGAGACGATGTTTGAAAGTTGTGAGTGCAACAACAAACAAAAGACCGCACTTGCAATTCCTCTGTTAAAATCTGGTGTAATGAGTTGGTGGAAGTTACTAGCTTATTCCATGCCCAAGGGATAAGCTAGCAAGATGTCTTGGGAAGACTTTGTGGTACAACTGAAATTGCAATACTGCTCTGAGCAGGATCTTCTGGAAATTAATAATGAGTTCCAGAATTTGAAGAAGGGAAAGATGAGAGTTACCGAATACGTTGCTAGTTTTACGGAAATGATGAAGCTTGTTCCTTACCTAGTTCCAACTGAACTCTCTAAGGGTAACAAGTTTTCCCTTGGATTACCAGCGGACTTTGGTCCGATGGTCAAGCAAGCAACCACTCTGAAAGCCGCCATCTGGGCTGCTAAGAATGTTGAGACTCAGATCAGAGAGAAAGGTCTGGAGAGGGCAAAAGTTGGCGAAAAAAGAAAGTTTGAAGGAACTTCAGGTTCCAACAAAAAAAGAAAATTTTCAAAGTCTAAGAAGCTTGGAGGAGGCGAAGTGAAATGGTGTGAGAAGTGCAGGAAAAAGCACTCTGGGAAATGTAGTGAGGGGGTGACTTGCTACAAATGTGGAAAGACTGGGCATTATGCCAACGAGTGTCTGTCCAACAAGAGGGTATGCTTTACATGTAACGAAGAAGGGCACGTTTCGAAAGATAGTCCGAAGAAGAAGGATACAGCAAAACCCAATCTTCAACCAAAGCCGAAGGCGAGAGCCTTTCAGATGATACTTGAAGCTGCAAAAGAAGAAGTCGATATTGCTTCAGGTACCTTTCTCGTAAACGAATTGCCTGCCCAAATTTTGTTTGATTCTGGAGCCAATTTGTCACACCCCCGGACCAGACGGCGGAAACGTCCGGAGGCGGGTGACTTCATTGTGCAGTATCATAACAATTGAATATAAATGAAACAGAGCAATCCAAACATCATACATTGAGATAACAAACTTACATTGTTTACATATTGTATTTGTTCTTCGAGTTACATAAAAGAGACATAAGTAAAAATAAAATCCAAGCTACAGCTAAAAGTCTTGCATCCGCGTCCTTTGTTACCTGCTTATTAGATCCTTGAGAATACAAGTCATTTTGAAAAGCGTCGACTAAAAAGTTGGTGAGTTCATAAGCATTTTTGTATAAAATCGTTTACACTTGTTTAGAGTCGTTCGTATTGTACTTTCAGAAAATCCGATATTTTCTATGAAATCGTTTGAAGTCTTGCCTTGAAAATCATGGATATATGTGTGCATGTCATTACTTTTGTTCATCCTTATAAGGAGTGGTCTTTGAAAAGTATTGTAATTTGTGAAAGCGAGTTGTGTCCGAGAATAGTTCTTTTGAATAGTAAGAATCATCCGTTTCTAGAAAAATCTCTTATTTTCAAAAAGGAAATATGGTTGAAAATCTTGTTCCTCTTATCGAGTAAAAATTTAATGTGCGTTCTAGTTTATCGTTATCGAAATCGTAGAAAAATCGTTCTCTCCAGAAAATCCTATATTTTCTGCTATAAAATAATCGTAAACTCTAGTTTCCAACTATGTATATGTGTGGGCTAATTTATCGTTTTCAAAATCGTTTACAAACGTTTTCCATAGAGTCCTACGCTTTTTAATTTGTAAAAATAGCAGTATTACGACTCTATACTCATTAGGAGAAAGAATCAACATGGCAATTGTGGACGTTCTACGCGATGAAAAAGGACACTCAACGCAACAAATGCGGACCATCACTTATCATGTATAGGACGGTCAACACAATGTGCCAAAAATTTATTTATGAGGTTTTTCCTTACATAAATTTCTAGATGACATAACATATTCGAGTGAGTCGTTATAACCATACTAATCTGACGAAGTGCCTGTTTTGGCGTTTCTCAGGCGCCATCGGTTTGGAAAAGACATTTGTCACCCTAGACTGGCATGTCTAGCTGTAGCGAACAGCGAAGGTGCGGGGTGTCAACCCCGTATAGATCTATACACAAATTCCCGCTCTCCCTCCAGGAGACTCTGGCTATAACTCCTTACAGGACTTAGACGTACACTAATATTTTTATATTTAGGTACTTTTGAGATTTGTCTGAATAGAATATTAACAACCTTTTGAGCAATCGTTAGTGATCCATTATTTGTTAGATAAATAATGAAATTTGTACTTGTTGAATAAAAATATCGTTCTCGTTCCATATCGTTGATTGTGCTCGTTAACTAGGTGCTTGTGTTCGTTCCTTTTCGTTTATTGAAAAATAAGTCATTTTAGTCAAGAGAAAAAGTGTCAAGTTATAATTTGTATAAATTTATAACTGCCGGTTATGACACGCATTTTCTGTTTTATGACATATAGAACATTACTTATGTTGTTGGAGGTTTTACGACAGCAGTTTATGACATGCAAATATTTCTGTCATGAAGGCTCTATTTGTGTGTTTTCTTGACGCAACTTTTATATTGAATATTTATAAAATACCCCCTGACAGTTTGCAAAATAGTCACAAAGTTCCCATTTTCGAAAATCACTAGAATAAGTGTCAACTTGTCAAGGTTCCTTTTTATAAGTTTTATTTCTAGACATGAAAGCATAGATAAAGGGCTTAAGTTGGACACATCCAATAGTTGGGAGGCTCTTTTGTACACAAAGTATCTTCTGTTTCTTATGAAGTTGTGAAATCTTACGTTCATGAAGTTATTACTAAAATAATAATTTAATAATATTACCACACACATACAAACATACGTATACATGCAAGTATGCAAGTATTTAGGCAAGATTTGACTTGTACTCTCCCCCAAAAACATTAAAATATTGGAAAAGGTGGGGTATGAAGCTCACCTTGAGTTAGTTGAGGAGTTGTCTGGAGTTATGGAGTGAAGATCTCAGGCTTAAACTCTTGGCTGAGATGAAGAACTTCCTTGGGAGAAAGTTATCCTAAAGGTGATTTTTCACATATTATTATGAATAAAATAATATAGATTCATCTTGAGATTATTATAAAATATTAGATGAGTGGAGGAATTTACCTTACAACTCCAGGGAGAAGTTTAGAATTTTGTTTTCAGCAAGTTCTTGTTCTTGCTTGGAGATGAGTTTTGAGAGGAAATGAGAAAAGTGAGAGAGAAAGTGGAGTCTAAACTCCCTCACTGTCGTTGCTTTGGAGTATAAGGAAAAGGAAAGGAATCTTTGATGCATGGGGATCTGGTGGTCCATGCATGGATATTTGGTGGGTAAAGCATGGGATACCGTGATTTGCATGGGAAATGAGGAATTTCATCAAATCACAAGGTCAATCCTTTTGTCCTTTTCTTGATTTAGGATAAGGTTTTCCTAAATCATAACTTTTTGTTTTTATGAAGGATATCCTTAAAATAATTAAATTTAGCATAAAATAGGAGTCTAAGGGGTTTAGGATAGGAAAAATACGAGTTTGGTGTAATTTCCGGCGTCAAAATGCCTTAAAATGATAAAATAGTCCGAAAATAATGAAAATCCGGAGCTAAGAGGTGCATTCCGGAGCTCCTCTTAGAATTCTAGAGCTACAGTTCAAATTCCGGAGGGGAGAGTCAGTTCTGCGAGGGTCCGAAGTGGCCAGTATGAGTGTTCCGGAGGTGCTGTACAAGTTCCGAAGTCACTGCCCACTTCCGGAGTCGGGTGCGAGATCAGGTGAGTCCGGACCGAGGATGTGAATCCGGCTGGAGGTTCCGAAGCTGCTTCAAGCGAAATCTTCCGGAGCTGCGAACCTATCCGGATGAGAGGCTTCCGAGATGAGCTTCCTCTTGGCTTCCTTAGGAGACATTCCGGACTAAGAGGTTCCGGACCAGGAGGGTTCCGGACCCAGAGGGTTCCGGCCAAGAGGTTCAGGACCAAGAGGAGTTCGGACCAAGAGGGTTCCGGCCAAGAGGTTCAGGACCAAGAGGTTCCGGACCAAAAGGGTCCTTTTGGGGTTTCCTCTTCCGGTTTTGAGCTATTTTCGACTAAGGAAGGTATTTAGGGAGATTTGAGAGAGATTTGAGATCCGTGGAGAGATTTGGGAGATATTTCACATACTTGGAGAGATTTGGGAGAGATTCACTATTCTTGGAGAGATTTAGCATACTTAGAGAGATTTGGGAGAGATTTACTATTCTTGGAGAGATTTCACATTCTTGGAGAGATTTGGGAGAGATTCACTATTCTTGGAGAGATTTGGGAGAGATTCACTATTCTTGGAGAGATTTCGCATTCTTGGAGAGATTTGGGAGAGATTCACTATTCTTGGAGAGATTTGGGAGAGATTTCACATACTTGGAGAGCATTGGGAGAGGTTTCACATACTTGGAGAGAATTGGGAGAGGTTTCACATACTTGGAGAGTTTTCATTCTAACACTTCATGGTTCATTAAGAACTCAAATTATATACTTAGAAGTGTTAGCATAAGTCTCATAATAGTACTTGCTTACTTGCAGACGGAATTTCCTAGCCAAAAAGGCTAGTTGTGACATCATCCCCCCGTTAGAGGGAATTTCGTCCCGAAATTCTTTCGAAAGATAGAGTCATGAATATGGGAATAGATGAAGGTACTTTCGATTTATTTGGTTTTCGCACTCCCCAAGTGAATTCCGGTTCACGCCTAGCGTTTTCTCGAAGCTTCACAATCGGGATGCGGTTTTGTTTTGTGCTCTTAACTTTCCCGTTCATTGTCTTGATAGGCTGATCAATGATTAGGAGGTTTTAATTCACCTTAGTCTTGTCTAGTAGGACTGGGAGGGTTGTCCAATAGACACTTTCTAGGTTCGATTCATGGAATACAGGGTGTGCGTTACTAAACTCGGAGGGTAATTGGAGTTGGTAGGCTACCGGGCTGATCCATGCGAGGAGCTCGAAGGGTCTGGTGCATCGGGAGTTTAGTTTACCTTTTCCTTTTGATTCGAGTTACTCTTCCTCGAGGGGAGTTCTTAAATAATACCCTGATCCCTACTTGGGATTTCAAGGTTTTAAGATGTGATCAACATAGTTCCTTTGTCGGTGTTACGATGTTTGAGGTCGCGTTTGGGTTTTAACTATCCTTCTTGTGGTTTATTGAATAATCTCGGGTCTAGTGAGTATGCTATTGGGCGTTTGTCATCTTGTTGGCTGGGTATCTCCCATCTTAGCCTAACAGAGCATGATCTGCACCTCTGGCCACACAGGGCCTCGAGGGGTGCAACTCCTACGTTCGAGTGTGTAACGCCCGTAGATCCGGGCTAGTCAATTTAGAGATAATAGGGGTCGAAAACGACTTTTCGACAAAATATTATTTAGAATAAATAATCTTAACCAAGTTGTAGAATACGTCTCAAGGTTTCCGTACATATAAAGAACGTCGAAATCCGAGTTATAACGAAGAAGTTATGACCTGTCGAAGTTTTACGGCAGAACCAACACGGCACCGGGAGACGTAAATAGTGAATTTATGATAGAGCGACTTTTAGCCTTAGCGATCTAAACGAAAGTCGTAGAAAACGTTAAACCGAGAACATACAAAAAAAGTACGCCCAAATCTGACTTCGTATGAGGAAGTTATGAATTTTCTAAGATTTGGCATAGCAGTGCATGACCCGAAACTCGAATTTTAGATCGAGCGGTTTTTGGCCTACGCGACCTAAAGGAGAATTGAAGATCTCATTAATAGGAACTCAACGGTAAAAAGACAGACGAAAACGGAGTCCGTATGTAGAAGTTATGAATTTTACGCGGACATTTAAGAGTATAATCTCCTCGTACTGTTAAATTTAAGATCGGTCGAGAATTAGCCGGCAGAGTCAAAATGAAAGTTGTAGATCTTATTTTTACCTACGTGTGAATATAAAGAACGTCAAAAACGGAGGTCGTATGTGAAAGTTACGGATTTTAGAGTCGTAAGTGTGCTGTGCGAAAATGGGTGATGTGGCACAATCTTGACCATTGCTTTCTCCCCAAGTCTTGCCACTAGATGGTGACATGTGGCAAGTTCAGCCATTTTTCACCCTATAAATAAAACCTCTCCCACCCTCATTTTCTTCACATCTTTCCCATTCTTTCTTTTCTTTACCCTCTCTCTAGAACCTCTCTCTAGCCCCGAAACCCCCCGAAAAGCGTAGGGAACCTCCCTAGCACGAGGCGGAAGCCCCGGAGTGCTCGACGACTTCGAGAAGAAGAGCTTTTCGGCTCGGGAACGCTGCTCCAAGCAAAGCCCGGTTTTCTATAAAACCCGCTGTAAGTGAGTTACGCCTACGCTATTTTTAATATATCGTTTATTTAATTATAGTAGCGTTATTAGGAACTTATAATAAGTACTTGGGCTATTATTATGGGTTATATAAGTATTTTTTTTAACGCTTATATAATAGTAATAATAGCTAGACTATTAATTAGTCTCGACGAATAATAGACTAAACTCTAGTGGTAATAATACTAGGTTTCGTCGAAGGAAATTATTTTTTTAGAAGCGAAGCGCTGTCTGAGTTCGGAATCACCACCTTTTCAAGTGAGTGCATGGTCCCTTTCATCTTACACATAGATATGAAGTATTTTATATAAATTACGTGCTATGTGTGCATATTATCTGAATACTTGCTGTCTATGATAGATGAATGATTTTATACATGTTTTAAATGATTTAAATATATATTTATTTTATATCTACAAATATGTTGGGATAAAACATGGGTAGATGAAATAGTTGGTGTGTGATGAAATAAAATGATGAGAGATAGGTGATGATAGGAAGGTGATGATAATTAGGTGATGGATAGGTGATGATGAATCGGTGATGTAGGATGAAAGATACTATAACCTTGTCCGGCAATTTGGAGATGTAGTCATCTACTAGAGTATAGATGGCGACCACGGACTATTCTAGACAACCCGTGGAAACACCAGCAGACTTATAACCTGTAGGTGATGAATTACGAGTCCAGGTGATGTTGTGACTGTATATTCATGTGATGATACTCTAACCCTTACTATGAATTACGAGTTCAGGCGACGTTGTAACTACGTATTCATGCCTTAGGAACGAGCATATAAGGAAATGTGATGTAAAAAGATGAGAGGTAAATACGATATAGGAGATGACCCTTAAGATAATTCTTTAGGGAATATTAAATGAAGAAAATGGGGATGGGTAATTGGGTTGATTGTTTGATTGTTTAAACATAATAATTATATTATTGTGGGTTGAAAACCCTATGTACTCACCAGGTTTCCCAACCTGACCCACTCAAGCTTATTTGTATCACAGGTGTCGATATGAAGCTACTTTAAACTGAGAGATTTAAAAGAGATGTAGATCACTAGTGTAAATGAATGTAAGTTCTGTTTATGCTTATGTTTCTGTATTGACGATGACATCCCAATGTTTTGAAAATGAATGAAATACATTTCTTCGAAAATGATTTGATAACGTATTTATCATGTTTTTCTGGGAACAAATTCCACAACATTTTTATTAAAAGAGGTACTCTGATTTTTATAAAGCATAAACAAAATCAGTCTTTTCTGGCCGTGAAACTGGGGATGTCATAGTTGGTATCAGAGCATTAGTTTAAGCGAACTAGGAATATGGATTTATTTCTTGACTTAAACTTAGAATCCTAAGCGATGATTGTGAGATGTGAGCACTAGCTTATTTAGGAAAGTATGCCTAATATGCTTTATGTGCTAAATGATTTATGCCTCATATGTTGTTATTTGTTCGGATCTATGGTCTGTTGCCGACCGGATCTAGAAACCTTATGTGTTTAGGATTCTAAATGTACGACTACGATATTAGAACTAACATGTAAACGTTTCGGAGTGATAAGGACGATTTAAACGACTATCCTAAATAAAGATCTAGATTCACCTTATTCGGTGTATAGATCAAAATGGCAAGAACCCGCAGTGGAGCCGGGAATGCTAATGGGAACAGAAACCAACCCCCAGTGATTGAGCAAATACCGGTTGTGGTAGCCGCTGCTGAGCCAATAACCATGGCTGGAGTACAAGCGATGATCCAAATGATGTTGGATCGTCAGATGGAGGAAACAAGGCGTTTACTTCAACAAAATCGAGAGGAACTTATGGTGCCTATTGAACATCCCGAGCTCAGTGATGGGGAGTCAGAAGGAGGGAACTACAGTGGGACGGTTGGTCGAGCCGACCCACCGATAGTTAGACGAAACAATCAGGATGGAGGAAATGACAGACGTAGATGCAAGTACAAGGATTTCATGGCATCAAAACCCCTAAGTCTTTCTGGAAGCCCAACACCGGTGGAAGTTATGGACTGGATCTCCGAGATGGAGACAATGTTTGAGAGTTGTGAGTGTAGCAACAAACAGAAGACCGCTCTCGCAATCCCTCTGTTAAAGTCTGGAGTACTGAGCTGGTGGAAGCTACTAGCTAACACGATGCCCAAGGGAGAAGCAAGCAAGATGTCTTGGGAAGATTTCGTGGTGCAACTGAAAATGCAGTACTGCTCTGAGCAGGATCTCCTAGAGATCAACAATGAGTTTCAAAATCTGAAGAAGGGAAGGATGAGTGTCACTGAGTATGCTGCAAGTTTTACGGAGAAGATGAAGCTTGTTCCTTACCTAGTTCCAACTGAGCTCTCCAATGTCAACAAGTTTGCCCATGGATTACCAGCGGACTTTGGTCCAATGGTCAAGCAAGCAACCACTTTGAAAGCCGCCATCTGGGCAGCCAGGAATGTTGAGACTCAGATTAGGGAAAAGGGTCTGGAGAAAGCGGAAGTTGGCGAGAAGAGGAAGTTTGAAGGATCTTCAAGGTCCAACAAGGAGACCAAATTCCTGAAGTCTGGAGGAGGAAGAGGAAGTGAAGCAAGATGGTGCGAGAAGTGCAAAAAGAAACACTCTGGAACATGCGGTGAAAAGGTGACTTGTTTCAAGTGTGGAAAGCATGGACATTACGCCAACGAGTGTACATTCAACAAAAGGGTATGTTACGCATGTAACGAGGAAGGTCACTTCAAGCAAGACTGCCCAAAGAGAGAAGGGGCTACAAAGCCAAATGTGCCGCCAAAGCCAAAGGCGAGAGCATTTCAAATGATCCTTGACGAAGCAGATAACAATGCAAGGATTCAGGAGTGAAGGCTTAAAATCCAAAGATCGAGTTATGAAGTAACCAAGGGATAGTATCGTATAATGTAACCTGTTAGAGGCATAGTATAGGGTGAACTCGAACACCTATGTAATAGTTTCAAGAAATAATAAAGCCTTCGTTTTGTTATCTGGTGTGTTAAACTGTTATGTGATTTTCTTGTATGGTGACTTGGGGACTGCGAGACAATACTTGGGACGAGTATGAGTAGGTGTGAAAGGTAGTAGATGCATATACTACCGGAAGCACAGGACTCAGGCTTGGATCAGGGAAAGTCACAAGGTTACCGAGAAGCTATTAGTTGATTCCGTTTTGTTCAGGTATGTCATTACTATTGTTTCGGTAATGACTAAGAAGATGATTGTTATTCCGATCCTAGTGTTCATATCAAATCGAGTCCGACTATGATGAGTATGTTACGAGGTTCAGAGAACCAAGTTCGATGTAGCATCTGACTTAAGCCGGAAGATTGAAATGAAAGATAATCAAAGCGATCAGTACAGGTATCACGACAGTTGCTTGTAGCTAGAAATGCTACCTTTTAAGATGTTATAAGAACATGAAGGAAGGTATAGTTTGTTCCGGAATTTGACTCTAAAAAACCTGAATCTAAGCATTGTTAGGAATTGAGACAGGGTACACGCAGCGGAAACACTATCACACACTCACAAACGAAACGAGAAAATAAAGCAATAAAGAACACAAGGATTTTACGTGGTTCGGATTCGGTGTAAATCCTACGTCCACGGGCTGCAACTAGAGAATTTTATTAAAACTCACAAGATTACAATTGGCTTGACACTCTATACTTGATGTTCTCTCAAGTTTTTGCACACAAAATATGCAAAACATACATGCATATATATAGGTATATTTGTGAGCCGCAATATGCACAAGATTGCCGCATAGTTTGAAAAAATAATTCTCATGCATGTGTTTGACAATTTTTTCCACCGTCCAAAACTTTGACAGTCCAACAAATGAATTCAAAAGGTGTGCTCCATAATTGCATCGTCTATTTCATATTCAATTGTTTAATATTTCCAAGTTTCATTTATGGCCCTTGAACTTTTAGGAACTTGTCAATTTGTTCAAGACTCCATAAATCTTAACAATCTCCCACTTGGAGACTTGAACAAATTAGTCTTTCTCCGCCATTCAACTCTCAATTACTCCAGTAATCTTAAAAAACAACCAAGTCCTTCAAGCTTCCAGTTTCAAAGAACAAGCTAAAACTTAGTCTGATTTCTCTAATTGCAGCCGCCCCTCATCTTCAAGTACTAGAAGGGCCAGTTGAAGCTCCCACTAGCTCCAACTCAGTCGTGGCTAATCCCACCACCGACTCATCCTCTGTCTCAACCGGTTTGGACACTCCACCAGATCCAGAGATACACCGAGAACCACTAACACTCTCCAAACTTTGCAAACTTCCAACAAGAGAGAATTTTCTAGTCTTAGTCTTCAAAAACCAACGGCTCTTTGTAACTGTACCCGGGACACACCCCGTGCTCCCACTGTCACAGAATCCCCTGAATGGTTTAGAATTTCCGACTCATTCAGCTAACATCCCCTTGGCTCCAGAATTCATGTTTGCAAAATGAACTCTCTTAGCAGTAGATTTAGCGAACCTGATTTTGTTTTGCTTAATCGGGATGGTCATACTTCCCTCAGCAGGTACCTCAACCATATACAATGACCCACGCTTCAAATCTTGAGCAATCACCGAATTACCATTGACCACCATCCATTTACCACCACCAAACCTTACTTCCAGTCCTTGTTTATCCAGCTGACCAACAGAAATCAATTTTTTCTTCAGCTCCGGAATAACCCTGACATTCTTCAGGCTCCATGTAGTTCCTAATGAAGTAACTAGATCAATATCTCCCATGCCCGTTACTTGAAGCATCTCGTCATTTGCCAATCGTACCTTCCCAAAATCTCCTTCTTTTAGATTCATCATCGTTTCCCCGTTGTCCATGGCGTGAAACGAAGCCCCTGAATCCATGACCCAAGAGTCCACAGAACTTTCCATACTGAGTAACAATGCATCATCCCCAGAAAAATTCTCAGCATCAGCAATGTTCAATTCTTTCTTTGGACATTGACTCTTAACATGTCCCACTTCTTGACAGTTCCAACATTTCACATTCTTCAAAGTTCTAGAAGAACTTTTTCCCCGACTCCCACTTCTCCCACTATTCCTGCTATTCCCTCTACCTCTTCCGACATTTAATAAATCAGAAGAGGAAGATCCACCTTGATTCTTGCGTCTGATATCCTCGCCTAGAACCAAATCTCTAACCCCTTCAAAAGTCATACCACTGGTCCCCACGGAACTTGTAACAGCAGTAACTGTTCCGGACCAGCTATCAGGTAGAGAAGCTAGTAGCAGCGAAGCTTGAGTCTCATTATCAAATTTAATTCCCACAGATGATAATCTTGACAGAATTGAATTTAGATTGTTAATGTGAACCGTAACTGAGCCTTCCTCATTCATCCTTGTAGTGAACAGCTCCTTCATCAAGAACACCTTCTTAGCCGCCGATGGTTTCTCATACATATTTGACAGAGCCTCCATCATACCACGCGCCGTGGTTTCATTCATGATGTTGAAAGCAACGCTCTTCGTCAATGACAATGTAATAACCGCCTTGGCTTTCTTGTCCTTTGAGTTCCACGCATCTTCAGCAGCTTTTTCCATTTTCTCCGGTTTGTCTCCGAGTACCACGTCCAAGTCTTTCTGACATAGCAATGCTTCTAATTGCATTTTCCACCAGCTAAAATCAGAACCATTGAACCTTTCGATTATAACCTTGTCTTCAGCCATTACGGCAAACAAAAAAAAAATAGGTACACTCGTGTGTGACAGAAAAAACGATCGTACCCTCCAAAACCTCGCTAACCAGGCTCTGATACAAATTGTTAGGAATTGAGACAGGGTACACGCAGCGGAAACACTATCACACACTCACAAACGAAACGAGAAAATAAAGCAATAAAGAACACAAGGATTTTACGTGGTTCGGATTCAGTGTAAATCCTACGTCCACGGGCTGCAACTAGAGAATTTTATTAAAACTCACAAGATTACAATTGGCTTGACACTCTACACTTGATGTTCTCTCAAGTTTTTGCACACAAAATATGCAAAACATACATGCATATATATAGGTATATTTGTGAGCCGCAATATGCACAAGATTGCCGCATAGTTTGAAAAAATAATTCTCATGCATGTGTTTGAGAATTTTTTCCACCGTCCAATTATTTGCCGTCCAAAACTTTGACAGTCCAACAAATGAATTCAAAAGGTGTGCTCCATAATTGCATCGTCCATTTCATATTCAATTGTTTAATATTTCCAAGTTTCATTTATGGCCCTTGAACTTTTAGGAACTTGTCAATTTGTTCAAGACTCCATAAATCTTAACAAGCATTGCAACATACGATGAGAGGTCATTAGAACATGACCTATCGGTCTATTATGATAATCGAAGGAAGAAACTTATCTCAAGTTTGTTAAATAAGGAGTCTCCAATAAAGATCGAGATCGTGACATGAAGATCATGATTGGAAGTCTAACATAAGATAGAGAGCGGATGCAAGATCGAGCACCGCCTGTAGTCAAGGAGTCTAAGAGTTAGATACTCGTTCGAAGAAACATCAAAGTTATAACTTAGGATGAAGAGATAACGTATGGAGTCATCATGTGAGCCATGTTTCGTTGATGATTCCGGGACGTAATCATCCTAAGGGGGAGATAATTGTAACGCCCGTAGATCCGGGCTAGTCAATTTAGAGATAATAGGGGTAGAAAACGACTTTTCGACAAAATATTATTTAGAATAAATAATCTTAACCAAGTTGTAGAATACGTCTCAAGGTTTCCGTACATATAAACAACGTCGAAATCCGAGTTATAACGAAGAAGTTATGACCCGTCGAAGTTTTACGGCAGAACCAGCACGGCACCGGGAGACGTAAATAGTGAATTTACGATAGAGCGACTTTTAGCCTTAGCGATCTAAACGAAAGTCGTAGAAAACGTTAAACCGAGAACATACAAAAAAAGTACGCCCAAATCTGACTTCGTATGAGGAAGTTATGAATTTTCTATGATTTGGCATAGCAGTGCACGACCCGAAACTCGAATTTTAGATCGAGAGGTTTTTGGCCTACGCGACCTAAAGGAGAATTGAATATCTCATTAATAGGAACTCAACGGTAAAAAGACAGACGAAAACGGAGTCCGTATGTAGAAGTTATGAATTTTACGCGGACATTTAACAGTATAATCTCCTCGTACTGTTAAATTTAAGATCGGTCGAGAATTAGCCGGCAGAGTCAAAATGAAAGTTGTAGATCTTAATTTTACCTACGCGTGGATATAAAGAACGTGAAAAACGGAGGTCGTATGTCAAAGTTACGGATTTTAGAAGTCGGAAGTATGTTGTGCGAAAATGGGTGATGTGGCACAATCTTGGCCATTGCTTTCTCCCCAAGTCTTGCCACTAGATGGTGACATGTGGCACCAAGTTCAGCCATTTTTCACCCTATAAATAGAACCTCTCCCACCCTCATTTTCTTCACACCTTTCATTCTTTCTTCTTTTTACCCTCTCTCTAGAACCTCTCTCTAGCCCCGAAACCCCCCGAAAAGCCTAGGGAACCTCCCTAGCACGAGGCGGAAGCCCCAGAGTGCTCGACGGCTCCGAGAAGAAGAGCTTTTCGGCTCGGGAACGCTGCTCCAAGCAAAGCCCGGTTTTCTATAAAACCCGCTGTAAGTGAGCTACGCCTACGCTATTTTTAATATATCGTTTATTTAATTATAGTAGCGTTATTAGGAACTTATAATAAGTACTTGGGCTATTATTATGGGTTATATAAGTATTTTTTTTAACGCTTATATAATAGTAATAATAGCTAGATTATTAATTAGTCTCGACGAATAATAGACTAAACTCTAGTGGTAATAATACTAGGTTTCGTCGAAGGAAATTATTTTTTTAGAAGCGAAGCGCTGTCTGAGTTCGGAATCACCACCTTTTCAAGTGAGTGCATGGTCCCTTTCATCTTACACATAGATATGAAGTATTTTATATAAATTACGTGCTATGTGTGCATATTATCTGAATACTTGCTGTCTATGATGGATGAATGATTTTATACATGTTTTAAATGATTTAAATATATATTTATTTTATATCTACAAATATGTTGGGATAAAACATGGGTAGATGAAATAGGTGGTGTGTGATGAAATAAAATGATGAGAGATAGGTGATGATAGGAAGGTGATGATAATTAGGTGATGGATAGGTGATGATGAATCGGTGATGTAGGATGAAAGATACTATAACCTTGTCCGGCAATTTGGAGATGTAGTCATCTACTAGAGTATAGATGGCGACCACGGACTATTCTAGACAGCCCGTGGAAACACCAGCAGACTTATAACCTGTAGGTGATGAATTACGAGTCCAAGTGATGTTGTGACTGTATATTCATGTGATGATACTCTAACTCTTACTATGAATTACGAGTTCAGGCGACGTTGTAACTACGTATTCATGCCTTAGGAATGAGCATATAAGGAAATGTGATGTAAAAAGATGAGAGGTAAATACGACATAGGAGATGACCCTTAAGATAATTCTTTAGGGAATATTAAATGAAGAAAATGGGGATGGGTAATTGGGTTGATTGTTTGATTGTTTAAACATAATAATTATATTATTGTGGGTTGAAAACCCTATGTACTCACCAGGTTTCCCAACCTGACCCACTCAAGCTTATTTGTATCACAGGTGTCGATATGAAGCTACTTTAAACTGAGAGATTTAAAAGAGATGTAGATCACTAGTGTAAATGAATGTAAGTTCTGTTTATGCTTATGTTTCTGTATTGACGATGACATCCCAATGTTTTGAAAATGAATGAAATACATTTCTTCGAAAATGATTTGATAACGTATTTATCATGTTTTTCTGGGAACAAATTCCGCAACATTTTTATTAAAAGAGGTACTCTGATTTTTATAAAGCATAAACAAAATCGGTCTTTTCTGGCCGTGAAAATGGGGATGTCACAGAGTGGTAGTTGTTGTCATATGAATACTCGATTAGAAGCAAGTAGGCATCCCAAACTTTGTCAATGTCCACTACACATGCTTCTCTTCGGGATGTGGGTTCGTGTTTACCTTGACCTCGACAGGTGGAATTTCTAGAGTTTCGGTGGTCTTACACTTATGAGTGCTGAGCCCATGAAAGGAGAAATGTCCAAAACTAGTTCCTTACGTTAATCGGAGACTATGAGTTATCAGGCCCTTTCTTGGCAAGGCCTTTTGAATGGTTTTCTAGGGATCGGGATCCTGGTGTTCTAGAAGTAGAGTTTTTTGGGCGTTAGAAGTTGGTACTATGGTCACCAAGGTTGCGTTTGCGTGATATAGTTGACCTCATGAGCCTTAGATTATCTTGGGAGTTTTCTCCCTATGGTTTTTCCAACCTAATGGTAGGTCGGTCTCTGCCAGTTCTTTGCTGGTGGTTGAGCGAACCTCCGATTTCGGGGTAGGGAGTATCGATCCTTGATGATGGGTTTGTTTGGCTTACTCGTAGTCAGTGGTGCTTATGGTACTTTCGTATTTTCCCCCTTATGAGTTAGACAGGTGCTTCATGTGTTTAGGGATTGGGTCTGATGTTTCCTTTACATAATATGCCGATCTTATGATCAGACATTATTCGTTCTTGTGACTATGCTAAGTGGTATTGGGTGTTTGGTTATTGGGGTGTTTCTATTTCCGCTTAGCACTTGGTTGAGATTTTCCAAGAGGTTTTGGGAACCTTTGGAGGAAGGTTAGAAGCCTTTCGAATTCCCTTAATGCCTTTTGCTCCTTTATTTTTAAATCTTTATCGGGCCTAGGGAAGAGCGTGTTGCAATTCTTACACCAGGACTTAGGTGTCTGGTTGCTAGGGATTTGCCGTTACCGGCTGAAAGAGTTTCGTTACCCGGTGGAGTAGGAAGAAAGTCTATTGGCAGAGCTCGAGGTTTGTAAGGTGAGGATCAAGCATGTCCATGCCAATTGATGGCATTGGACTTCTTGTTGTTACGTCGATTCGAGGAGCACTGGTTGCTAGAAATGACAGGGTGTTCTATGTTCATGTTCTTATCGTTGCTAGTTTTGTTTTCATTGTTACCATTGGGTCTATCTCATTTCTGCTTGTTAGGAGTTCTAGTGTTTGTGTTCTTATCGTTACTAGTTTCGTTTTCGTTGTTATTGTTGGGTCTATATCGTTTCTGTTTGTTAGGTGCTCTAGCGACACGAGGGTGCTGCTACAAGGTAAGGGAATTCGTAATCCGAATTCTGCCAGGTTCTTCCACTATAGATTGAGGTGACCTAAACGTACATACTTAGGATCTTTAGAGATGGTTGACTGTAGGGTTCTGTCTCAGTTGCTATTCAGCCCAGGGACAGAAAGTAAGGCGGAATCGCACGTTCTTAGTTCTCGGAATCCTAACCATGTGTGATACTAACGTTTATATGGGACCATCATGGTCCATTCGTAAGGATCCCTAGCTTCCCGTAATTTACAGGATTTGCTCTAACGAGACAATAGTTTTTGGATTATGTTTTTAATTGACAAAAACCTTTTTTTTGTGATAATTCGATGCTTAAGTTTATCGTGGAACGTACCATAATCTGCGGTAGGGTTTCTTGTCGTCTCCTCATGTCTAGTTGTCAATCCCCTCGTCAGTCATCTCTGTTGGACAATTTCTCTTGAAATGTCCTGTTGCACCGCACCGGTGACAAACTGGACTTACTTCTGGGTTGAGGGTCGGAGTGTCGTATGGGGCCGGGGCCCTACAGTAGCTGGAGGTATGACCCATCTTGTTGCACCTTTTGCAACAAAATGTCTGGCAGGCTCCCCAATGATGGTATTTGCACTTGTTGCAGGGTGGATTGTTCCCAAGGTATGATGGTCTCGATGGGGGAGGTGTAGGGTTAATAGGGGTAGGGACTGGTCCCGCTTGTTGCCTTTTAGTAAGCCTTTGAGTCGAACTATCTCCTTTTTCATTCCCGATCTTTCGTTTCTTGTTCTTAGATTTAGGTTTTTGAGTGCATGGGTGAGTTGTTCTTCGTTGGTTTCCTTGTTTGTCATTATGGTTGAATTACTGACACTGCTTCCAACTTCGTTCGTGTTGTTGGCATCGAAGTATGCCATGGCGGCTGCCACAGCGGCGGTTACAGTGGCTTGGAAAGTGGCGGAGTCTATTCGTAGGACCGGTGCATGGTCGGGGTACTGGTTATCTTCATGAGAAGACATGACCCTGTTGCACACGAAAAGTGAGCTCGTAAGTACTCACAGTTAGTTTGAAATAAGTTTACTCATATAATCCTAACATACTGGTGTTAATTGTGTCAACCTACATCCCCATGATGCAGTTATGGTATTGAGTGGGAACATGTATTGTCTAACGTAAAGTCCATCAAAATAGCACTATAGTTAACGGATTCGGTTGTATGGATTCTTGGAGGGTGTACTACTCTTGGATTACTACTACTGGTTGCGATTAAGGGCATTACGGACCTAAGGCGAGTAGTGTGGTGATTCTCGTTTGGCGCACAAAGTGCTTGGCCATTTCACTTGTATTAAGGGTGCCCTTTTTGTGTTCCTTACGCTGCTAAGGCTGTCCTAGCCTTGATTGTTATGAGTTGTGGTCTCCAAATGACCATTTGCTCTTTTAAAGAGTGCACATGGTCTACATAGTTTTCTGGTCCTACTAGTGGATTTCGTAGGGCATTTGGAATGGTGTTCTGGTTACTTGTTGGGGGATCGGATTTACATTCCCATATGCCGGGCTTTGTTTATGGTCTCCATTACTCCATGACGGAGGGTTGGAAACCGAGAGTCACTTTGGGTTACTTGTGGTTTAAATGAATGTCTGATTCGTGAGGGCGTTGGCTATCGGAGTTCGGTGCACGTCGATTGTGGATCGGGTTGTCTTTTGTGGAGATACGCCCTAAATGGGATAGGAGCCAATTTCTCAACTTGTGTTTGTGTGGGTATCGTTTGGTTTCTAGGTATGTCTATTCCAGGAGTACCTATATCGGGTGTTTATGCATCTGCGAAAAGAAAGGTGAAAGGGCCTCTGATCTACTATCAATTGGGCAAAGCTTATCAAGGGTTTCCTTGGCGCTTTTATCCTTGTTGGGTTCTTAATCGGAATTCTCCCTTTCACGATTTATCCCTTGGTGTTCCTTAGGATCCACTTCTGGATTTTTCCTCATGGACTTCTTCTGGTCTCTCCTTGCCCCATCTGTAATTTACCGAGACAGGGCAGTAGAAGTCTTGGCGAGGAATTTCAATTACTTGTTTACGCGAGAATCGAGGTACGAGATATACGGGGAAAGTTTAGTTGTGGGAGCGGTTCATAGTGTCCTAAAATACTCCTATAGTAATTTAAACTTGATGTTCGATTCTAGTATTCTCTTGTACTCATAGTTGGTAGGTTTTAGGTTTGTTGCAACACCACCATCACTCCCAAGCACATGTTGGTCATATCTCAAATAAATATAGTTGATCAGGCTATATTGATCCCATATATGATTACATAACTGCCCAGGTTTGACTGTAGTGTTCAACCTTTAGTTACTTTCGGTTTCTTCTCGTTATGATACTGTGTTAGTAGATATGTATACTTTCATAAAATACTTATCTTTTTAAAGTATACTTTCAGGCAGAGTGTGTTTTAGTCCCATTGTATTTATAGTTGTATATCTTGTATGGCTAGATATACCAGTTCACTATAAACAATGCTCTGATACCAATCTGTCACACTCCCGGACCAGACGGCGGAAACGTCCGGAGGCGGGTGACTTCATTGTGCAGTATCATAACAATTGAATATAAAAAAAACAGAGCAATCCAAACATCATACATTGAGATAACAAACTTACATTGTTTACATATTGTATTTGTTCTTCGAGTTACATAAAAGAGACATAAGTAGAAATAAAATCCAAGCTACAGCTAAAAGTCTTGCATCCGCGTCCCTTGTTACCTGCTTATTAGATCCCTGAGAATACAAGTCGTTTTGAAAAGCGTCAACTAAAAAGTTGGTGAGTTCATAAGCATTTTTGTATAAAATCGTTTACACTTGTTTAGATTCGTTCGTATTGTACTTTCAGAAAATCCAATATTTTTTATGAAATCGTTTGAAGTCTTGCCTTGAAAATCATGGATATATGTGTGCATGTCATTACTTTTGTTCATCCATATAAGGAGTGATCTTTGAAAAGTATTGTAATTTGTGAAAGCGAGTTGTGTCAGAGAATAGTTCTTTTGAATAGTAAGAATCATCCGTTTCCAGAAAAATCTCTTATTTTCAAAAAGGAAATATGGTTGAAAATCTTGTTCCTCTTATCGAGTAAAAATTTAATGTGCGTTCTAGTTTATCGTTATAGAAATCGTAGAAAAATCGTTCTCTCCAGAAAATCCTATATTTTCTGCTATAAAATAATCGTAAATTCTAGTTTCCAACAATGTATATGTGTGGGCTAATTTATCGTTTTCAAAATCGTTTACAAACGTTTTCCATAGAGTCCTACGCTTTTTAATTTGTAAAAATAGCAGTATTACGACTCTATACTCGTTAGGAGAAAGAATCAACATGGCAATTGTGGACGTTCTACGCGATGAAAAAGGACAGTCAACGCAACAAATGCGGACCATCACTTATCATGTATAGGACAGTCAACACAACATGCCAAAAATTTATTTATGAGGTTTTTCCTTACATAAATTTCTAGATGACATAACATATTCTAGTGAGTCGTTATAACCATACTAATCTGACGAAGTGCCTGTTTTGGCGTTTCTCAGGCGCCCTCGGTTTGGAAAAGACATTTTGTCACCCTAGACTGGCCTGTCTAGCTGTAGCGAACAGCGAAGGTGCGGGGTGTCAACCCCGTATAGATCTATACACAAATTCCCGCTCTCCCTCCAGGAGACTCTGGCTATAACTCCTTACAGGACTTAGACGTACACTAATATTTTTATATTTAGGTACTTTTGAGATTTTTCTGACTAGAATATTAACAACCTTTTGAGTAATCGTTAGTGATCCATTATTTGTTAGATAAATAATGAAATTTGTACTTGTTGAATAAAAATATCGTTCTCGTTCCATATCGTTGATTGTGCTCGTTAACTAGGTGCTCGTGTTCTTTCCTTTTCGTTTATTGAAAAATAAGTCATTTTAGTCAAGAGAAAAAGTGTCAAGTTATAATTTGTATAAATTTATAACTGCCGGTTATGACACGCATTTTCTGTTTTATGACATATAGAACATTACTTATGTTGTTGGAGGTTTTACGACAGCAGTTTATGACATGCAAATATTTCTGTCATGAAGGCTCTATTTGTGTGTTTTCTTGACGCAACTTTTATATTGAATATTTATAAAATACCCCCTGACAGTTTGCAAAATAGTCACAAAGTTCCCATTTTCGAAAATCACTAGAATAAGTGTCAACTTGTCAAGGTTCATTTTTATAAGTTTTATTTCTAGACATGAAAGCATAGATAAAGGGCTTAAGTTGGACACATCCAATAGTTGGGAGGCTCTTTTGTACACAAAGTATCTTCTGTTTCTTATGAAGTTGTGAAATCTTACGTTCATGAAGATATTACTAAAATAATAATTTAATAATATTACCACACACATACAAACATACGTATACATGCAAGTATGCAAGTATTTAGGCAAGATTTGACTTGTACTCTCCCCCAAAAACATTAAAATATTGGAAAAGGTGGGGTATGAAGCTCACCTTGAGTTAGTTGAGGAGTTGTCTGGAGTTATGGAGTGAAGATCTCAGGCTTAAACTCTTGGCTGAGATGAAGAACTTCCTTGGGAGAAAGTTATCCTAAAGGTGATTTTTCACATATTATTATGAATAAAATAATATGGATTCATCTTGAGATTATTATAAAATATTAGATGAGTGGAGGAATTTACCTTACAACTCCAGGGAGAAGTTTAGAATTTTGTTTTCAGCAAGTTCTTGTTCTTGCTTGGAGATGAGTTTTGAGAGGAAATGAGAAAAGTGAGAGAGAAAGTGGAGTCTAAACTCCCTCACTGTCGTTGCTTTGGAGTATAAGGAAAAGGAAAGGAATCTTTGATGCATGGGGATCTGGTGGTCCATGCATGGATATTTGGTGGGTAAAGCATGGGATACCGTGATTTGCATGGGAAATGAGGAATTTTATCAAATCACAAGGTCAATCCTTTTGTCCTTTTCTTGATTTAGGATAAGGTTTTCCTAAATCCTAACTTTTTGTTTTTATGAAGGATATCCTTAAAATAATTAAATTTAGCATAAAATAGGAGTCTAAGGGGTTTAAGATAGGAAAAATACGAGTTTGGTGTAATTTCCGGCGTCAAAATGCCTTAAAATGATAAAATAGTCCGAAAATAATGAAAATCCGGAGCTAAGAGGTGCATTCTGGAGCTCCTCTTAGAATTCCAGAGCTACAGTTCAAATTCCGGAGGGGAGAGTCAGTTCTGCGAGGGTTCGAAGTGGCCAGTATGAGTGTTCCAGAGGTGTTGTACAAGTTCTGAAGTCACTGCCCACTTCCGGAGTCGGGTGCGAGATCAGGTGAGTCCGGACCGAGGATGCGGATCCGGCTGGAGGTTCCGAAGCTGCTTCAAGCGAAATCTTCCGGAGCTGCGAACCTATCCAGATGAGAGGCTTCCGAGATGAGCTTCCTCTTGGCTTCCTTAGGAGACATTCCGGACTAAGAGGTTCCGGACCAGAAGGGTTCCGGACCAAGAGGGTTCCGGCCAAGAGGTTCAGGACCAAGAGGAGTCCGGACCAAGAGGGTTCCGGCCAAGAGGTTCAGGACCAAGAGGAGTCCGGACCAAGAGGGTTCCGGACCAAGAGGTTCCGGACCAAAAGGGTCCTTTTGGGGTTTCCTCTTCCGGTTTTGAACTGTTTTCGACTAAGGAAGGTATTTAGGGAGATTTGAGAGAGATTTGAGATCCGTGGAGAGATTTGGGAGAGATTTCACATACTTGGAGAGATTTGGGAGAGATTCACTATTCTTGGAGAGATTTAGCATACTTAGAGAGATTTGGGAGAGATTCACTATTCTTGGAGAGATTTGAGAGAGATTCGCTATTCTTGGAGAGATTTCGCATTCTTGGAGAGATTCACTATTGTTGGAGAGATTTGGGAGAGATTCACTATTCTTAGAGAGATTTCGCATTCTTGGAGAGATTTGGGAGAGATTCACTATTCTTGGAGGGATTTGGGAGGGATTTCACATACTTGGAGAGAATTGGGAGAGGTTTCACATACTTGGAGAGAATTGGGAGAGGTTTCACATACTTGGAGAGAATTGGGAGAGGTTTCACATACTTGGAGAGTTTTCATTCTAACACTTCATGGCTCATTAAGAACCCAAATTGTACACTTAGAAGTGTTAGCACAAGTCTCACAATAGTACTTGCTTACTTGCGGACGGAATTTCCTAGCCAAAAAGGCTAGTTGTGACACAATTACTCCTATTTCGCATGAATTTGGCAGAAAACTAGCTTTGCCTGTAGATAGACTAGTTAACGCTATAATAGTCGAGATTGCTAGTGGCAAGTTTGTACCTGTTAGCCATCATATGAAAAACATCCTCATTGACTTGGATGGGAATAAGTTACGAGGAATTATTACCTATCGAGTTAAATGGTTTCGACATAGTTTTAGGAATAGATTGGCTTAGCGCCAATGATGCCGAAATATTGTGTACGAAGAAGATAGTAAAAGTAAACCCGCCAGGGAAAGAGTCATTTATGGTGTATGGAGACAAACGCAAAGTAAACTCTTGAATCATTTCCCTAATGAAAGCCAGAAAGTGTTTGGCCAAGGGATGTACATCATATCTAGTGTTCGTGATCGATGCTAAGAAGGAAAAGAAGGAGGTGTAGAATATTCCGGTGGTGTGTGAATATCCGGAAGTCTTTCCAGAAGAGCTTCCCGGATTGCCCCCTGAACGACAAGAAGAATTTCGTATCGACTTGTTACCAGGAACGACGCCAATAGCAAAAGCACCGTATCGATTAGCACCAACCGAGATGAAAGAACTTATGAAACAACTTCAGGAGTTATTGGACAAAGGTTTCATTCGACCTAGTTCATCACCCTGGGGAGCCCCCGTGTTGTTTGTAAAGAAGAAAGACGGGAGCATGAGAATGTGCATCGATTACAGAGAGCTGAATAAAGCGACAATAAAGAACAAGTATCCGTTGCCGAGGATCGATGACCTGTTCGACCAGTTGGAAGGTTCGAGCTACTTCTCGAAGATCGATCTTAGGTCAGGATACCATCAACTGAAGGTGAGGGAGCAGGATATCGAAAAGACTGCGTTCAGAACAAGATATGGACACTATGAATTTTTGGTTATGTCGTTCGGATTAACCAATGCCCCAGCAGCTTTCATGGATTTGATGAACAGGGTTTGTAAACCATACCTTGATAAATCCGTGAGAGTATTCATAGACGATATCTTGATATATTCGAAAAGCAAGCAGGAACATGAAAAGCATATGCGTGAAGTGCTATAAGTTCTGAAAAAGGAGAAGTTGTATGCAAAGTTCTCCAAATGTGAAATTTGGATTCAATAAGTCCAATTTTTAGGTCATGTGGTTAACCAAAAAGGAATAATGGTTGACCCAGCAAAGATTGAAGTTGTGATGAAGTGGGAACAACCAAAAAGTCCTACAGAGATTCGAAGCTTTTTAGGATTAGCCGGATATTATCATCGATTTATCCAAGGCTTTTCTTCGATTGCTACTCCATTAACAGCTTTGAACCACAAAGGAGCTACTTATGCTTGGAATGAAAAGCATATGGAAACCTTTGAAAAGTTAAAGAAGAGATTGTGTGAAGCACCGATTCTTTCGTTACCTGAAGGAGTTGATGACTTCGCAGTTTATAGTGATGCCTCTGGATTTGGGTTAGGATGTGTTCTGACCCAAAGGGATAAAGTGATAGCGTATGCATCGAGGCAATTGAAAGAGCATGAAAAGAACTACCCCACTCATGATCTGGAGTTGGCAGCGGTGGTATTCGCCTTAAAGATATGGAGGCACTATCTTTATGGTACTAAATGCAAACGTTTCACTGATCATAAGAGTCTTCAATATCTCTTTAATCAAAAGGAATTGAACATGAGGCAGCGGCGATGGCTAGAACTACTCAAGGACTATGACTGTAAGATACTTTACCACCCTGGTAAAGCAAATGTTGTTGCTGATGCTCTCAGTCGGAAGGTAAATCTTGAAAAGAAAAGGCCAAGAGCGCTGAGAATTGAAGTCGTCTCGACAATTGTGGAAAGTATAAAGAAAGCTCAAGAGGAAGCTTTAGAGAAGAATGACCGAAAGGAGGAACGTTTGGGAAAAATGTTGGTGTTTGATACAAACGGTCAAAGACTGAAGGTATTCAAAGATAGGATTTGGGTACCTAGGACGGGACGAGTAAGAGGTCTTATGATGGAAGAAGCTCACAAACCATGTACTCGATTCATCCCGGTAGTACGAAAATGTATAGGGATCTAAAACCCTATTACTGGTGGCCGACGATGAAGCTCGATGTTGCTAAGTATGTGGCTGAGTGTGTAACTTGTGCTAGGGTTAAGGCACAACATCAGAAGCTGTATGGGAGTTTAGAACCTTTACCTGTACCCATGGGTAAATGGGAAGACATTACCATGGATTTTGTGACTAAACTGCCCAGAACAAGGAACGGTCACGACATGATTTGGGTGGTCGTTGATCGCTTCACTAAGAGTGCGCATTTCATAGCAGCCAACGAGAAATGGTCTATGGATAAACTTGCGAATTCTTACGTGAAGGAAATTGTGAGGCTTCACGGTGTTCCGCTAACGATTGAATCCGATCGTGACAGCCATTTTACCTCAAGTATTTGGAGGAGTCTACAAGAGGAATTGGGTACCAAGTTGTGTTTGAGTACAGCTTACCATCCTCAAACCGATGGTCAGAGCGAACTAACGATTCAAACATTGGAGGATATGCTGAGAGCATGTACCCTAGAATTCCAAGGTAATTGGGATGAACACTTACCTCTAGTAGAATTTTCCTACAATAATAGTTTCCACTTGAGCATCAAGATGGCACCTTATCACGCTTTGTATGGGGAGAAGTGTCGAACGCCATCATGCTGGTTGGAAGCTGGGGAAAAGCAGTTTATGGGACCTGAAATAGTCCATCAGACTGCTGAAAAGTTAAAAGTGATAAGGGAAAGGATGTTAGCTGCTCAAGATCGACAAAAGAGTTATGCTGACAAGAAAAGACAACCGATATCCTTCGATGTTGGAGATTCGGTTTTACTTAAAGTCTCGCCGTGGAAGGGACTTATAAGATTTGGTAAAAGAGGAAAGTTGAATCCAAGGTTTATTGGACCATTTAAAGTTCTTCAGAGGATAGGGAATCAATCTTACAAGCTAGAATTACCGGAAGAACTGGAGGGTATTCATAACACCTTTCATGTGTGTTATTTGAGAAAGTTCACGGGAGATGTGCCCGACATAATTCCCATTTCTGATTTAAGGTTGGATGAAAACAAGAGGTTGATTGAAGAACCTGAGGCAATCGTTGACCGTAAGACTAAGAAGTTGCGACACAAGATGGTCGATTTAGTGCTTGTGCGTTGGAAACATACGAATGGGCCAAATCTCACCTGGGAAACGGAGAGTGACATGATGAGTCGCTACCCGCATTTGTTTGTTGATGTGTGATTTCGGGGACGGAATCATCCTAAGGGGGAGAGAATTGTAACGCTCGTGTTTCTAGCCTAGGCATTAATATTGATGTGATAGTCTAGGTTAACCTTTGTAACTCATTTTGAAGAAATGAAAAGGAATTATGTGAATATTATGTGAATGATGTGTTTTATGCTTAATTATTAGGGTTTAATTAATTAAGAATAAAAATGAGCGTCAAAAATAAATATTAGATAAAGCCGACATCTATTAAGCAAGTTGAAGTGGTCGTGACAAGGATTACGGATATATAAAGAATACCGAAATCCGAGTTATAACGAAGAAGTTATGACCTGTCGAAGTTTCGCGACAAAAACGGCACGGTGCCGAATGTCGTAAAAAGTGAGTTTTTGATAAACTACTTTTTAGCCTTAGTGATCTAAACGAAAGTCGTAGTGTTCGTTAAACCGAGAGTAGGTATAAAAAGAACGCCCAAATCTGACTTCGTATGAGGAAGTTATGATTTTTCGAAGTTTCAGCTTAGCAGTAGACAACTAAAAACTCGAATTTTAGATCGAGTGATTTTTAGCTGATACAACCTAACCGAGAATCGAAGGTCTCGTCAATAGTAGCACAACAGTAAAAATACAGACGAAAACGGACGTCGGATGAAGAAGTTATGAATTTTTAACGGATTTCTTGTCCAGGTCTGTTAAAAATAATAATATAAAATTAAACTCAAAATTAGCCGACGAAGTCTAAAAGAAAGTTGTAGAGCGTAATTTTACCTACGCGTGCATATAAAGAACGTCAAAAACGGAGCTCGTATGCGAAAGTTATGGATTTTAGAAGTTTTGGCGCGAAAATCGAGAAATAATGTCAAAACCGGGAAATTTCGCATAGGTGGACTTCGGCCACGTCACCCTCGCTCAAATCGTGCCACGTGTCCGAAATTGTTGTGTCATCCGAAGTGGTCCACTAAAAATCCAACGCGTATCCTATCTCGCGTGTCCGAGCCTCGCATGAGGTGCCACGAACCCCCTCCTCGGACTAGACCTCGGTCCAATCAGGAGCCTCCAGCGAGACCCTCGCATGCGCAACCCACGTGCGAGCCACCTACGTGCCTTCACTCTCCTGCTGCCACGTACCCTCGCTGCTGACTCAGGCTTCTTAGCCGACCTTCGGACTCCCCTATAAATAGAAGGTTGCGAGCCTTCTCAGGTACTTTTAAGAAATTGCCATCTTTCACCCCCTTTTCAATATTTTTACCATTTTGACATCCCCAAAGCCCCGGTATGAATTATAACACCCGGAACACGCCCCAAAGTGCACGAAGACCCGGAAAATTTTATCTTTTCGGTTTCGAAGCCCGACCCTCGCAGAGCCCGATTTCTGAATAAAACTCCCGGTTTTATTATAAACGATCGTTTTAGGAAACGAATTGCTGCCCGATTATCATCAAATCAAGTGAGTGTATAGTCACCTTCATCTTACACCTAGATATGAAGTATTTTCTATAAAATACGTGCTATGTATAATTATATTAATTGTTTAATTGAGGTGACTGTTGAATAGATGTTTTATACAAATTTTAAACTGTATATGTATTTTTATCTACAAATATGTTGGGTAAAACATGGGTAGATAGTTGATATGTGATGAAATAAAATGACGAGAGGCCTCGATGTGATAGTGATCCTGTCATCTAGCGGAGTATGGATGACAACCACAAACTTTTCTAGACAGTCCAGTGGAACGTTGGCAGGCCCGCAACCTGTAGGTGTTAATGAACTTGGGTGTTCATTTGCTGTACTCCATCCCCCTCATGGTTGCCTTTAGGACATGTATGGCTGAGGAGTCCCCTTAGCAGTAGTGTCCATCCCGATGATATTCTTTAGGCTAGGTCCCTTGTGATAAGTGTTTAGGGACGTAAAGTGAGGATAACGGGAACGGGTAATCAGGGTTATTGTTGATTGATGAACTTAATAAGTTTATTATTATTGTGGGTTGAAAACCCTATATGCTCACCAGGCTCCCAAGCCTGACCCACTCAGCTTTTTATGTTACAGGTAGTGGACCCCGAGCATAGTCGGATGATGATGAGAGATTTTTGGATTATAGGCCAGTAGTTGTAAATAACTGTTGAAAGGCTTATAATGTCTTGTTTATGCTTTTGATCTATATCGGAACATGACATCCCAAGATTTTGATATGAAATGAAATTATATATTTCCTAAAGAAAGGTTTTGACAATCTTTTATCATGTTTTGTTTTGGGAACCAATTCTGCAACATCTTTTGAAATGATTTCTCATATTATTTTTAAAAAGCATAAATTGAATCGGTCTTTTCTGGCCGAGAAATTAGGGGATGTCACAAAAGTCGTCAGCATGATTGACGAGAAGAATGAAGAGAGGAAGGAGTGACTAGAGAGGTTGAAGAAGGAATAAATGGGATTTGTTTTGGTTTTTGTTTCTTTGACTTTTGTAAGGAATTAATTTTTGGTAGTTAGAGTGTATTTTGGAATGCATGTTTTGGTATGGAATGATTAATGAGAGAGATAGGTAGGATTATTTAATTAGAAATGGTAATTTTTATAAGTCTAAAAATGATGCAATTATATTTTTATTTTCAAATATTATAGTAATAGATTTTCATGTATCTTAAGATTATATTTTGAATTTAAAAAAGTAAAAAAATTAAGACAAAATTACAAAGTGAATAAAAAAACTTTTTTTAAATAGTTAAGTTGACAATTAAATGTGTAATATGGTTTTGTATTTGTACACATTTAGTGCAAAAGAGAATTAAAACATTGTCATTTGTTTTATTAGCAAAATAGAAATGTACTTTCCAATAGCCATTTGTCTTAACCAACATATCAAAAAATTCAGCCATTTGTCATTCCACTTAATCTCAAAATAACAATGAAGTTACTTACAAAACATTTCTATGAAAATATATTTACTTATTTAGACCCAGTTATATATCCATTATGATTCATACACAACATTTTTTCTCAATAGAAAAAAATTTATGTTTTAAGATATTATAGTATACAATTTTATAAAGCATAAATTGTTGTGTATGAAGAAAAATTGGTGTGTACATATCACTTCCCATCATAATTCGTTATTATTTCATAATGAGGGTTATCAGATTGTTTAAATATCATTCAGTAGGTAATTAATCGCCATCATCATTATCCTTAATCAAATCAAACTGTTCTTTCATCTTCCCCATAAACAAATGATAATTTTTCAAAAACCCTCTAAAATATATTATTCTAATATGAAAAATAACCATGATTCCCTAAAATTTTGTGGTTTAAGATCTTTCATCTTCCCCATAAACATCAGGTATGGTTTTTGCCATGTTTCTTGAAATTATTGTGTATTTACCCTATTTCTTGAAATTACTGTTCCCATATTTCCTCTTAAACAATGTGATAAATACCCTATGATTTTGCAACTTTATAATCTTAATAGGAAGTCTTGTATATGCCGATACACGATAGTTGACGATCTTCCTAACTCCTTGTTTGTTGAATTTATGAAAAAAGTCGTATCATCATCTGCGAAAGACTTATGAATTTCATGAAGTTGGTAATTCTTACACACCCCTTACATATAATTGTATATGCCACATGAACCTTACCGAAATCAACTTGATTTTTTCTTATAAACTTTAAATTGTAACTTCACTAGTTGTAAAAGTATTAATGAAGCGGGAAAGGGAGGCGATATCTAAAAATGTGCCTCGCTTGATCAGATTCCTTTAGGTATGGCTTTTGAATGAACAAAAAAATCCTTTATTGATAAGTGTGCAAAAAAAAAAACCATTGAAGCCTCATAACAAAAAGGAGTGGTATGTATGAATTGTGATCGTAAATTTTTGGAAACTTAAAAATTTTGTTGATTTGTTATTGGTACTAACGTTAATGTTAATGTTAATGTTAATGTTAGTTATAGACTTCTAGAATGGTAATTTTAAAGGTGGAATTAATTTGTTAAACACTGCTGTAATAGAAGATCATTTTGAAGGAAATTAAGTTCTTGGGATGATTTACATATCCAAAGGACATCTAGCATGCAAAGAATGTCTTACATATACTAAATACATGTTTCATAATATAAATTTTCCTTTTTTATTGCAATACTAGATGTAAAACCCGTGTAATACATGAGTTGATTAAAAAAAATTATATATCAAAGTGTAAACAATAAATATTTATTAATACAAAATTTTGAAATAAAGAATGAAAAACATATTAATTGCAATTTATTATCACATTTATTACATTTAATAGTTTACATATATAAGTATAAGTATTATTTGACTTTAATTTTAAAAATTGAAAAAAATCTAGAAATTGACATGTGTATATTATTTTATTTTAAAAAATATCACAAAATGACAAGTGTCAAAATTTATGAGAGATTGACATGTGGCAAAATTGATCTTTATTTATTATAGTAGATAATCTATAATGCAAGTAGTATAAGAGTTGAATAGGATGATGACTAGGATTGAATATGAGTTGAATGGAGTGAGTGATGACATAAAGTAGAGTTGAAAGAAGGAGTTGATTAACCATTTAATGGTACAATAAAAGGAATAATTGATGATGATTAGGATTGAATAATGGGTTGTGAGTATTTTTGTATAGATTTTTGATGGATGATGTGACAATCCATTAAACTCCATAGATTTTAATGGATTGTGGATGCCTTTAACCATAACCTTCATCACAAGAACAAATATTGGTGGATATTTAATATGCTTTCTTAATTTCTACAAGGTCTTTATTAGGCAACACACTTAGTTAAGTTTAGAGCGTGTATTTAAACTATGCTTTTTGGCTATTTGGTTTTATGTCTATGTTATGGTGGACAAAAGAAACCTGTTATATATTCGACCAAATTTTTTATTTATTTCTAATGTGTAATTATAGGTTTTAACGTACTGGATACTTGTTTTGATAAGTTGGCGGTATACGATCCTAATTTTGTTGTTTGCTCAAGAAAAGTTAGGCAATTGTTGCAAAATATAATTGTTCAACATAAACCTTCAAAAGATCAAGTCATGACTTTAATACGTGAAGATCATATTGTCGTAGAGGTCACTGATCAATTTTCTGAGCATAATCTAGTATTGGAATTTTGTCGTGTTTGTAAGTGCTATCGGGAGTACATTGATTTTTTTGAAAATTTATAAAACATCCTTATTCGGTAGGTACATAACATTTTATGGTAATTGTAAATATAAACACAATACTTTTTTGGGTTTTTTTGTTGAAGAATGTAAATAGCTAGTAATTAATGTGTAAATTAATGCAGCTAAATATCTTATTGTAGTAAAAATGCATGTGTTTTAATTTTCGATGTTGTTTATATACTTATTTTCACAATTGTAATGGTTTACTTTATTATTTGACTTAAAGCTAGGGTTTTTGGTATTTCATTTAAAAACAACTTATTGACTTATGGCTTTTTGAAAAGTCAATAAGTCAAAAAACGTGTTTGTCAATATGAAAAAGAGTTTTGAAATGTTTGTCAATATGAAAAAGAGTTTTAAAATAACATTTCAGTAAACCTTCAAAAATGAGACTACAATAAGTTAGGATTTTTAACTTTTCAAAACTCCTTATAATTTTTTGGGTTATAAAAGACAAATACCCCTTAAAAAGACAAACACTTAATCAATAACAACTTATTGACTTATTGACTTTCCCACCAGAAAAACGAATCCAAACAATTTTTAAAAAATTCTTTTGCTCGCCAACATAAGTCAATAAGTTTTTTTTCCGCCTAAAAGTCATTTATTTGGGGTTCAAAATGAAATCTCAATGATACATATTACATATTTACTTAATATTTATATTCATCTAAACTAAATAACGAGAGTGAATCACTTAAAATGAAACTGCGACACCTTATATGTATTTATCACCTAAAGGTACATATAACATGAAAACCCAGTTATAAAAGATGACATTTGACCACCATTTTCGGCCGTTGCACGACTTGTCACCGGTTTTTTTATATTATAAATTTCAATATAAGATTTAATCACTTGAAATGAAACTTAAACACCTTATGTCTCGCTTAATAATCGATACAAGGTAAATGTACATATAAAATAACAAAACTCGTTAATAAAGAGGACACTTGGCCACTGTTTTCGGTCGTCACATCACTTTTTACTTTTTTTTTATGTAAAATCAATGTTAATGTCTGAAGTTTGATTTGCAACGGTGACTTGTTTTCAGTAAAATGTCATGGAAAAAATCATGTGAATTACTTTATGACCTGTACTGATGAAAAATATGAAAGCCGAGACAACCCGGTTTTCAAAAACCGACGCCATAGGCCTGTTTTGTACTAGTGTATCTTATAATATTATAGTGATGAATGAACTAAAAATTAGTTACAAAGATGAATAATGAAGTGTAACTAATTGTAAAGGATATAAAGAAAAATAATATTACTTGAGGATTATTGTGTTAGTTATATGATGTATCGGATGTCATGGTATATGATTGTATAAATGCATGTTTGTATGGTGTTTTGTTTCATCCATGTGGGATATGTGTGTTCTATAACACCGTACTTATGATTAATTCACTTATCATATGTTGACACTTGATTCTTTGTTTGTTGCTTCTGCCTTACATTGGTACAGGTAGCATGAGCCTTGGAGATCATAGGGGCTTTAGGGGTAGTTACATTTAGTATATCTTTAGTGATGATACCATCTTCGACATGTCGTTGAGTTTTCATTTACTTTTGGTTTTGAAAACTTGTTTGGTGTGTGGTTTTGTGAAGTTAAAATTTGAAAGAGGTCTTTTTTGTTATGTAACTAACATTGGCGATGTTTTCAAATAAACTTTTAATAAGACTTCCATTGCATTATTCTGTTAAAAAGTTTTTTAAATAAAAAGAAAATTTTGGGTGAAAAATCATGGTGTTACAAAAATACTAAAGTTCAGATTTTGGTTGAGCTGGGGTTCTGATCCTTGTACATGGGTCGTGTGCCAGACCAAGTGGATTACGTCCAAAAACTCACTTTTTGGAAACTCACCCAAAAACTCACTTTTTGACACTTACAAATTTGAATAGGTTGTTCTGGTCTTTTATGTAACCATTTGTATCAGTTTTAAAGGAATCCGAGCACTAATATACGATGTTTTATCATGTCAACACATTCAACTTAATTTATTAAGTCCTCATTGAAACCTTTAAGAGCATAATGATCCTCATATTTTCTAAGAGAATGGTTAACTAGGCTACAATCGAATTTTTCATTCCAAAGTTCACAAAGATTGAACCCAACTTATTGTACACTCAATTGAATATTGTTAAGTACTTGAAAGTATACCTAAAGTCATTGTAATTATCTACTTTAGCTATGGAATTCTCAATTCCATTACATGTTCCTAAATTTTCCTTATGGCCAATAATTCAATATATAAATCAAGGAACCAAGTAACACCTTATGATTTAAATTCCATTCATTCTAAGAGTATCAATTCATGCTGATGAAGTTCCTTTACTCATTAAATGTTTAATAACTAAGGATTCCATTGCTTTTATTGCTATTTCCCCAAAATCCATTTCAATCTATGCTTATACATGATTCTACCATAATGGATGAGTTTGAGCATTCCCATTGGGTTTATTGTTTCCAAACTTCAGCTATGGTTGACGTTTCACCAACTTCATCAAAACTATCAATGGGATGATTAGTTTGAGATTGGAACCACTGAATCAAATCAAAGGAAGGTTAGAAATCAAAACCCCAATCATCGAATCACATAAAAATCAACAACGGGGTTAAACCACTTCTTCAATTGGATTCTCTAGGTTAAGGAAGAAATGATTCTATGTTGTAAGACCTTGTTCTTCCCCTCTTCGCTTGGATGCCCAATTCACCTCTTGACTCAAACCCTAGATGATGAAGAAGATGAAATTGCCATTAGCTCTTACTTTGAATCTCAAAACAAGATTTGGAAGAATGAAAGGGGTATTCACATCTTATTTCCTATATTTTTCACATTTGGTCTCTCTAATTTGAGCATTTTTGTCAGTACCCACCATAAACTCATATATTATATTCTTATCTTATAAATTGTCATATTTAATCCATTAACATCCATATTTAATCGCAATTATCCTGCCACATAACTTAATACATTCTTTCTCTTTCTCTCTGTCTTTCTCTCTCACTCACTCACACACACACACACACACACACACTCTCTCTCTATCTATTACCGTAATAGGTCAAAATAAACCTTCACTACCTCTTTCTCTTTGCACACTTGACATATTTCTTCTACTAAATCTACAAACCTCTTCTCAACGAACACTTATATTTTCCCATGTTACTTGGTCAAAACATAACATTCATGAACCGATCATCAATCTAGCTCTTCACACATACACAACCCCTAACACCCAAGTTCTATTCCCAAGACTTTGATAATACTCTTGGATAAAAGCAATGCTTTATGAACATAATGCTCTTAAAAATAATAGTACATGGGTGCTTGTTCTGAAAACTTATGAGGTCAAATTTATTTTCGCATATGACCATCTAACAAAAAGCTCAATAACACTATTTCTGATACAAGTCCTAGATCTTTTATAGATTTGAGGATGAGACTTTTTAATAATTATTCCTATTATAAAGCATGGTAATCAATAAGTCTAACAAATATGCACCAATATTAAATTTTATGGCATCTAGTTTTTTGACATAGTTAAATTTTTTTGCTTTAAGACTTAGTATATGGTTAGTACTTCATAGCTTCTAAAAGATATATCATTATTTCTAAGTCAAAAGCTAATCACAGTTAATACTTGGAGTTTGAAGATTTAAACTAGTCATACAGAAGGACTTTAACCGCTTAGTCGTATCAGTTAGTGTCTACACATCTCATGGTAACAAATCTTGTGATCGATTTATGTTTGTATCTAGTCAAAAGCTAATCACAGTTAATACTTGGAGTTTAACCGCTTAGTCGTATCAGTTAGTGTCTACACATCTCATGGTAACAAATCTTGTGATCGATTTATGTTTGTATCTAGTCTCTGAATTTTTATTAAATGGCTGAAAATGGTCGTACGAACTAAAGAAAATGGTTTTATGATGGATATACGAAATATATGTGTGTTAACATTATGTTCTTTAGCCGACAAGAAACCATTTCAAAAAACCTATTTGGTACCATATGTTCAACTATCAAACTTTATAGAGTTTTATGTAATTCTATGTTAATTATATATATATATATATATATATATATATATATATATATATATATATATATATATATATATATATATATATAGAGAGAGAGAGAGAGAGAAATAAGTTCAAATAAAAATAGGAAATAGTGTGAAAACGTAAAAACATTATGTTTATGTTATTATTCTGCAATGAATGTTGTATATGTGTATTGTCGAAGTAATTCTAATATGAATATTAACATGTGATTATTCATATATTCATTAGAATGTTATTATTCTATTATAAATTTATGTATGTGTATTTTTGTAGTAAATTCTAATTTTAGTTTTAACATGTGAGTATTCATTTATTCATTGTTGAATGGTGACATAAAGCTCTGGATTCAAAATCCATTGCAGAATAATAACATAAAAATAGTGTTTTTAAGTTTTCACATTATTTATAGTTTTTATTTAAAGTATCCTATCTCTTTCTGTCTCTCTCTCTCTCTCTCTCTCTATATATATATATATATATATATATATATATATATATATATATATATATATATATATATATATATAAAGAGAGAGAGAGAGATGTAGGCTCCATTGAGATTATAAAAAAAGAGAGATCTTGAGATTCAACCTCAACCACAAATATCTCATTTGTCGCTCTAACCCTCCGGCGTACTGGCACGACCGGAGAGTCCATAATCATAAATGATTATGCATCGCCGTCCGTTCCTTTTTTCCTCCATTACCTCCTTCACCACCACAAACACAACCGCCACCACCACCAACCGACCACACTATTACCCCCGACGTCAACTATGACACCACAACCTCTGCCACCACCAGATCCTCCCCCACCAACCACCCTAATCATATTTGATTAAGCACTTTCTGAACAGCCATATATGTATAATCATTTATGATTAAACATAGAAAAAATTGCAAAATTGGTCCATGTGTTATGCATTTTTTCAGGGTTTTAGTCTCAACCTCAACTTTTTTGGCTTTTTGGTCTTTTGAGCTAGTTTGCTTGTGGTTTTGGCTCCTCGAAAAGCTAAAAAAAACTAAAAAGACTAAAATGCCCTTCGGATGTATTTTTTTATATAATTTAATGTTTTATTAATAATAAACATGGGCCTCACCTCTCTCTCACTCTCTCCCTCTGTATGTGTGTGTGACACACACATCGCCGATGTTGTGTTTCTTTTCTTAAAAGGACCTACGATTTGGGATTCAATAGAAAGAGGAACGATTTTAGCTATAATCACATCACAACTTTGGTCATTCGAAACAAACGAGATACGATTAAGAACACCTCCTGCCTCCCTGCAACTCAAAAACACTAATAACCCTCATATTTTGGAAGAAATCAATTACTAGGCTACATCGTTTCCAACCTAACACAAATTGAACCTTCATACCCACCACCAATGACGACCACCTTCATACCTACCATCACCGGTGACCATATCTTACACACAAATCTCGAATCAAGATCCATCTTCTACATATGTAAAACCAACTTTAACGTTGAACTGATAAATTTTTAGCAATAACCCCGAAACACTCAAGATCCACCATCTCAATATCGAACACAACTAGAAACTCTGATACACTCACTATCAACCATCATCTTCTCCGTAAAGCTATCGTCCTCATCTTCATAGTTGTAAGAAACCAACCCCTAGTCTCGTTTTCTTTCATACGTAGTCCTGCAAATTAAAGGGGAAGACCAAGATCGGTAATGGAGATGACGCTTTCCGATGAGAGAAGGGGGGCAAGACGTGCCTCATATGGGGTTGTTGAGACCAAGAAATCAGAAAACTAGGGAGAAAATCGACCAACCTTCTTCGCCGAGGTTGGATGGGTTAAAGGGTTTCGTATCTTCATGGAAATGATTAGACATGTTCTCATTCTTCATTACCTTCATCTACTTCGTCGGAGACTATGGAGCCAGTTGTCTTCTGTCTTCTCTGGTGACATTCAAGGGTGGTATGTGGGTAAAAATAGGGTGTTGTGTAATATTATATATATATATATATATATATATATATATATATATATATATATATATATATATATATATATATATATATATATATATATATATATATATATATATATTCTAAGTGTTTTTCTAGATTAGGGCAGTGTTTATTTAGGACGATTTGATAAACAAGTGTGAGAGTTTACCTTTCCCATATGTAAACTCACTTGAATATTTTGTTTATTATTATTATCATCTTAATTTTTATATTTTGAAAAAACTACGAAGATTGTACATTCAACCTCCCCCTTTCTAAAATCTTATTCCATATATTGAGACGTATCAAGTGCTATGAAAGTAGTAGAAACTATGATTTGAATAACCGTACACATCAAGTTATAGTAAATATAATCGAATTAATTGATACTGCAAAACAAATGGTATACATTATTAGAACAACGGTTGGGAATATTTGGTCAATGGGATTTTGTTATTGTGTTACATATTTAGAAATGATATTACAAATACGGATGATGTATTTTTACCTCTACACATTATTTGATAGCTCAAAAAGTTAGGAATATTCATCACCATGAGATTGAATAATTATTCTAAACTATGAATATAATATTTCATGAGATGACGACTAAATCGCTTGTTTGCATGATTTGTTGTAACGAATCCTTTCTCATATTTCAAGAATGAAAAGTTGTTTCATTAAACTGTGTTTATTTCCTGATTATTCTAAACATATCATGTGGTTCTTGACAAAGCTTTAGACATTTAATTTTTGACCTAAATATTCATTTTACTAGATTAATTAAAGTTATATGTTGTGCTGCAAAGCTCGCTAGCTAATGAAGAAGAAGGAACTTTACAATCCAAGTTTTTTTTTATCAACTTATTAGTTTGTTTTGGTTAATTTTACTTTTGTCAACCTCTTGAGCATAAAAGTATTCTTCTGTAATAAAAAATTTAGTGTGCAACAAAATCGGAGATCAAACAGGTTATATACATCGATAGAGAAATAGTTTTTTTTCAAGTTGTTGACATGCAAAGCACAATATTAATAGATTAACTTAGAGATATCAAAAACTTTTTTGGGACCCGTAGGAGTAGACTTTTTCTACCAGTGAAATTTTTGTAAAAAATAAATTAAAAAGGTACTTAAAGGATGACATTTTACCCGGGAGTCATGAGTTTGATGTGTTAGGTTGATGAAAGCTAAATGAGAATATGTATCCTACATTGTCTTTGATTGCAAGAGACATATTAACCATTTCCGTCTCTATTGTTGCTTCTGAGTCTTCTCTTTCCACAAGTGGTAGAATTGTGAGTCCACATAAGAGTAGACTTCTTCCGCCAATAATTGAAACATTGGCTATGGGCGGGTAAAAAATGCATTTATGACTTTGCTTGAACGAGTATTTGTTTTATTCATTTTTAACATATTTTGCTTATAACCATTATTTATTTTTTTCTTTGTTAGGTTGTATTATTGATATTGATAACTTACATTCCGATGAAGGCAATGAATGATCGAATTGAGGTAATCAAATATTATATCCCTTTATAATTTTGTGTTAACTAAACTAATATAACAATTTATTATTATTATTATTATTATTATTATTATTATTATTATTATTATTGTTGTTGTTGTTGTTGTTGTTGTTGTTTATTTATTTATCTATTTATTTAGGGAGAACATTCAAATGTGAAAGAATGAGCAATTGAAGACAATTGATGGATATTGATAAGGTAGTGAATTAATCATATATTTTTGGACATGTTGTACTTTTTTTTATAATGTTAGATTTGTCGTATTTTATATTTGTAAGTTTGTTGGGATTGTTGTTGGATTTTTATTTTTTTAATTACTAAAAAAATAGATTTTAAGCTTTTAAAGTTATGTAAAATAATTTTTTAGACCATAATATATATATCATTTTGTTAGCAAAAAAGTCAACTTTAAGCATACAAAATGGGGGAACGGGGGCGGGATCGGGGGGACGAATATATTTGGGGGCGGGTTCAGGGGCTATGGGCTATGTAAGCAGGGGATTCGGGGGCGGGACAACAACTAATTTCGGGGACGGGGCGGGGCAACTATTTCCGCTCCCTTTTGGTCCCGTTGACATCCATAGATTAACTATCCTTGCTAGGAAGATAATATTATGCACTATGCGTCTTTTTATTCTTTATCAATCCATCCTTATGTGATCAGGGCCGGCCTTATTCTTTTATGTGTTAAGATAGGGCTTAGGGCCCCCAATTGATAGGGGCCCCGTTTAATTTCAATCCAATGTCCACAGTCCGAGTATCCAAAAAAATACGTTGCATCGATTCTTTAAGCAATCAAGTCGATCGACTCAGTACACACGACGATTAAACTTCCTTCTTTTTCTCCCTTCTCCAATCGGCAATCGATTCAAGGCTTTAAGGCTTCAAGCGACAAGCGATCGCTGCTGTCTTCACTCTTCAGTTCTTTTTGCAATCTTGCATCTTCAATCTCGCCTTCTCGGTTTCTCTTGATGATCGGCTGGCGGCTGCCGGCTGGCAGCTGCCGGCTGCTATTCTTCTCATCTGCTGTCACAGACTCAACGGTAATATGCACGATTACTTTTCAGTTTTGATTTTTCGATCATCTCTGATTATCTAATTAGGGTTAATAGCCAATTAATTAGGGTTAATCTTGTGACAATGAACATTAGTCACATTACACAACCACCAATTTTTCAAATTTCAAGTTTCAATGAATTGTCATTTGTTAAACTGTTAAACTGTTAAAGAACCGAAGAACCGATACATAGAATTTACCGAGTCAGTCTTGTAGGATCAGAAGATCAGTAGTTATTAATCCAGTAATACACTTTATTGCAGTAGGAATGTTGACAACTTGACATTGGCAGACTACATATGAATGTTTTTTTTTTCTTTTTTCATAATAAATCAACTTTATTTGCAATGTAATCTAATGAATGTTTTTTTTCATAATAAATTAACATGTGATAGTATTGGACAATGTTTGAATGATATTCTTGTTTGACATCATGTTATATAATTTTTTGTGATTAAAACACAATGTTTTATTATTAAGTTATGTAATTTGTATTTTAATTGTTTTGGCTTTATCCAAATGGCATGAATAATCAAAGTTGTTAATCTTTTTAATTTTCTGATTCTTTTATTCCAGATTGGAAGATTCCATTGTCCATTGATTCCATTGTTCACTGATTCCAGATTGGCTGATTTCACTGTTCACTGATTCCATCGTTTTTGAGCTTTCCATTATCTCAGGGGCGGTATAATCCTAATTCGTATCTTATAAACTTATAGTTATTATTAATCAAATAATTAATAATCATGTCAAAGAGAAAATACGAATACGGTGCTTCAAAAAGGAAACAAAAAATGTAAGAAGAAGCTTTTATAGATAAACAAAAATGGTCGTTTTTAAAATATTTAACTACAAACAAAAACATTGATAATGAACAACAACATACTAACGTTGATAATGAACAAGAACAAGTTAATGTTAATAATAATGATCATGAACCAACTAATATTGAAAATGATAATGAATTAACTAATATTGAAAATGATAATGAAAAAACTAATGTTGAAATTGATAACGAACTAACTAATAGTGAAAATAATAACGAACAAAGTAATATTGAATTTGATAACGAACAAACTAATAGTAAAAATGATAACGAACAAACTAATATTGAAATTGATAACGAACAAACTAATTGTGAAGATGATAACATGCCTTTAAACATATATGATCCAAGTAGATGGAATAATATTAATACTAATTTAAGAGATTTAATCGTAGAAAAAGGTCCTATTAAGATTTATGATTTTAAACTTCCAAAAGATCAATATTTAAGAAGCTTTAGTACATCTCTTTATATGCAAAAAATACCAAATGGAGAAAAATACGAAGGAACATGGTTGGTTTATTCCATAGATGTAGATAGAGTTTTTTGTTTTTGTTGTAAATTATTTAATGTGAATACATCTACATGTTCGTTAGCACATAAATGTAATAATGATTGGAACAATATTTCTACTATATTAAAAAGACACGAAGCAAGTAACGGACACATTCTTAATATGAGGTCATGGATTGACTTAGAAACTAGATTAACAAATAATAAAACAATTGACAAGCAAATCCAAGAACAAATAAATAAAGAAAAAGAAAATTGGAAAAATGTGTTAATAAGAATCATTATTTATGAAAAAAATAATGGTAATTTTTTAACTATAATTGAAATGATTGCGGAATTTGATCTTATTATGCAAGAACATATTATGAGAATTAATGACAAAGAAATTCATAATCATTATCTTGGACACAATATGCAAAATGAACTTATTAGTTTATTAGGAGAAGAAGTTAAAAGTAAAATTATTAAAAAAAGTAAAAAGAGGCTAAATACTTTTCAATAATACTTGATTGTACTCCCAATACAAGTCATAAGGAACAAATATCAATTATCGTACGATGTTTAGATCTTTCAATAACTCCAATTGAAGTTAAGGAGTACTTTCTAGGATTTTTAGTTGTAGATAATACAACCGGTAAATGCTTATATGATGCTATAGTTAATGAAATTAAAAATATAGGACTAGATATAAATAATGTTAAGGGTCAAGGTTATGACAATGGATCAAATATGAATGGAAAACATCAAGGTGTACAGAAACGATTGTTAGATATTAACCCTAGAGCATTCTACACTCCGTGTGGTTGTCATTGTTTAAATTTAGTAATTTGTGATATGGCTAATTCGTGTGATAAAGCTAGTGAATTTTTTGGAGTTATACAACGTATATATTCGATATTTGCTTCATCAACTCAAAGGTGGAAAATATTACAAGATAATATATCAAACCTAACACTTAAATCATTATCACAAACTCGTTGGGAAAGTAGGGTAGAAAGTGTAAAAGCAATTAGATTTCAAACACCACAATTAAGAAAAGCACTTTTACAATTATCCAAAAGTTGTGGAGATCCAAAAATTAAAAGTAAAGCTAAATGTTTAGCTACATATGAACTTCAAAACTATGAAATTTTACTAGGAATGATTATTTGGTATGATGTTTTGTTTGCTATTAACACTATTAGTAAAAGTTTGCAATCAAATGATACGTGTATCGATGATGCTATAGATCAACTAAATGGACTTTTGTGTCTCTTTGAAGAATATAGAGAAAACGGATTTGAAAAGGCTTTAGATTATGCAAAAGAATTGGCTTTAGAAATGAATGTAAAACCTACATTTCGTGAAAAACGTATCATTCAAAGAAATAGACGATATGATGAAAATGTTGCTAATGAAACTATTAAAACTCCTGTTCAGTTATTTTAAACTGATTACTTTTTATATGTAGTAGATAAAGCCATTACTTCACTTAAAACTAGATTTGAGCAATTTAACGAGTTCAAAAATATTTTTGGTTTTCTATTTAGTATAAAAAATTAAAATCATTTGATGAAAATACTTTAAAAGAACATTGTTTAAATCTTGAAAAATCTTTAAAGCATGATGATAGCTTAGATATTGATGGTTTAGATTTATTTCATGAACTAAAACTTTTAAGACATATTGTACATTTAGAACGTGATACAATTATTAATATACTTAATGACATTAAAAAGTTTAGTTCTTTTCCAAATGCATATGTTGCCTATAGGATTATGTTAACTACTCTTGTAACCGTTGCCTCTGCAGAAAGAAGTTTTTCTAAATTAAAACTATTAAAAAATTATTTAAGATCTACAATGTCACAAGAAAGATTAAATGGATTAGCTATTTTGTCAATTGAAAAACATTTAGTAAAATAAATTGATTATAAAAATTTTATTAAAGAATTTGCATCTAAAAAAGCTAGAAAAATTAACTTTATGTCATAAAATATATTCACAAAAACATATACATAAAAAAAAAATTAACTCCGCCATTTGTAAACTTTTTAGTTTATTATTGCCGGTCCCAAGCCCGGATAAAGGAGGAGAGTTTATAACATTAAGTATAGTAAATGTCAAAGGACCCTAAATTTTTGGTCGCTTAGAGCCCCCAAACTGGTTGAGTCGGTGCCTTAATTTTTTGACCAAAAATCAAACAATGCGAGTTTATGACCGGAGGTTTTCCGGGAACATGAAAAATCAAACGTTATTGAATAGTACATCGATAGTTTAATGTTTATATTGTTATATATTTATATCTTGCAATATAAAAATAAGAAAAAAAAATCACCATTTGTCCTTATGGTTTCCACAAAATGAAACAGTCAAAATAACTTTGGAAAGTATTACATTGATGGTTCTTGTGGTTTTAAAATCAAACCCAATTGGCCTTTTTGTTTGTTAGAAAATTTTGTCAAATCTATAGTAAAATGACATTTTTGTTTTCAGACCAAAGTTGATATATAAAACCTATATACTTGAGGGACTTTTACGGAAAATTCTAAGGTGAACAAAACACTAATCTAATTATCTTCATAAATACCTCATATGCAATGTTTCAAACTCTTAAGGACCAAACATAATTTCACAAAAGGATTTGTTTTGATATTTTTTGTCAACCATAAAGACAATTTATTTAATTTTTCTAGTTAGAATTAACCATAAAAAGATTAGCCTTGGTTGATTTTGAAACCACAATGACCAGCTATGTAATACTTTTCAAAATTATCCTCAAGGTCACACCTTTTGGAATCCACAGTCTAAAATAATATTGATAATTCTAGTATTTCTATCTACATTTTGACAAATAAAAATCTAGTTGTATACGTCTAAAGGTATCATGGTAACTTAAAAATATTTATCCCAAATCTCAAGTTCGCCGTTATCACAAGATAAACGAACCGTAATTGATTTTATAATATTAAAACGCACACATGCTGCTATATCGTCAACATGATAACAACAGAACGAGCATGATTTTTACATAATTAACCAAGAAAAAAAGAAGAAGCAAAATGATCATATTCACCCGAACCAAAATACTAAACGAATGAAAGAATGCTGAGTTGATATTCCTCAACGGAATGAATTAGAAATTATGGGTCTGACATCTACGAGATGAAATTGATGATGCTCAAGTGTTTACATTTCCAACGACAATAATAGAACTAAGAGAAAACTTTTGAATATTTTGTAACATTCATGATTATATTCAGACAAGTAACAAAAATTTGAATCGGTAACTGTGTCTTCAATGAAGGTAAGTCGACTTTAAATATAGATTATTAGTTACTTGACTATCAATTATAATCAAACATGATTTCGGTTGCTTCATTTGATTATCTTTAACAAGCAGTGATAGTGTGATATTAAGATAGTAAGATGAAGTAATTTATTCTCTTACGTATTTTAAAATTATGATGACATCATGGATTCGTATTCTATAAAACAAAATGTTTATTAAAATTGGTAGTGAATAACCTATGACAGTTATACAATGGATTCACATGAATGTCAGACACCACTTTGCAAAATATAAATGAAGATTCTATAAATGAAAGAGCTTTGAAATGGGAATAAGTTGCCATAAACAAAGTTTTGTTAAGCATCACATGCTAGGAAGCCTTCACTTTTTGTCATACCCTGCTCTCACTCATAGATGGGTGTGCACAATCATTAATGGATGTTTGGATCTATTATAAATTCCATTTTCATCTTTTTAGAGAAAAGTAATCATATTTGTATAAACAGTTAAAAAGTTGGGAAGGTATGTGTATAAATATGGTTGTTTAAAATTCTTGTAACATGACTTGTAAGTTAGTCGATCGTGAATAATTAAATAACTTTGACTCAAAAGGCTCAGGACGAGCTAGAAAAAACAGGCATTTATCGTTATTATAAGTTTTTATTTTTCAATAAAAATATATAATAAAAAAATTGGATTATGTGCAACTGTCTATTCACACACACACACACACACACACACACACACACACACACACACACACACACACACACACACACACACACACACACCTTTCAAAGAAAGCGTTTATGATTATGATTATTTAGGTTTGATTCTTAAATGTCATAATATTGTTAAGACAAAACTTCAAAAATGGTCCATGTGGTTTTCAAAAATCTGAAGTTTAGTCCTTAATTTAAAAAACCTAACAGATGGTCCATGTGGTTTCAAAACTTCTAACAAATGGTCCTTTTCGCTAACTCCGTTAGCTTTTGGCCGTTAAATAAATGGCATTTTCGTCATTTCACTATTATAGGGACCATTTATGAGTTTTTTGTTATTTAAAAAAATAATAATAATCGTTTTAATATACAATGAGTCCCACATATTTCTCTCTTATGAAATCATCGCATAGAATAACAATGTTTGACTGAAAAAGTCAAAATTGAACGTCGATTTGAACAAGAGAAAGGGCGACCACCATCCTCTCAAGTTGTCTTCCACCTCTGTATTCTTGTTTTCCTTAAACCCAAAAATTGAAACCTAAATTTCTTCAAGAATCGACCCCCAACCCCATTATCATCAAAAATTGTGTCTTGGGACACAAATGCAGCATCGGGGGCCATGTTATCGGTTTGGATTTAACCAACGAGACGATATCTAGTGCTATTGATGATTCTAGTGCTCTCTTAGGTTTAAAGAATCTTGAGACACTGAATCTGGATGGAAATACACCGATATCTAGTGCTATTGATGATTCCAGTGGTATTGTTGCTCATGATTAAACTTTCGACCTAATACCCTCTATTGTTGGTGATGCATGCAAGAGCTGCTCCAACCTTCTCTACTCCAATCTAAGTATCAGCATTCAGCATCACCATGTGCAGAGACTCAATTTCTAAATATCGATTTAGGATTCGTAATTTGGGAGGGTCTGTTTTTTACGAATCAACCAGGATTATGTATTGAGAACCCATAGGCTCCTTTACGCACAATTATCTCAAATACCCATCGCCAAAATCTGGTTGCCTACAACCAACTATTTCAATTAAAGGTGTTTAATCTTTCTCTTATTTGACTCCATTTCTTCAATTTCGTATTTCCCCCCTTATGCATGATCTTTTTATTTGTTGAACTAGATGTATGAGGGGAAGGTTTAATTTGCATGCTCTCGATATTGATAGTTTAATAAATGGGTTGGAAAGTGGGGAAGGTAAGTCGTGCACCGAAGGTGTTTGACGAATTGCTTGAGAGAACATCTTTGCCCACATTCAGAATCTTGAGAAACTGCATCGGATTTTCCAGTGAACGGATCCCTTCAAAGTTTAGTGAGAGAGAGTGTGTGGTTGGGTTCTTGATAGTTGTCGGTAACCGGAGAGAGAGAGAAAGAGAGAGAGAGAGAGAGAGAGAGAGAGAGAGAGAGAGAGACCATTTAATATTAAATAATTATATTTTTTTCTTTTTTTTAAAAGAGGCAAAACTTCATAAATGGTCCCTGTGATTGTGAGATGACATAAATGCCATTCACTTAACGGCTAAAAGCTAACGGAGTTAGCGAAAAGGACCATCTGTTAAAAGTTTTGAAACCACAGGACCATCTGTGAGGTTTTTAAAGATTAGAGACTAAACTTCAGGTTTTCGGAAACTATAGGGACCAATTTTGAAGTTTTGTCCATTGTTAAACTGTTAACCTAAGATTTTATTAATAAAAATCTAGCAAAAACTTATTCCAAAAATATTAACATACAAGTAAAACAAGGACTTTTCATCTAACGACCACACAGACACTAAACTTCTTACCTCAAGCCGAAATCTAAATAAACTAGACGTACAACAGAATGATGTAACAAAAATGGAGTCAAAAATCCCTTCTTCACGATCTTTCATTTTACCACCAAAAATGACAATAACACCACATCTCAATGATGAGAGGGTCCGTGGTATGCGTGGCAACGGACCACGACCGTGCACACCATCCCTGCCGGTCGTGGTTCGTCCGTTTCGTGCTCCCTCGTGTTCCCAACGACGAATGTAAATGGCCAATCAATTTTTTTCTTTCTTGATTGTTCAACGGTCAATTTTTCAAGTTTTTCATTTTTTTACAAACTCAATACCTATAAATAAAACCCTTATTTTTCATCAAATTTTACAACCCTTATTCTCTAAACCAAAAAACACATGGTTTTCTTTAAAAATTTGACTCGGATGATGACAGAGAATTCATCTCGACCTACTTCAACGTTGTGCAACATCTTCACGATGAATAGAGTTCGAACGTTGCTCGTACAAGGGCGGTCGTCAATCGTGGTTGCCAAGCCGCACACGACTTATTGGTACGTAATTACTTTGCCGATAATTGTCTTTACAATGACGACTCGTTCGAACGTCGTTTCCGTCTAAATAAGGCTATATTTTTACGTATTAGTCATGTTTTAGAAGCCCGTTATGATTTTTTTCAAACAAAAACCCGATGCTAGAGGAAGAATGAGTTTTATTAGTATACAAAAGTGTGTGACTGCGCTTAGGTATTTGTGATACGGTATAGCATTTGATGCATCCGACGAATACTTGAAAGTATCTGAGATGACCGCAATTGATTGTGTAGATTGGTTTTGTGCATGTGTGTATGAGGTTTTTCACCAACAATATTTGCGTAAACCTACTCCACGTGATATTGGGAGATTATATTTGGCTCATGCAGAGAGACATGGATTTCCGGGTATACTTGTCAATATAGATTGTATGCATGTAGCTTGGGAAAAATGTCTAACTGCATGGCGTGGTCAATTCACTCGAGGAGATATAGGTGAACCAAGTATAATCCTAGAAGTTGTTGCTTCTCAGGATTTTTGGATATGACATTCATTTTTTGGAGTTGCGGGGTCTAACAACGACATTAATGTTCTTGGTCAGTCTCCTATTTTCAACGATCTTTAGACGGGCAAAACACCTGATATGACGTTCATAGTGAAAGGACATTCGTATAAATATTGTTACTACGTTTGTGAAGGGATATACCTGGATTATTCTACACTTATGAAGGCATACTCGATTCCTCGAATTGAAAAGACCAAGTTGTTCACAAAGAGGCAGGAATCAACGAGGACAGATATCGAGAGGACATTTGGAGTCCTCAAGCAGACATTAAACAAATGGTCCAAGCATGTATTATAATGCATAATATGATCATTAAAGATCAAGGTCGAGCGATTTGCATGTATGATCCGGACGACGGAGTCATCTCGCTTGAAGAGTTCGTACCCAGAACGAATGAATTTCTATCACGAATTGTTGAAATTCATAACTGTGAAACATGTTTCAATCTTCGAGAAGATGTCGCGGAACATTTGTAGGAACTCTATATGAACGAGGATTAGTATTTTTTACTTATGTTTGTTTGTTTTTTTTAGGGTTTTCAACTAATGTAATGTTTTTTTTAATTCTAGGTTAATTAAGAAATGTAGTTTGAAGTTGTGTTTTTATTTTTTATAAAATGAAAAACTAGTTAAAAATAATTCAATATTTTTTTTATTTTAAAAAAATGTATTTTTGTTGTATTTTTGAATTTAAAATAATAAAAAAAATGATGTGGAGTGGAGTGGTTGGTCGTGGTATCCCATATATTTAGTGGTAGTTAGTGGTGATGACGTGACACCCGCCACTATAGTGATTAGTGGCGGGTATAAGGGATGGTCTTAGTAACAATCACCACTTCAATGCAATCAATGCAAGCCCTATTAGAGGTTTAATTCTGTAATCATCCACTATGGCAAAAGACCGGAGACACCAACACGTAAAAAATCACACATTCCCACCAAACAACAATTTTTTTCCCAAACATCGTTAGCCACTTGACAAGAAATAAAAATATGATTAAGGGTCTCAACCTCTACCTCACAAAACCTAAATAAAAGAGAGTTAAGATCAGTACCTCTATTATCTGAGTAGTCATGCACGTGTAGCTAAAGGATCTAACACAACTCTCCATCCAAAAATGTATAATTTACTCTGTACCAACTTATTCCATCTAATTACAACTTTCTCCTCTAGATAACTATTGGGAAAATGACTTATAAGGGTAAGAATATTTCAAACAAAACGTTCAAAAAACATCAACGAAGTTTTGCTTGTTCAAAAAACACAATCATACTAAATGCTTTATACAACAAACACCAACAAAGTATACCTTTTGTTCAAATCTCACCCAAACACCAACAAAGTATACCTTTTGTTCAAATCCCACCCACTAGTAACCAGTTATTGTGGGTTAAATGATGACAAGGCTTAAGATTTGTTGACTTGGCCTAATATAGTTAATGACATGGCATTTATTAATGCATTTGTAAACTATAAATCGTATTAGGGCTACCAGGAACGACTTGGACTTGTTCTTCTCATACTTCATCTTCTTCTTCGGTCTTGCTCGTCTGATGGCTTCATCTTCTAGTAATTCAATAATCTCAACCTCAAGCTCAAGCATTTCGAAGACAAATAAGATTTTGGATGATGCAAATCCTTATAGTTGTCTCGGCTCATATCACTAATTTGGACTTCAACCACTAATGGTATAAAGTGATGCAAAAGTGATAAATATTTACTTATATTATTCATATACAAAAATTAAATGGTAGGGCAATTTGGGAAAACTAGGAATTTAGCAATTTAGCACTTCAAATCTATTGTGGCAGGTTGAGATTGGCTCCATTAGTTCTAACATAATATTTTACCCTGAATGTAAGGAAACTTAAAGCTAACCTAATTACCATTAAACAGGGGTATATTGGTTAACATGGGTGATATTGTTCCACAGGGGGATATTGGTGATAGAGGAAGCTGCAAGAGAAAACAACAAATTTGGTCCAAAGAAAGGGTAAAATGGTCAAACAAGATGAAAGGGTAAAATGGTAATGTATAGCAATGTATTTTCATTATATGTTATAAAGCAGATATGGAGGTTGTAGGGGCAATTTAGGAATCTATCAAATTCAATAACCTTGTTGTTGTACATACATCAGATAATGTCTAAATGCATTATCCTTCACTCATACGTATAAAAGAAACATGCATGTACACTTTTGTGAGCTTTAATAGGGACTATGGATGTGCAAGAAAACTGTAATCTTGCATTTTATAACACTAAATTTAAAGGCTTGTTTGGTAAATTTTGCAGAACATAATAGTTCCAAACTTTTTATGGTTAAGAGAGTCCACAGACAGGTCTAAAGCAATGAATGAAGAGTAATTTAATATAATATGTGGGAGGGACCAAATGACCAATAGTGGGTGGGTTTACCATCAACCTTTTTGATTATGCTGATGCATCACAGCCATCTACTATCAATCTCCCACTTTATGAGTTAGATCATTGAACCATTTTGCATGTAAGACAACCCCTAAGTCCATAATTTCTTGTACATCATTCACAATTCACCTTTCTTGAATCAACAACTTTCTTCAGATAATCTTATTTATTAGCAATTACCTACCAGAATAAGATGCCAAATTTCAAAATTCCTAGTCTAACATAGTTAAGATGCTTTTAAACCATTTCACCCTTTCTCTAATATTACCATTTTACCATTTCACACTGTTATAAACAACAACAAAAAGGGGAATTTGGTCATGATTTTCTGAATTATTATCATGTATAAATTTTTTTTAACAGAATTTGACCATTTTATCCTTTCTATGATATTACCATTTTAACCTTACGCACTGTTAATATCAACAACATCAGGTAATAACCTTTTCTAAGTCTTTTTTTCCACAAGCATAGGCATATAACATAATTGAAGTAGGGGAAATTCAATGTCACCAAGGCTGACGAGCAATCGATGTCACTATGGAAATCGATTTCACAGAGAGTTGTGGAGCGATCGAACCTAAAAACGAACGCTACTTCACTCCCTCCCTCCGTTTAACCCTTAATCGATGTCACTGTGGAAATATTGAGACGTTTGTAGAGTTTTTAACCAAAATAGGGTTATTGAAAAAAATATTTACCAATCTAGTATAGTTTGAAAAATATTTACCAAACTAGTGTTTTTCTTCATTTTTTTTATTTTTCAATATTTCTTATTGTTTTTCTATTTATTTAAAATATCAGCTTTTTTACTTTTTTTTATTTCAGTTTTTTTACTATTTATTTTAAATATCAGTTTATTATTATTATTATTATTATTATTATTATTTACTATGCATTTAACATAAATATCTAACATACAAAAGAGCTTTATTATTTTGGTTCATTACATGCCAATTTTATTAATTTTTTTCTACCGTTTATATAGTGATTACGAGTTTCCTTTAATTTTCTTACCATTTATTTATACATATATTTTAAAAACTTAACCCTTTTACAAATTCAAGTTTTTTCTCATGTCTTTATTTATACAACCTTTGCATGCTTTTTAATTGAGTGTCTTTACATTATAAAATATAAAAAGCAAAAGTTTACATATTTTTTGTCTTTACATAAAAACAAATATGTAAAAACATAGAAAACAAATTTTAAAAAAAATCTAATTTGTAAAACGAAAGAAATCATAAAATACATGCATAAAACGAAATATGTAAAAAATATTTAGAAAACAAATTTCCAAATCAATAAAAACTATTATTTCAAAACACGTGAAAACAAAATTGTAAAAAAAAATATACGGACAAAATTTTATAACACAACTATTACTTTTGCTTTTTATATTTTATTTTCAATGTAAAGAAACTCAATTAAAAAGCATGCAAAGGTTGTATAAATAAAGACATGAGAAAAAACTTCTTTTTGTAAAGGGTTAAGTTTTTAAAATATATATATAAATAAATGGTAAGAAAATTAAAGTAAACTCGTAATCACTATATAAACGATAGAAAAAAATTAATCAAATAGGCATATAATGAACCAAAATAATAAAGCTCTTTTGTATGTTAGATATTTATGTTAAATGTATAGTAAATAAAAGTATATAAAATTTAATAAAAAAAAACTGAAACAAAAATAAAATAAAAAAAATAAACTGATATTTAAAAACAATAAATAGTAAAAAAAAACTGAATTAAAAAAAGTAAAAAAGCTGATTTTTTAATAAATAGAAAAACAATAAGAAATATTGAAAAATAAAAAAAAAATGAAGAAAAACACTAGTTTGGTAAATAATTTTCATACTATACTAGATTGGTAAATATTTTTTTCAATAACCCCATTTTGGTTAAAAACTCGACGTTTGTAACCCTTAATCCACGTAAGATAAAACAAAAAATATGCCATGTCATTACTTCTTTTCTGTTAATTATTTTGATCATATCATTTTTCCAATTAACCTATAAATGACGGTTACCACTAGGTGGGATTTAAAGAAAACGTATACTCGTTGGTGTTTTTTTATACAAAACCTTTAATTGATTGGTTTTTTTAAACATGCAAAAATTTAATAGTATTTTTTTTGAAAGTTTTTAAAACGTTCTTACCTTAGAAGTCATTTTTCCCATAACTAGTTTATATCCAACTAATTTTTGACTTTAAGACAATGAAAAGCCCATAATTTGATAGATGCCAACTACAAAAATCAGCTTGCATTATATACAACATGTAACAATCTTTGACGCTCGTTCATAACCTTACCATGATTGAGATTATATCTCCAATCCCAAACCCAATTGTCATTCTGAAAATATGTAGGAACCATATGGTTTACTATTTTCCAAGACATCAAGCCTAGAGAAACGATTAGTATAAGAGATGATATCCATGTAATTAATATCCTCCCAATATTTCATGTTGTATTTATGTTATACGAGAAAACATAAGAAAAAAATAAAATGACACAAATATTTAATGTGGTTAGGTGATCAATATGACCTACGTCCAGGGTCGGCCATAGGCATATGCCGGATGTGCGACCATATAGGTGACCAATTTTTTTACGTATTATTAGTAGCAACAGATTAATGATAGATTATTGAAGAATTATTAACATATTAGTGGCATATCAATAACACTTTTTGTCATGATTAATTTTAATGTAATTATCGGGTAATCAATGATTATTTATATGATTATTTATAATATATAGGGAAAAATGCATAAAAGTCCTTATGTTTTGTGCTAATAATAGATTTAGTTCTTTTATATATATATATATATATATATATATATATATATATATATATATATATATATATATATATATATATATATATATATATATATGGAATGGTTATTTGGAAAAACAAAAAAACCCTAAAAATTATAAAAATACATAAAAAAATACTTAGAGATCACAAATTTTTTTTTGACTTTATATATACAAAAATCGCAGCGATTTTAATAAATTTGCTGGAAAAAAAAAATTAAAAAATCGATTTTTTTTGTTTTTTTTCAAAAAAAAATTCAACGAATTTGTTAATAAAGTTGCGGTTTTTGTATATATAAAGTCAAAAAAAAAAATTGTAATGTCTAAGTATTTTTTATTCATTTTTATGATTTTTAGGGTTTTTTGTTTTTCATACAACCTAATATATATATATATATATATATATATATATATATATATATATATATATATATATATATATATATATATATATATATATATTCTATTAAGTCTCAAAAGCATAGAATTTTAATCAATTTTGCCCTTTACCAGGTCAACCGGTCATATAACTTTCAAAAGTTACACTTTTGACACATATTTTATATTTTATTACAATTTAGTCCAAAATTTAAGCTTTCGACTTAGATTTCATGTTTTTTTTTTTTTTTTTTTTTTTTTTTACAAATTGGTCCTAAATTTTGTTTTTTACATCTTTTTTTTTTGCAAAATTTTGTTTCAAATATGTTTTTCCTTGTATAAAATCATATTTATACAAAAAAAAACACATTTACACGTATAAAAAGTTCTTTTTTTTTTCTATATAAAAACATTTTTTTAAAACATTTATGTGTGCGAAATGCCTATATAAAAACCTTTTTTTAGAAAAAACACTTTTGTATGCAAAATACCTATTTAAAAACCTTTTAAAAAACACTTATGTAAAATATGTTATTATACTCGTATTTCATAGCAAAATATATAACTATATACATATCTGTTTTTATAGAAAAATGTATACAAACACCTATTTCATAGCAAACATATTTTTATATATTTATGTACACAAACACGTCTATATACTAACACTTTTTTATACAAACACCTTATTATAAAAAACACATTTTTTATACAAACACGTTTTTATACAAACGCATTTTTATAATAAAAAAATGTATACAAACGTGTATTTATATAAACATTGTTTTTATACAAACATGTGTTTATAAAAAAAATGTATACAAATAAATATTTATACAAACTCCTATTTCATAGTAAACGTATTTGTAAAAATTTATGTATAAAAACATTTTTGTATACAAAAGTATTTGTATAAAGAAATATATGTAAATATGTTTACTATGAAATATGTATTTGTATACATTTTTTATACAAATGTGCTTGTATATATTTTTTATAAAAATGTGTTTTTATAAATGGTTATAATAACGTATTTTACATAAGTATATTTTGTAATGCCCGTGTTTCTAGGCTAGACATTAATATTGACATTATAGTCTAGGTTAACCTTTGTAACTCATTTTGAAGAAATGAAAACGAATTATGTGAATATTATGTGTTTTATGCTTAATTATTAGGGCTTAATTAATTAAGAATAAAAATGAGCGTCAAAAATTAAATTTTAGATAAAGCCGATATCTATTAAGAAACTTGTAGTGGGCGTGACAAGGATTACAGATATATAAAGAATGCCGAAATCCGAGTTATAACGAAGAAGTTATGAATTGTCGAACTTTCGCGACAAACCGGCACGGGGCCGAATGTCGTAAAAAGTGAGTTTTCGATAAACTACTTTTTGGCCTTAGTGATCTAAACGAAACTCGTAGTGTTCGTTAAACCGAGAGTAAGTATAAAAAGAACGCCCAAATCTGACTTCGTATGAGGAAGTTATGATTTTTCGAAGTTTCAGCTTAGCAGTAGACAGCTAAAAACTCGAATTTTAGATCGAGTGATTTTTAGCCGACACGACCTAAACGAGAATCGAAGGTCTCGTCATTAGTAGCACAATGGTAAAAAGTCTGACAAAACGGACGTCGGATGAAGAAGTTATGAATTTTTAACGGATTTCCTGCCCGGTCTGTTAAAAATAATAATATAAAAATTAAAGTCAAAATTAGTCAACGAAGTCTAAACAAAAGCTGTAGAGCGTAGTTTTACCTACGCGTGCATATAAAGAACGTCAAAAACGGAGCTCGTATGCGAAAGTTATGGATTTTAGAAGTTTTGGCGCGAAAACCGAGAAATTTCGCATAGGCGGCTTCGGCCACGTCACCTTCGCTGAAAGAGTGCCACGTATCCGAAATTGGTGAGTCATGCGAGCCACGTGTCGCCTTCCCTCGCATGAACAGTAGCCGCGTGTTGGATTCTGATTCGACCGAAGGGAGGCCCAATCCGAAGCTCGCAGCTGGTCCGAGCCTCGCACCGCCTTAGCCTCCGAACCTCGCAGATGGTAACACGTGTCTTCTCTTCGCTGCTTCGGACCCTAGGCCGCGGTCCAATCAGGAGGCGACACCGAGGCCTCGCATGCGCAGCCCACGTGCAGCCACCTGCGGACCCCACCACTGGAACCGACTTCGGACCCCTATAAATAGAAGGGGTATGCGAGCCTTCCCGGTTAGATTTGGAATTTTGCCATATTTAGCCTCTTTCTTCATATTTTCTTCATCTTAGCATCCCCCAAAGCCCCGGTATCGATCATAACCCCCGGAATACGCCACGAAGAGCCCGAGAAGCCCGTAAAATTTATCTTTTCGGTTTCGAAGCCCGACCCTCGCAGAGCCCGGTTTCTGAATAAAACTCTCGGTTTTATTAGAAACGATCGTTTTTAGGAAATGAATTGCTGCCCGATTTTCATTAAATCAAGTGAGTGTATAGTCACTTTCATTTTACACATAGATATGAAGTATTTACCTTATAATACGTGCTATGTGTAAATATATTAATTGTTTATTTGAGGTGACTATTGAGTTGATGTTTTATACAAGTTTTAAACTGTATAAGTATTTTTATCTACAAATATGTTGGGTAGAACATGGGTAGATAGTGATGTGTGATAAAATAAAAGTGATGAGAGGCCTCGATGTGATTTGTGATTCAGTCATCTAGCGGAGTTTGGATGACGACCACGGACTTTCTAGACAGTCCAGTGGGAAACATTAGCAGGTCCGCAACTTGTAGGTGTTAATGAACTTGGGTGTTTATTCGCTGTACTCCAATCCCCCTCATGGTTGCCTTTAGGACATGTATGGCTAAGGAAACCCCTTAGCAGTAGTGTCCATCCCGATGATATTCTTTAGGCTAGGTCCCTTGTGAAAAGTGTTTAGGGACGTAAAGTGAGGATAACGGGAACGGGTAATCAGGGTTATTATTGATTGATGAATTTAATAAGTTTATTATTAATGTGGGTTGAAAACCCTATATGCTCACCAGGCTCCCAAGCCTGACCCACTCAGTTTTTTTATGATTATAGGTAGTGGACCCCGAGCATAGTCGGAGGATGAAGTGAGATTTTTGGATTATAGGCCAGTAGTTGTAAATAACTGTAGTAAGGCTTATAATGTCTTGTTTATGCTTTTGATCTGTATCGGAACATGACATCCCGAGGTTTTGATATATATGGAAAATATATACCTTCTTAATGAAGGGTTTTGATAAACTTTTATCATATGTTGTTTGGGGACCAATTCCGCAACATCTTTTGAAAAGATTTCTCTGATTTTATTTTAAAAAGCATAAATTAAATCGGTCTTTTCTGGCCGAGAAATTAGGGGATGTCACAGTTGGTATCAGAGTATTAGTTTAAGCGAACTAAGCAATTGTAGGATTTCTAGACTTAAACTTAGAATGCTAAGTAATGATTGTGAGATGTGTGTCTACCATATTTTAGACACGAGCACTAGTTATTTTAGAAAGATGCCTAAAATGCCCTTATGTGCTAAATGTTATGTGTTTGCCATGTGTGCCATTAATTGTTCGGATCTCTGGTCTGTTGCCGACCGGATCTGGAAACCTTATGCGTGTAGGATTCTAAGCATATGATTACGAGATTAGAACTAACATGTAAACGTTTCGGAGTGATAAGGGAATTGAAATGTCTAACAAGGATAAAGACCTAAATTCGCCTTATTTAGTATATAAATTGTAATGGCAAGAACTCGCAGTGGAGTTGCAAATGCAAACGGAAACAGGGATCAATAGCCTCAACCTCAAGTAGTTGAGCAAGTACCTGTTGTAGGAGCTGCACCTGAGCCAATGATGATGGCTGGGGTACAAGTAATGATACAGACGATGCTGGATCGCCAAATGGAGGAGACGAGGCGATTACTACAACAGAATAGGGAAGAAACTACGATACCTGTTGAACAACCCGTATTGAATGAAGGGCAATCAGTAGGAAGGAACTATAGTGGGACTCTTGGTCAAGCCAACCCACCGATAGATAGACAAAACAACCCGGATGGAGGAGTTGATGGACGCGGGTGCAAATACAAAGATTTCATGGCATCTAAACCACCGTGTCTATCTGGGAGTCCGACACCGGTGGAAGTCATGAATTGGATCTCCGAAATGGAGACGATGTTTGAAAGCTGTGAGTGCAGCAACAAACAAAAGACCGCACTTGCAATTCCTCTGTTAAAATATGGTGTACTGAGCTGGTGGAAGTTACTAGCTGATTCCATGCCCAAGGGAGAAGCTAGCAAGATGTCTTGGGAAGACTTTGTGCTACAACTGAAACTGCAATACTGCTCTGAGCAGGATCTTCTGGAAATCAACAATGAGTTCCAGAATTTGAAAAAAGGAAAGTTGAGCGTTACTGAATACGCTGCTAGTTTCACTGAAAAGATGAAGCTTGTTCCTTACCTAGTTCCAACTGAACTCTCTAAAGTTAACAAGTTTGCCCTCGGATTACCAGCGGACTTTGGTCTGATGGTTAAGCAAGCAACCACTTTGAAAGCCGCCATCTGGGCTGCTAAGAATGTGGAGGTTCAGATCAGGGAGAAGGGTCTGGAGAGGGCAGAAGTTGGTGAAAAGAGAAAATTTGAAGGAACTCCAGGTTCCAACAAGAAAAGCAAATTTTCTAAGTCCAAGAAGTTTGGAGGAGGAGGAGGTGAAGTGAAATGGTGTGAGAAGTGCAAGAAAAAGCACTCTGGGAAATGTAGCGAGGGGGTGACTTGCTACAAATGTGGAAAGACTGGGCATTATGCCAACGTGTGTCCATCCGACAAGAGGGTATGTTTTGAGCGCCATGAAGAAGGGCATGTTTTTAAAGACTGTCCAAAGAGGAAGGATGCAACAAAGCCCAATCTACCACCAAAGTCGAAGGCGAGAGCCTTTCAGATGACCCTTGAAGCTGCAAAAGAAGAAGTCGATGTCGCTTCAGGTACCTTTCTCGTAAATGAATTGCCTGCCCAAATTTTTTTTGATTGTGGAGCCAATTACTCCTTTATTTCGCATGAATTTGGTAGAAAACTAGCTTTGCCTGTTGATAGACTAGTTAATGCCTTATTAGTCGAAATTGCTAGTGGCAAGTTTGTACCTGTTAGCCATTGTATGAAAAACATCATCATTGACTTGGATGGGAATAAGTTCCACGAGGAATTATTGCCTATCGAGTTAAATGGTTTCGACATAGTTTTAGGAATGGATTGGCTTAGCGCCAATGATGCCGAAATATTGTGTAGGCAGAAAATAGTAAAAGTAAACCCGCTAGGGAAAGAGTCGTTTATGGTGAACGAAGACAAACGCAGAGTAAACTCTGGAATCATTTCCCTAATGAAAGCCAGAAAGTGTTTGGCCAAGGGGTGTACATCATATTTAGCGTTCGTGATCGATGCTAAGAAGGAAAAGAAAGAGGTGCAGAATATTCCGGTGGTGTGTGAATATCCGGAAGTCTTTCCCGAAGATCTTCCCGGATTGCCCCCTGATCGACAAGTTGAGTTTCGTATCGACTTGTTACCAGGAACGACGCTGATAGCAAAAGCACCGTATCGGTTAGCGCCAACCGAGATGAAAGAACTTATGACACAACTTCAGGAGTTATTGGACAAAGGTTTCATTCGACCTAGTTCATCACCCTGGGGAGCCCCTGTGTTGTTTGTAAAGAAGAAAGACGGGAGCATGAGAATGTGCATCGATTACAGAGAGCTGAATAAAGCGACAATAAAGAACAAGTATCCGTTGCCGAGGATCGATGACCTGTTCGACCAGTTGGAAGGTTCGAGCTACTTCTCGAAGATCGATCTTAGGTCAGGATACCATCAACTGAAGGTGAGGGAGCAGGATATCGAAAAGACTGCGTTCAGAACAAGATATGGACACTATGAATTTTTGGTTATGTCGTTCGGATTAACCAATGCCCCAGCAGCTTTCATGGATTTGATGAACAGGGTTTGTAAACCATACCTTGATAAATCCGTGATAGTATTCATAGACGATATCTTGATCTATTCGAAAAGCAAGCAGGAGCATGACAAGCATCTACGTGAAGTGCTAGAAGTTCTGAAAAAGGAGAAGTTGTATGCAAAGTTCTCCAAATGTGAATTTTGGATTCAAGAAGTCCAATTTTTAGGTCATGTGGTCAACCAAGAAGGAATAATGGTTGACCCAGCAAAGATTGAAGCTGTGATGAAGTGGGAACAACCAAAAAGTCCTACGGAGATTCGAAGCTTTTTAGGATTAGCCGGATATTATTGCCGATTTATCCAAGGCTTTTCTTAGATCGCTACTCCATTAACAGATTTGACCCACAAAGGAGCTACTTATGCTTGGAATGAAAAGCATAAGGAGGCCTTTGAAAAGTTAAAGAAGAGACTGTGTGAAGCACCAATTCTTTCGTTACCTGAAGGAGTTGAGGACTTCACAGTCTATAGTGATGCCTCTGGAGTTGGGTTAGGATGTGTTCTGAACCAAAGGGATAAAGTGATAGCGTATGCATCGAGGCAGTTGAAAGAGCATGAAAAGAACTACCCCACTCATGATCTGGAGTTGGCAGCGGTAGTATTCGCCTTAAAGATATGGAGACATTATCTTTATTGTACTAAGTGTAAACTTTTCACTGATCATAAGAGTCTTCAATATCTCTTTAATCAGAAGGAATTGAACATGAGACAGCGGCGCTGGCTGGAACTACTCAAGGACTACGACTGTGAGATACTTTACCACCCTGGTAAAGCAAATGTTGTTGCTGATGCTCTCAGTCGGAAGGTAAATCTTGAAAAGAGAAGGCCAAGAGCGTTGAGAATTGAAGTCGTCTCGACAATTGTGGAAAGTATAAAGAAAGCTCAGGAGGAAGCTTTAGAAAAGAATGACCGAAAGGAGGAACGTTTGGGAAAAACGTTGGTGTTTGATACGAACGGTCAGGGATTGAAGGTATTCAAAGATAGGATTTGGGTACCTAAGACGGGAGGAGTAAGAGGTCTTCTGATGGAAGAAGCTCACAAAACCATGTACTCGATTCATCCCGGCAGTACGAAAATGTATAGGGATCTAAAACCCTATTACTGGTGGCCGACGATGAAGCTCGATGTTGCTAAGTATGTGGCCGAGTGTGTAACATGTGCTAGGGTTAAGGCACAACATCAGAAACCGTATGGGAGTTTAGAACCCTTACCTGTACCCATGGGTAAATGGGAGGACATTACCATGGATTTTGTGACTAAACTGCCCAAGACAAGGAACGGTCACGACATGATTTGGGTGGTCGTGGATCGCTTCACTAAGAGTGCGCATTTCATAGCCGCTAACGAGAAATGGTCTATGGATAAACTTGCGAGTTCTTACGTGAAGGAAATTGTGAGGCTACAAGGTGTTCCGTTAACGATTGTATCCGATCGTGACAGCCGTTTTACCTCAAGGTTTTGGAGAAGTCTACAAGAGGAATTGGGTACCAAGTTGTGTTTGAGTACAGCTTACCATCCTCAAACCGATGGTCAGAGCGAACTAACGATTCAAACATTGGAGGATATGCTGAGAGCATGTACCCTAGAATTCCAAGGTAATTGGGATGAACACTTACCTCTAGTAGAATTTTCCTACAATAATAGTTTCCACTTGAGCATCAAGATGGCACCTTATCATGCTTTGTATGGGGAGAAGTGTCGAACGCCATCATGCTGGTTGGAAGCTGGGGAAAAGCAGTTTATTTGACCTGAAATAGTCCATCAGACTGCTGAAAAGTTAAAAGTGATAAGGGAAAGGATGTTAGCTGCTCAAGATCGACAAAAGAGTTATGCTGACAAGAAAAGACAACCGATATCCTTCGATGTTGGAGATTCGGTTTTACTTAAAGTCTCGCCGTGGAAGGGACTTATAAGATTTGGTAAAAGAGGAAAGTTGAATCCAAGGTTTATTGGACCATTTAAAGTTCTTCAGAGGATCGGGAATCAAGCTTACAAGCTAGAATTACCGGAAGAACTGGAGGGTATTCATAATACCTTTCATGTGTGCTATTTGAGAAAGTTCACGGGAGATGTGCCCGACATAATTCCCATTTCTGATTTAAGGTTGGATGAAAACAAGAGGTTGATCGAAGAACCTGAGGCAATCGTTGACCGTAAGACTAAGAAGCTGAGACGCAAGATGGTCGATTTAGTGCTTGTGCGTTGGAAACATACGAATTTTATTGCCCGTGTTTCTAGGCTAGGCATTAATATTGACATTATAGTCTAGGTTAACCTTTGTAACTCATTTTGAAGAAATGAAAAGGAATTATGTGAATGTTATGTGTTTTATGCTTAATTATTAGGGCTTAATTAATTAAGAATAAAAATGAGCGTCAAAAATAAATATTAGATAAAGCCGATATCTATTAAGAAAGTTGAAGTGGTCGTGACAAGGATTACAAATATATAAAGAATACCGAAATCCGAGTTATAACGAAGAAGTTATGACCTGTCGAAGTTTCGCGACAAAACCGGCATGGTGCCGAATGTCGTAAAAAGTGAGTTTTTGATAAACTACTTTTTAGCCTTAGTGATCTAAACGAAAGTCGTAGTGTTCGTTAAACCGAGAGTATGTATAAAAAGAACGCCCAAATCTGACTTCGTATGAGGAAGTTATGAGTTTTGAAGTTTCAGCTTAGCAGTAGACAACTAAAAATTCGAATTTTAGATCGAGTGATTTTTAGCTGATACAACCTAAATGAGAATCGAAGGTCTCGTCAATAGTAGCACAACAGTAAAAAGACAGACGAAAACGGACGTCGGATGAAGAAGTTATGAATTTTTAACGGATTTCTTGTACCGGTCTGTTAAAAATAATAATATAAAAATTCAAGTCAAAATTAGCCGACGAAGTCTAAACGAAAGTTGTAGAGCGTAATTTTACCTACGCGTGCATATAAAGAACGTCAAAAACGGAGCTCGTATGCGAAAGTTATGGATTTTAGAAGTTTTGGCGCGAAAACCAAGAAATTTCGCATAGGTGGCTTCGGCCACGTCACCTTCGCTGAAAGAGTGCCACGTGTCCGAAATTGGTGAGTCATGCGAGCCACGTGTCGCCTTCCCTCGCATGAACAGTAGCCGCGTGTCGGATTCTGATTCGACCGAAGGGAGGCCCAATCTAAAGCTCGCAGCTGGTCCGAGCCTCGCACCGCCTTAGCCTCCGAACCTCGCAGATGGTAACACGTTTCTTCTCTTCGTTGCTTCGGACCCTAGGCTGCGGTCCAATCTGGAGGCGACACCGAGGCCTCGCATGCGCAGCCCACGTGCAGCCACCTGCGGACCCTCGCCTGCGGACCCCACCACCGGAACCGACTTCGGACCCCTATAAATAGAAGGGGTATGCGAGCCTTCCCGGTTAGATTTGGAAGTTTGCCATATTTAGCCCCTTTCTTCATATTTTCTTCATCTTAGCATCCCCCACAGCCCCGGTATCGATCATAACCCCCGGAATACGCCACAAAGAGCCCGAGAAGCCCGGAAAATTTATCTTTTCGGTTTCGAAGCCCGACCCTCGCAGAGCCCGGTTTCTGAATAAAACTCTCGGTTTTATTAGAAACGATCGTTTTTTGGAAACGAATTGCTGCCCTATTTTCATTAAATCAAGTGAGTGTATAGTCACTTTCATTTGCACATAGATATGAAGTATTTACCTTATAATACGTGCTATGTGTAAATATATTAATTGTTTATTTGAGGTGACTGTTGAGTTGATGTCTTATACAAGTTTTAAACTGTATAAGTATTTTTATCTACAAATATGTTGGGTAGAACATGGGTAGATAGTGATGTGTGATAAAATAAAAGTGATGAGAGGCCTCGATGTGATTTGTGATTCAGTCATCTAGCGGAGTTTGGATGACGACCACGGACTTTCTAGACAGTCCAGTGGGAAACATTAGCTGGTCCGCAAACCTGTAGGTGTTAATGAACTTGGGTGTTTATTCGCTGTACTCCAATCCCCCTCATGGTTGCCTTTAGGACATGTATGGCTAAGGAAACCCCTTAGCAGTAGTGTCCATCCCGATTATATTCTTTAGGCTAGGTCCCTTGTGAAAAGTGTTTAGGGACGTAAAGTGAGGTTAACAGGAACGGGTAATCAGGGTTATTATTGATTGATGAATTTAATAAGTTTATTATTACTATGGGTTGAAAACCCTATATGCTCACCAGGCTCGCAAGCCTGACCCACTCAGTTTTTTTATGATTATAGGTAGTGGACCCCGAGCATAGTCGGAGGATGACGTGAGATTTTTGGATTATAGGCCATTAGTTGTAAATAACTGTAGTAAGGCTTATAATGTCTTGTTTATGCTTTTGATCTGTATCGGAACATGACATCCCGAGGTTTTGATATATATGGAAAATATATACCTTCTTAATGAAGGGTTTTGATAAACTTTTATCATATGTTGTTTGGGGACCAATTCCGCAACATCTTTTGAAAAGATTTCTCTGATTTTATTTTAAAAAGCATAAATTAAATCGGTCTTTTCTGGCCGAGAAATTAGGGGATGTCACAGTTGGTATCAGAGCATTAGTTTAAGCGAACTAAGATGATAACACAGAAAAGTACATATCACATATAACACATAACATATAATTGTTCCTATATATTGAACTCACCGTGAAATAACCGGGGGTTAAAGTATTAATTTGGGCAGCACTTTGACTTTAAATATGACTTTCTGTGACGAAATCGGGGATTTTAGTTGAAAACCGGGCTTTGCGCGAGCAGAGTTTCAACTTGAAAATATTATTTTCTCGGGTCTTCGGGGCGTCGGGACTTGCTTCGGGTGTCGGGAATGATACCGTGACTTCGGGAGGTTAAAAGTAGGTAGAGAAGAAGCTGAGAGTGAGAGAGAATAGATTTTGTAAACAAAAACCCGGAGGTCTTGCTCACTATTTATAGGGGCTGAAACCTGAATTACGCTGGGTGTAATCTTCAAGTACACTGGGCGTACTGCTCTATTAGCCATTACGCTGGGCGTACAGCTTAGTACACTGGGCGTACCCTGATGCGTGGCATCAGACGTGTCGAACCCGCGTGATACATGTCGATTGCGAGGAATAGGCGACGTGGCCAATCTCAGACCGTGAACACGAGTACGCTGGGCGTACTCCGAATTTCCAAACTTCAAAAATTCGTATCTTTTGCATACGAGCTCCGTTTTTGACATTCTTTATATCTACACGTAGGTGAGATGATACTCTATAACTTTAGTTTAGACTCCGTCGGCTAATTTTGACTTTATTTTTAAAGTTGTATTTTTAACAGGCCGGGATAGGAAAAGTCCGTTAAAAATTCATAACTTCTTCATCTGACATCCGTTTCCGTCTGTCTTTTTACCGTTGAACTACAATTGATGAGATCTTCGATTCTCGTTTAGGTTGTGTCGGCTAAAAATCACTCGATCTTTATTTCGAGTTTTTAGCTGTCTACTGCTATACCGAATCTTATAAAAATCATAAATTCCTCATACAAAGTCAGATTTGGACATTCATTTTATGGAAATTCTCAGTTTAACGAATACTACGACTTTCATTTAGATCAATAAAGCCAAAAATTAGTTTATCGAAAACTCACTTTTTACATCATACGGCGTCGTGCCGGTTCTATCGCGAAACTTCAATAAGTCATAACTTCTTCGTTATAACTCAGATTCCGATGAGGTTTTCGCCTAAACGTTTCTAACAAGATTCTTTACAACTTTCAATAACATTAGTTTTATTTATTTCCAACTTTATATTTTCGTTAATTTCGATATTTGACTATTGATTGGAATCTCATAAGACTTCCAATACTTTCTGAATGATTCTAAACATAGTTTTACATCAAATCTCGTAAAAACTATCTTGTTAGAACTCAACGCTTGATATCATATAATATTTCTCAATATTATTCACTTTTTAAAAGTTACGAAACACGATAACCGAACGTGTATGTTACAAATACCTCCTCCTTTTGAGGATTTTGTCCCTGAAATCACATCGATATAAATAACTGGGTATATTTCGCTCTTATCTCATTCTTATTTTCCCACTTATAATTTGGGCCTCGATGGTGTTTCCACTTGACGCGCACCAACTTCAAGATATATGCACAAAACATATCTTCTATTGTTTGGATTGTTCTGTCCATTTGACCATCTGTCTGGGGATGATAAGCTGTGCTAAGAGCAACACGAGATCCCAATTCATGTTGCATACTCTCCCAAAAATGAGAAGTGAAGCGAGTATTACGATCAGAAATAATCTTCAGTCGTACACATCATTTACAGTTTTCTTCTCCTATTTGAGATATCAACTGTATAAACCAGATAGATAGAACACCCATTTGTTATAAATTTACGAGTTTTTAAGAAAGAAATTATCTTTAAGATTTTTAAGTCTTTGTTTACTGTAGACATAAATAGGCTCCTTCCCTTCGATAGGGTTGCGTACCATCTTTTCGTAACACCATAGTTCTGCGTGGATCTTTAACAACCAATCCATGCCGAGAATAATATCAAAGTTGGGTAAGGAGATTGGAATCAGACTGACAAGAAAATTATAGCCTTCAATTTTTATGACACAATCTCTATAGATTTTATCAGTAAATAATGATATACTTCTCGCAGTATTTACGTGAAATGGTTGCGCGAGTTCATAGCAAGCAATTTGAAAAGAATGCGCAAATTCATGAGACACAAAAGAATCTGAGGTACCAGAATCAAATAAGATGTGAACAGGTCTAGAGTTGACAAGAAATGTACCCGTTACAACATTCAGGTCCTCGCGTGCCTCCTCTGTGGTAATCTAGAATGCACGACCCTTAGCTTTTGGCACCTCCTCCTTTGGAGTATTCTTTGGTTGTTGAACGGAAGCTTGACTCCCCGCCATTTAACTAGTAAGAGTAGGAAAGAAACGATTACTGTGGCCAATAACACCACAAGCATAGCAAGTAACATTCTTCATTGAGCAAGCTGGCTTTATGTGACCCGCTTCTCCACATCCATAACAAACCACGTATTCCTTTTCTATTCTGCATTGGACCAGATGATTCTTTCCACAAATGCGACATGATGTCAATTGATTAGAAAAAGATTGTGATCTATCGCGACCACGAACGACGCTCTGAGATTGCTCTCTTGTATTAGAATCAGATCGAACATATCGAGCTGGTGGAATAGAGGAAACAGGAACAGTTTGATCGATACGTGGATGCTTTGGAACAGAAAGAGTGGCACCACGTATCTCTTAGTCATGCTCGCGCTTTCGAGCATACTCAACAATTTTTTCAAAGGACAGAACATCCCAATTGGCTACAAAATCGTGGATTTCATGTCGTAGTCCATCCAAGAATAACTGAATTTTCTTGTCTTTAGTTGGAATATAGTTTGTAACAAACCGTGCTTTTTGATTGAACTGAGTTTCATACTCATTCACGGTCATTCCTTCTTGCTTAAGCACAAGAAACTATTTCTCCAATCTTCTCCTCACGTGTAGAGGAAAATACTTTCCTAGCAAACGAGTTTTGAACGTCTCTGAGGATAAATTCTCCTGGTCGTACTCATTGAGAGCTTCATATGTTGCTTCCCACCAGACTAAGGCTTCTCCGATGAGCATTGCAGAAGCATAATTAGCACCGTCTTCATTATCCACATGAGAAATAAGAAATATTTTCTCAGTATTCTGGATCCAGGTAAGAACAACAATGGGATTAAGAACACCTGAAAACTCCGTAGCACCACTACTCTTGAAATCTTTGAACGAGGGACGCTTCACCTCCCCTTTTGAAGATTCTCCAGTGGCTTTCTCTTTGCCTTTATCATTATTCTTCTTGTGTTCTTCGAGAGTCTACCGAATAATACCGGTAAGTTTACAAAAGAGTCGCTCCTCACGAGGGGATACTGGAGTATTTACTTCACCAGGTTTAGGATCTCCACCCACTTCTGGTGTATGGCTACCTTCCTGTTCAACCATTCTTCTAAAAATTTGGAGCAACATAATATTTTAGAATATTAGGATTATTTATTACCTAATACTCTACTTAAGTCTTTCCTATGGTTTGTATCCATATACTTATAATGAACCTGTTCATATATTGAACTTCCAACGGTTTAAGTCTAAATACCAATCTGTGGTATTTAGTTAACTTAAACTTCTGCTCTGATACCATGATTGAAAGACCCTAACTTTCATATATAACATTATTATCACTCAAAACATGCTACATGTATATTTATAAACAATACTTTACATTGATAATTTGATTACAAAAGACTGGATACAAACCGACTAAGTTTTAGTATATTACATAACTACCCAGGATATTAAAGCTTTTATACAAATGTAAACCCAAGTACAAAAGTAATAGTATAAAGTATTCTAAATCTTCCAACAGTATATGACTAAACTGGATGCTTAATACCTGCAATTGTTAAACACTGAGAGGGGTAAGCGGTGACGCTTAGTGAGTTCAATAATAGATACAATATAACGTCATGCCGTATATATACTTCAATATGGCAGAAACAAAGGGAACAAGGAACAACAAAGGCATATGTGAATCATGCGACAGGCTTTCCATAACAATCAATGAGACATAACAATTTCAATACTTGATATACATCAATAACGCTTCGGCCCAAATGGCACAGAAGACATACAATTTCTGATTAAACATTTTGGTAGATTTCAGGCTTTCAGCCCTATCTAACCTTCTGCTAATGCCATAGGGGTAGAAGTCATTCTCTTGCGAGACATGCTCTACACGGCCAGAGGCTACATACCAATACCACTGTGAATCTAAGTCATTTCACTGATCACATGGCCAAAGGTACAGCTTTGCTATCAAAATAGCAGAAATAATAACACAAGATGATAACACGAAAAGCACATAGCACATATAACACATAACATACAATTGTTCCTATATATTGAACTCACCGTGAAATAACCGGGGGTTAAAGTATTAATTTGGGCAACACTTCGACTTTAAATATGACTTTCTGTGACGAAACCGGGGATTTTAGTTGAAAACCGGGCCTTGCTTGGGCAGAGTTTCAAATTGGAAATATTATTTTCTCGGGTCTTCGGGGCGTCGGGATTTGCTTCGGGTGTCGGGAATGATACCGTGACTTCAGGAGGTTAAAAGTAGGTAGAGAAGAGGCTGAGAGTGAGAGAGAATAGATTTTGTAAACAAAAACCCGGAGGTCTTGCTCACTATTTATAGGGGCCGAAACCCGAATTACGCTAGGCGTAATCTTCAAGTACGCTGGGCCTACTGCTCTATTAGCCATTACGCTGGGCGTACAGCTTAGTACGCTGGGCATACCCTGATGCGTGGCATCAGACGTGTCGAATCTGCGTGATACGTGTCGATTGCGAGGAATAGGCGACGTGGCTAATCTCGGACCGTGAACACGAATACGCTGGGCGTACTCTTGTACATTGGGCGTACTATGAATTTCCAAACTTCAAAAATTCGTATCTTTTGCATACGAGCTTCGTTTTTGACGTTATTTATATCCACACGTAGATGAGATGATACTCTATAACTTTCGTTTAGACTCCGTCGGCTAATTTTGACTTTATTTTTAACAGGCCGGGACAAGAAAAGTCCGTTAAAAATTCATAATTTCTTCATCTGACATTCGTTTTCTTCTGTCTTTTTACCGTTGAACTACAGTTGACGAGATCTTCAATTCTCGTTTAGGTTGTGTCGGCTAAAAATCACTCGATCTTTATTTCGAGTTTTTAGCTGTCTACTGCTATACCGAATCTTATAAAAATCATAACTTCCTCATACGAAGTCAGATTTGGACGTTCTTTTTATAGAAATTCTCGGTTTAACGAATACTACGACTTTCATTTAGATCACTAAAGCTAAAAAGTAGTTTATCGAAAACTCACTTTTTACATCATACGGCGTCGTGCCGGTTCTATCGCGAAACTTCAATAAGTCATAACTTCTTCGTTATAAGTTGGATTTCGATGAGGTTTTCACCTAAAAGTTTCTAACGAGATTCTTTATAACTTTCGATAACATTATTTTTACTTATTTCCAACTTTATATTTTCGTTAATTTCGATATTTTATTATTGATTGGAATCCCATAAGACTTCAAATACTTTCCGAATGATTGTAAACATAGTTTTACATCAATCTCGTAAAAACTATCTTGTTAGAACTCAACGCTTAATATCATATATTATTTCTCAATATTATTCACTTTTTAAAAGTTTTCCCTGATATATATATATATATATATATATATATATATATATATATATATATATATATATATATATATATATATATATATATATATATATATATATATATATATATAGAGAGAGAGAGAGAGAGAGAGAGAGAGAAAGATAGAGAAAAGATCAATTGTGAACCCCTAAAGGTTAAGAGTCATATAAGAACCGTTTTCATTAAGTGTATTTTGGTCAACATACATTTTTCTTACATTTGACATTAGATTTAAGATCAATCTGTTGAATTAGGTGTGTAAGCCCATAACTATAATTAGTATATACTTGAATTGATAGTAGCACAATCCTTTTGGGTTGCCCTCGCAACTAGCAAATGAATAGGATAGCTTTTAAAGAGAGAGACTGATTTATTAATTTAATATATGATTAATAAATTTATTAAAAATCAAAATAAATAGTTTTCTAATATATTATGAGAAAAATATATTAATTGGAAAAAGTAATATTTAACTAATGATTAATCATAAATTAATTGGAATTTATTTTGAGATTAATTGGATTAATTAAAAGTGCAGGGTCTGTTTGGTTATTTTTTGAAAGTTGAGGAAAGGAGCCCACGGACCTCATTGGATGAGATGGACGAAAATCATTTAGGCAATCCCCAGGAATTTCGTCCAAGCCCTTGCATAAGGAAGGGAATAGGCTGCTTAGTCACCAAGCAAAGTGATTAGGGTTTCCTCCTATAACCCTAGCTTTGGCACCAAGCTAGTATAGCTATAAAAAGACCCTTAGCCTTAGCATTTCGGTTTAAAAGATAATTAATAAATCCATAAAATGGTTTAAAATTTAATCAAATTAAAAGTTAATTTATTAAAAGATTAAACCCTTGGAAATTTAAAATGTTTTAAAATACACCTTATACTATGTATTTAATTAAAGGATATATATATATATATATATATATATATATATATATATATATATATATATATATATATATATATATATATGTATAAAAAAAAGTCAGTCGAACCGCTAGTACGCCTCATTCACGAAGCCATACTATAAAGGGAGTTTAACGAAGCGACCTATACAATGACCGCCATTGGGAATCCATTTGTAACACCGTAAATTTTCAAAAAAACATTTCATTTTAAATTTCACAAAATTCTCATTACCACAAACACCAAAAATCCCCACAATATCAAGTTATCAAAAACACATGTTCAAAAGTTGTTTATGACACAATCCAGGATCCTCCCAAACATATCTCCAACTCGTGTGTGTGTACAATCAAGCCAGCGCCTTCCCGGGATCCTGAGAAGTACCTGAAACACATAACACATAACATGGTAATCACGAAGCTTAGTGAGTTCCCGAAAGTACCACACATATCACATTAGCCACTCGAGGCTGTAACTCAATAGGACCCTCCGGTCAATGTGTCTCAGTGGTAACCCTCCGGTCTCACAACTCGGGTGGACCCTCCGATCCTAACTCAATAAGCTCAATATAATACTCAGCATAAATCACAAAGATATAATGCAAGATAATATGATACTCAAGTAAGCACATAATACCCTCCTGTCACACAAGGATTACCACTCTAGGTAAGTATAGTGAGAAGACTCACCTCGTAAGCAAACAAGGAAACTGAATACCCCTCGAACAGTCTAACCCCGCCTACATGTAATAAGCATCTCTAATTAACACTTAAAGATCACAACTCTAAATAAACTCATGATAGTCCCTCTTTAACTCCTGGGATAGGTAAAAGACCATTTTACCCCTCCATGGTCCCCATAATCCCTGCCTTGACCAATACTCTAAAGTCAACATAAGTTAACACTCGAGTCAACTGTCCATGTTGACCTGACTCGCCGAGTGCACCTATGTGACTTGCCGAGTCCCCATTGTTCCTCAGAACATCACGAAAACCCAACTTAACTCGTCGAGTTATCTCATCAACTCGCCAAGTTACCCTTGTCCAGACTCATCGGGGAAAACCCTAGCCGACTCGTCGGGTTAGCTCACTGATTCGACGAGTCCATTCAGTCTGTATTCTCATTCAGACGTTTTAAGGCAGATCCACTACTCCAAACTCTAGATCTAGTCTCCTAAGGCTCGAATGTCACGTATAGCTTCGATCTTTACGTCCATGCATGGCATATTTGCTCCATAGTGCCAATACAAACTCCAACAAGGGTTAGATGCACAAGATCTTGTCTCTAGCTCAATAAAGTTCGGGTCTTTGGACTCACAAGACCTCCCACAATCCAGATCTGAGGTTTCAATCCGAAATCATGCTCAAGGGACTCAATGACACAAAAAGGATGGGAGAAACCCCTAGAAACTCCCAAAACCAATATCTCATAAGGAAATGATCAAGTTAGCATCTTTTTACCTCCAACTGAAGCAAAACCCTGATGAACCTCTAGATCCAAAGCCTCCTCTTGATCCGAGCTTTGATGCTCTCCACTTCTCCTTCAAAAGTGCACTAATAATCGCAAGATTAGCTTCTCTCTCACTCTCTAGCTCAAGTGGACGATTAGGGTTTCTCTCAAGGATGTAAGGTGGCTGGTGAGGCGGAAATGAGGGCTTAAGGCCCTTTAAATAGGATACAAACCTGGGGATTTAGGGTTTCCTCACACAGCGCCAACTTGGCGAGTCGGCTCTCTGACTCGTCAAGTCGGTCATTAAACCCACGTGACCAATCCAACCCTACTCGACGAGTCGGGCACACAACTCGTCGAGTCACTCATTACATTCCAAAAATAAATATAATACCTGAGAGTCGAGATGTTACAATTCTCCCACACTTGAATTAGATTTCGCCCTCGAAATCGCTCCTTGAAAACATGTGGCTCAAACCCAATAACCCGAGAAGCACCACCAAAAATCTCATATCATACAACAACCTCCCTTCCAAGACACCTGAACCTAATCAGGAACTCCAAATCCCGAAACAAGATGGACCCCTCTACCACTGCGGTACCAGTTCTGAATCTCCAGAACCTAGAAGTTCTAGTGGTCTGTCTCCCTTCTAGACCGCCCATGCAAGATATCATCATGTTACTCACTCATCGAATAACAGACCCCGATAACACACTGCCAACTCTGATTTGCTTGTTGCGATCGATGGAAATAAGCCATTGACCAGTAATTGGTTACCGATCACTCATGCCAGATATACCAATCGATCTAGATCGTAGCTCAAAAGGAACGAAAGGGTCACATTCCACCAAGGACCCACCGCCTGCACAACTATCAGAACTCGTTTGGAAAATGAACCTCAATACTCTGTCCTCAGACACAAGAAAATGATCATGCCCACTCGGAACTATCCTATGAAATCTATAATCATAAGCCCCCGCTTCCTCTCAAATATCTCTCCCAACACCGGGCACCAGGTCATCTCTTGACCCATTCCACGAAGAGAGAGCTTGATCGAAGAATGTGCAAGCCGCAAACTTCACCTTGCACTCCTCGGGACATCCGCAAATCTCGAATACCGATTCCACTTTTTCTAACCACCTTTTCAGAGTTATCACGCCTCTCGTCCTATTGAAGGTTTGAGGCTTGTCGTTCGTGAAGTCTTTGTATGTACAGGTTCTGGTTGGTCCTTGGTTCATCCCATGGTTTGAGCTTCCGGCCCCTTGCCCATTACCTCCACCGTTGTTTCCGTGGTGAATATGAGCCAGTGTTGCTGTAACCTCGGCTGAAACGGATGCTTGAAATGCAGCTGAGTCGATTTCTAGTGGAGGCGGTGGTGGTGGTGTTGCGTTGCGGTTTCCGTGTGTCGGTCTTCGAGGAATCTTTCTGTCATGGAACGGAAAAATGTTGAGTATCCAGTGTATTTTAGTTTCACGATTTCTTGATTATAGAATAGTGTCGGTGATTCGGTTGTGTATAAGCAAGTGAGTGCATAAAATCAACATGTAGTAATAGTAATAGAACACATAATAGATAACAACATCATGAGAAAATATCTAGCCGTTTTCATTAATGATAATCTTTTGAGTACATGAAAATTTGCCTACATAAGGCATTCAATACATGAAATGAGATAAAATCCGACAGAGTAACGACTCCATGAGTAGTGTAGTCACTTAATCATGTAGTCACTGGTACATAGAGTAGTACACAAAAAGTCCTAACAGTGGTGCTGATCCTAGTAATGGTGGGGAGAGTCTGGTGGAGAAGTAATATGCCAAAATGTCACGCGATGAGGTCAGCCATCTCGCTCATCTCCCTAGTAACCTCATCCCTCTCATGCTCTGCTCGCACGGCTCGGGCCTCTGTTGCTAATAGTTGTTGCCGAAGGGTGGCAACCTCCTCCTCTAAGGAGTGAGTCCTATCAATGGACCCCTCGGTGCTGGGGGGTGGTCCTGCATCACCTCTGAGGTAGGAGGCTCGTTGGGGACTTCATTAGTGTCCCCATCCGCCTCCATGACCTCGTCAGGTTCTCCGAACTCATAGTCTGTCTCCACGTATTCCTCAGGCCCAACGCCGGGATATGCCTCCTGCCCCCATCACAGGGTCCCCTTCAACTAGCCTATTGGCCACCAGGGCCTGATAGTAAAGGATTCCTTACTGATCCTCTTCCATGAAGACTGTGTGAGAAACTGGAACGGTGAGAAGTGTGTAAGGAGTGTATGTATATTGTTTTTCCAAAATACTCCTATAGTATTTTAATTTGTTTAGGATTGAGTTCCCTAGAGCTTTTGGATACGAGGTAAGTTTCTAGATTCATTTCCCAACATGATCACTCCCAAACACATGTTGGTCATATTGTTAATAAATATAGTTGATCAGGCTATATTTACCCCCAATATGACTACATAACTGTCCAGGTTTGACCACGGTGTTCAATTTCCTCCAGAGGATTTTTAGGGTTATTGTATTAATGCACACCTAGGTATGTGTTTTATTCAGAGTGTCTTAGTCCCATTGTATTTATAGTTGCATATCTTGTATGATTAGATATGCTAGTTCACTATAAAAAATGCTCTGATAACAATCTATCACACCCCTGAACCAGACGGCGGAAACGTCAGGGGGCTTGGTGTGACTTTCAACATTGTAGTATCATCACAGAGTATAAAATTGAAACATAACATTATCATCATCACACATGTAATATAACAACATACATTGTTTACATCGAATATTGTGTTTTAAATATTACATGCCCAAAAATTAGTTAATGTATGATGAAACAAAATATAACAAAATATCCATGGTTTCTTTCAACCCAACCTGTTCAACGGTTTCCTGAGAATACAAGTTAATTTAAAAAGGTCAACATAAAAATGTTGGTGAGTTCATAAGCATGTTTGAGAAAATAATTTGTATAACTTTGTAATCACAAGAAAATCCTATATTTTCTTAAAACAGTTTAGTATGTTTGTGTCCGATCTTGTATTAATGCATGTGTGTTATTGTTTACTAGAACGCCAAAAGAGAATGAAGAGAATGTAACGATAATGTAAAAGAATGCCCCCAGACAACCCAATGTTGTCTGTAAAAGAGAATGCTGGTATATCAACCCCCGAGGTTGAGTACGGGCGCGAGTATGTTCCCGAGTAATACAAAGAGAAAAGAGAATGGTCTCCCGTAAATTTCATAATGTTAATTCCTCTAAGTGAGTTGTTATAACCATACGAAATAGTGACAATTTTGCCTGTCTTGGCGTTTATGGACGCTGACGGAATAGTATAAGGTTTTTGTCACCCTAGACCAGTTTAGTCTAGCTGTAGCGAACAACTCAGGTGTGGGGTGTCATCCCTGTATAGATCTATACACAAACCTCCGCTCTCCCTCCAAGAGACTCTGGTTATAACTACAGGCTACGATCGTACACTCAATAGGTGTCAACCGACACGTCTCACTAGATCCTTAATCGAATTTACGCGAAGAGAAACATATAAAACACATTCAAGGGCCAAATGAACATGTAAGCGAACGACTAAGGCCCACTAAACATGTAAACCATTTCTAGGATCATAAGGAATGAGATTATATAACCTGGGCCCAAAATATATGTAAAAGGACAACTAAGGCCCATTTCATATGTGAGGTATTTACAGGCCCAAATAGCACGCAAAGAGTATCCAAGGTCCGTCGAGCATGTAAATGGGTCAACGAGGCCCAATAAACATGTAAAGATTATTCAGGACTAATCAAGCATTTAGATGGGTCACTAAGGCCCAATAACATGAGAAAGGCAAAATTAGCCCATTTGTTATATTATTGCTTGTTTTAATTTAATTATTTACCAAAATGGCATAAAAGACCCACTTTTTGTAAAAATAACATTTTTAACTCACTTTTGTAAAAATATCAATTTTGGCTTGATTTTTATAAAAATGTGCATTTTTGGCCCATTATAGATAATTTCATCTTTTTGTCCTAAATTTTAATAATTTCACATCTTTAATCCTTCTTATCAAAATTTTACATTTTTGGCACAACTTTGTTGAAAATGACATTTAAGCCCACAAAAGTCCAAAAAGTTACAATTTTTGGCCCAAAGCCGTGAGAAGCCCAAATAAGGCCCATTTTTGTGCAAATTGACATATTTAGCCCATTAGAACCGCGAAGGCCCATATAGAAGCCCATTTGTGAAAATTTACACTTTTGGCCCCTTTAAGACCATGAATATCATAAAGATCCATTTTGATTTAAAAATGACTCTTTTGGTCCTCTCAAAACCGTGAGTTACATAAGAACCTCACTTTTGGTTATTTTATCAAAAATGGCCCTTTATACGATTTTGGTTAGTTTTCACACATTTTTAGCATGTTTAATCCTTCCTAGCACATAGTATGTCACATAAGATGGTTTAGTTTACAAACATCACCAAATATAGTAGATATTTCGTGTTTGGTAAAGATCTAGCATGTTTTTACAACATAAACACAACATATAACATGAAAACACACATATGCATGCATAAACACATATATATATACACAAAACAACTTGTATTCTCCCCCAAAACATAGTGAAAACCGAAAATAGGGGGTATGAACTCATTTTGGGTTGTTGTTCTCAGTTTGATGAAGCGTTTGATGAAGATTTCGACCCTAGGTGTTTCCTTGAGGAGATTTTCGAGATCTATGAAGTTCTAAGAGCATGGATCATGAAATGATGTGTGTTAGGAAGAGATTTCTAGAGTGAACTTGAATCAAAAGTTATAGAGTTTCACAATAACTTACCAAGGTTGTATGAGTTTTGATGGAGAGCTCTTGATGTATCCTTAAAACTCACAAAAATAAGGATGATGGAGGGGAGGAGCTCCTGCACTAGAGAGGAAAGGATGAGAGAATCTTGAGTTTTAAATGAAGAGTGATAGTGTCACACCCCAAAACCGGAACGGCAGAAATGTTCGGGGGTGGAGGACGTCATGTACAGTATCACAACAATGCAAAGTAGTAAACAAGCAACAACATCATCCATTGCATTAATAATATAATTTCATACAAGTGTGTTCTGTCAAGTTATATAGACACCAAAAATATAAATGAAAATAAAAGATGAGTCTTGAATGAGCTCCATCTTCTCAAAACCTGGCACCGGTACCTGTCTACTGGTAACCTGAGAATACAAGTTATTTTGAAAGAGTTTATCAGCTTTAAAGCTGGTGAGTTCATAAGTATTTTAGTGTCTGAGTTTGTATGAAAGTGTTTGTAAGTCTGTAATGTATAAGTTTGTAAAAGTTTGTAAATGTTTGAACTCCCCTAGAAAACCCTATGTTTCCTACTAAAAGAAGCCTTCTACCAAGGCATCTAGTATCTGTGTGTGTATCTCTTGTAAGAGTATGTATTTTCCCAAATCTGACTATCATTAACCAAAAATATAGTTTTTACATTGTTGTTTATTGTGTGAAGATCACAAAGTGAATGTAATGGGAAAATAAAATAGTACTGTAGTGTTGTATTAAGTAACTACTGCTGTACTAACTACCTTAAACCAATTGTTATTTAAAGTACCATGTGATCGGCCTTTATCCTGCTACCGACTATAAACACGACGATGTAAGACGTCGGAAGAAATGACGTTTGGCACCCGTAGACTTGCAAGTCCCATTGTAGCGAGCAGCAAGGTGTAGGATAGTCAATCCAGTATAGATCTATACACAAACTCATACCCTCCCCACTTAAGGAGATTCTGGATACAAAACGGGCCATGACAGGTGATGCCATGCCCCGTTACGTGGCTCACATAACTGTAGTAATGTTCTTGTATATGTATGTGCTAGCTGTATTGTGTGTTCTCTCCCTGTCTAGCATGTATGTATGTTCTCTCTGTATGGTATTGTATGTTCTCTCTGTATGGTATTGTATGAACTGACTCTTTGTATGTTTCACTGTTCTAGTAATAGTATTAGTATCTCCCTAAACTATACCTATAATAGCTTACTAGTAATGTTGTTTGAATGTATGAACTGATGGGTTTTTGAGCATTCTAACACTTCCTAAGTGTACATGCAACCCTAATAACCTTGAATCTATGTTTTCTCTATATACATGCAAATTTTTTTTTATCAAGGTTATTTCCTAGCTAGCATGGCATGGGGATTACATAGAACATAAAACTAGTAGAAATACATACCTTGTTGTTGCTTGGATTCCTTCAAGACTTTGTGAGTCTAGCACCCCAAATGTTGTGCCTCAAATGCTTCACACAACACCACAAGACTTGGAATAACTTGAGAGAATGTCACTTAGCCTCAAAATCGGTTATGCCCTCTCTAGTAACACTAGGTCATGATTTTGCTAGCCATAGGGTTCCTTTTATAGTGTTGTCACAATTAGGGTTTACACATGAATGCCCTTAATTGTCATGACTCTTGATTTCTCATGACCCATGTGTTTGTAACTCCCATGGACTATCCATGGAGCTCCATATGGTTATAACCAAACCCATAAACCATGGATCATTAATCCACCATAAAAGAATTGATGATTGTCATAATCAACCCTATATATTTAATTAGTCTCACTTTGATCACCAAATTAATACTAGATTAATACTTGATCAATACTAATTAAATAATGCTATTATTAATATATTAGAACTTATAATATATTAATAATCATAAGTGCCTTATTCTCTCATTTAGTCTATCCAAGTATTGCAATGCCATGCAACCCAAATGGACCATGCCGGGTCGGGTCAAGCACATACCAAATAAAGTTATGGACTTAGACACTATATCCAACAGTCTCGCACTTGGATAAGTCTAATAACTATATTTGCAAATATGACTTCAAAATCCGACTAGCAATCGTAGCTCTTTCAAAGTCTCTCGGAACTGAGATGATGATGATACGCCATTTAAGATAAGTGATCATATAATCCTCTGTTCTCATGATATCAGCCGGACAAACACATGGAACATGGTCTTACTTATTGTCCAACATTTGTTTCTCGATCTCTGATTTGTTTCGACATAGAACTAAATTGAACACATCAATTAGGTTCTGACCGGGCCCGGTACATAAGTGAAAACCAAATCATCGAGGGGCCCAGATATCGCTTCTATTTCTAGAAGGAACAGATAAACTTCAACTGATATGCTTGTACTAACTACTTGTTGAATTATTCACAAAGGCACGTTTTATGACATCGAGTTACCAATGCGTTTTCGTGCAATCAATGAATAACCAACTCATAGTCAACAACTCATATCTCTAGGTTTGAAGATTTATATGATATTACCGTCTCACGATCACTCGAGATAAATTCCATGAAGTGATGCAAGTGAGCGTGGGTTGGGTCCAATACTCAGCCCTTATGAGTACTCATGAATGTTGTAGCAACCATTGCATTGTCCAAAGCACTTTTAGACAAATCATACAAGCCAAATTCATGACAGTCTTAAATCAATACTTACGTCCAAAGTTTGACTGACTGTGGATGGTTTGAATAATAACATAATTATTCTGGAAGTAAAAACATGCAAAATTGAAACATAGTAAACAATCAACACAAGATAGTAACACCTTACTCATAAATAAATAACAACTTTTATTTATCATCAAATGTCAATTACATTTTACAAGTTTCAGGAATCTAATTATTGAAACTAATATCATCCTTCAGCCCAATGCGCCTCGCATGCTGTAAATGCTTAACCCTGCTCAGTCCCTTCGTGAGGGGATCTGTCGGGTTCTCATATGATGATACCCTCTTAGCCACGAGGAGTCCTTCTTCTATTCGATGTCTGATGAAATGGTATTTTCTGTCAATGTGCCTAGATCTCCCGTGATCTCTCGGTTCCTTAGCCAAAGCAACCGCACTTTCATTGTCACAGAAAATTTCCATTGGCTCCTTTATAGCTGGTACAACTCCAAGGTCTCCGATGAAGTTCTTTAGCCATATCGCCTCCTTAGCTGCTTCACTTGCTGCTATGTACTCTGATTCACAAGTAGAATCAGCTACTGTCTCCTGCTTGGAACTTTTCCAAGTAATTGCCCCTCTATTTAGGATAAAGACCCAGCCTGACTGAGAGCGGAAATTATCCCTATCAGTCTGGAAGCTAGCATCGCTATATCCTTCCACTCTCAAGTCATCACTGCCTCCGAGGGTAAGGACCCAATCCTTAGTCCTCCGCAGATATTTGAGAATGTTCTTTACCGCTGTCCAGTGTGCCTTGCCAGGGTTCCCTTGATATCTACTGACCATGCTCAAAGCAAAGGCCACATCAGGGCGAGTACAAGTCATAGCATACATGATCGAGCCCACAGCGGAAGCATATGGTATATGACTCATCTCAGCTATCTCAGCCTCTGTACTCGGACTCTGAGTCTTACTCAGCTTGGCATTACTCTGGACGGGTAATTCCCCTTTCTTGGATTCTTGCATGCTGAACCTCTTCAGCACCTTATCCAAGTAAGTACTTTGACTAAGTCCAATTAGTCTCTTACTCCTATCTCTCAATATCCTTATCCCTAGGATATAGGCAGCTTCTCCAAGGTCCTTCATAGCGAAACACTTCCCAAGCCAGGACTTAACCTCCTGCAAGGTTGGGACGTCGTTTCCTATGAGAAGTATGTCATCCACATACAACACCAAGAAGCTAACTATGCTCCCACTAGCCCTGACATACACAGAAGACTCATCCTCACTCCTAGAAAAGTCAAACTCTTTGACTTTCTCATCAAAGCAAAGATTTCATCTGCGAGATGCTTGTTTCAATCCATAAATGGATTTATCAAGCTTATACACTCTATTAGGGTATCTTGTATCGACAAAACCCTCTGGCTGAGCCATGTAAACATCCTCAGCCAACTTTCCATTAAGGAAAGCGGTTTTGACATCCATTTACCATATTTCATAATCATGAAATGCAGCTATGGCTAACAATACTCTAATAGACTTAATCTTAGCTACTGGTGAGAAGGTCTCATCATAGTCAACTCCCGGAGTTTGAGTAAAGCCCTTCGCAACCAGTCGCGCTTTGTAAGTATGTACCTTCCCATCCATGTCGGTCTTCTTCTTGAAGATCCATTTGCACCCAACTGTCTTACGACCTGGTACATTGTCAACCAAGTTCCATACTTGATTGTCATACATGGACTGAATCTCGCTGTCCATAGCCTCCTTCCATTTAGCAGACTCAGGGTCTGCCATGGCTTCCCTGTAATTATTAGCTTCATCCAAATCTATTAGTGTACTATCACTAATAAATGTATCACCTTCAGTGGTGATGTGATAACCATAGTAAAAATCAGGTGTGTTCCTCACCCTAGTGGAACGTCTTGGAGGTACAGACTCATCTATCGGATCAACAGGAGTTTCCTCCTCAGGTTGGTCGATAGCATTTGAGGTTCCTTCACCACTTGACTCTTGAAGCTCTTTAAGGTCAATTTGCCTCCCACTGTCCCCTTGGCTTACGAATTCTCTCTCACGAAAGACTCCTCTTCTTGCTACAAAAACCACATCATCACTGGGTCTGTAGAAGAGGTAACCAAAGGATCTCTGTGGGTAGCCGATGAAAATACACCTCTCACTTCGAGGTTCAAGCTTATCATGAGTCTCACGCCTCACGAAAGCTTCACAACCCCAAATCTTGATGTGGTCCAAATTGGGAACTTTCCCAGTCCACATCTCGTGAGGTGTTTTGGCAACCTTTTTAGTAGGGACTAGATTAAGGATATGGGCGGCAGTCTCTAAGGCATACCCCCAGAAAGAGATTGGTAACGAAGCTCGACTCATCATGGAACGAACCATATCCAGCAAGGTTCGATTGCGCCTCTCAGCTACACCATTCAACTGTGGTGTTCTGGGAGGTGTCAATTGTGAGACAATCCCACATTCCTTAAGATAGTCAAGGAACTCAATGCTAAGATACTCTCCTCCCCGATCGGATCGGAGCATCTTGATGTTCCTGCCCAATTGATTCTCCACTTCCTGCTTAAACTCTTTGAACTTTTCAAAGGTTTCTGACTTATGCTTGATTAAGTAAATATATCCATATCTACTGTAATTATCAGTAAAAGTCACATAATAGCGATTAACATCCCTTGTAGCAACTCTGAAGGGCCCACACACATCCGTGTGTACAAGGTCCAACAAACCTTCACCCCTATCACAAGTACCTGTGAAGGGTGACTTTGTCATTTTTCCAAGTAAACAAGACTCGCAACTATCATCTGACTTGAGGTCAAATGATTCCAAGACTCCAGCCTTTTGGAGTTGGCCTATGCGCTTCTTGTTAACATGTCCAAGACGACAATGCCACAAGGATGCTTTATCCAAGCTATCTGAAGAATCAATATACAACACATTATTTCCTAGATTGTCTACAACATTCACGGCTTCATATACACCATCACAAGGTAATGCTTTAAAGTAAAATACATCATTGTAATAAACATTAATAGCACCATTTTTATTATCAAATGAAAATGAAAAACCTTGTTTGTACAAGCCATGAAAAGAAATAATATTTCTCGCCATTTCGGGCGAGTAACAACACTTATTCAAATCTAACATTAACTCATTATTAAGCAATAAAGAATAAACTCCTATCTTGGTAACAGGTGATGCTTTCCTGTTGCCCATGACTAAGTTTATCTTCCCGTGCTCCACTTGCTCACTTCTTCTTAGTGCCTGCAAATCAGTACAAATGTGAATACCACACCCTGTATCAAGCACCCAAGAATTAGCATTAGATGAGTTGTTAGACAATATTGTGTAAATACCTGCATGGGTGGGTTTAACCTTCCCATCCTTTAGATCTTGCAGATATTTGGGGCAGCTTCGCTTGAAGTGTCCCTTATCCTGGCAATAGAAGCACTGTGCTTCCTTTGGGTTTGACGAAGGAGTAATGGGACCTTTCTTTGTCCCACTTGAAGAGGAACCATCAAGAGTCTTACCCTTGGTACCCTTCAAAGGGCTTTTCCTCTTCTTACCCTTTCCCTGCCCAATAGCCAGAACAGGGGCTGTTGAAGGAGTAGAAGTAGCAACCGCTTTACCCTTAAGGCCATTTTCAGCTGTCCTTAAGAGTCCTTGAAGTTTGCTAAGTGTGACTTCCTCCTTGTTCATATTATAAGTCATACGAAACTGATCATAACTTGGAGGTAAGGAATGGAGAATGATGTCAATCGCCATTTCCTCAGGAAAGTCAACATTTAGCTTCAGCAACCGGTCAACGAACCTTTGCATCTTCTGCAAGTGACCGGTGATGAGTTCACCATCCTTCATCCTTGCGGTTATCATGGAGGAGATGATTTCATACCTCTCCTGACGGGCGCTCTGATGGTACCTTTCCATCAGATCCAGGTGCATCTCATAGGGGTAGAAATCTTCATAGGATTTTTGAAGTTCAGGAGTCATGGTGGCCATCATGATGCATGCTACTTTAGTAGCATCCTTTTCATGTGTAAAAAACTCCGCAAACTCTTCAGGAGTAGCAGTGGCTTCACTCACAACCTTAAGCTCCCTATCGAGGACATATTCTTTGTCCTCATAGCGGGTAATCATTCTGATGTTTCTGATCCACTCATTGAAATTGGATCCATCAGAGATGACCTTACCACACAAGTTCATAAGGGAAAAGGAGCCTGTTGGGTTTGAGCCAGAAGCATTGTTGGAAGACATCTGAAAGGAAAGAAAGACAAGTTTCATTAGATTAGGAATCCTTAATAATTCACCCAAATAAAATATTAAGGCTAGGATCCAACAAACTATTTATAGTTGGAAGAGGGATGCCGTAATCCATACTATAAAATATTTGAAGGTAGGTAAATGACGATATACCAATTTCCACCATAAGAACAAAATATTTTATTATTAGGTTTTATTGGTTTTGAAACTCCTAGATCTTTTGAGATACATTGAACTTTTCAATGCCATGTTTGAATCTCGATTGTGCCCTCTCAAGTTTGTGACTGGGATGCCGAGGATCACAAACAAGGTGTGAATAACCATACAAATTGACTTGGTACCCTCAACAATATTACCTAATCGATGTGTCGGTTAACCACACACGCTCCACCGATCTATAATAAGGTCAAGTTACCCTTTGCCACTCTTACTAGTCCATGTTAGTGTGCCGGTTAACCACACACGCTCCACTAACGACTTGGTAAGGTACAAAGTGTAATTTTATGGGCTAGCACCAATTTCACATTTTCCTAAAGTAACTAAGATTGGGAATTTATAATGTATAGTTACTTTATAATTCATCATACTTTTAACGAGTATTTAAAGTCGTATCCTACCCGTTCGGCTAACGACCCTCCACCGATCAAGGAAGCGGTGGGTGAGAGTGGACACCCATTAAGTCACCATTTTATAGGCAACAACCTTATACCCCCTTATAGACCGGCTTCGTGAATGAGGCCTACTAACGGTAAGAATGACATATTCTTATACATATCTATATAATAAAATTATAGTAATAGTATAAGTGTTGATTTTTAAACTTTTTAAAAATCTAAGGTTTAATTTGGAATTAAAGTATTAGAGTGTAAGACTTTTCAAATTCCAAAACTTGAGGGCAAGAATTGAAACTATTCCAAGTCTCTTCAATTTGTAACTTATGAGTTTTAATGGTTCATAAAAATGAAGACTCTTCATTTTATGAAACATCTTTAGTTCTTTAATCATAATTAAAAGAAGTGACTTTTGGTTATCCATAACTTGAGGACAAGTTATGGATACCATCATAGCCATTAAGATCATGAATTAAACACACATGGAGGTTACATATAATTCCTATGATCTTTTAAACTCATATGAACACAAATTCATGTCAAGCAATTTTCAAGAAAATCATATAAACATATACAATACTTGAAAATTGATAAAAGTCATGTAAAATGGGTTAACATAATCATTATCATTTTGAAAAACAGATTTTACAAGTCCAAAACAGATTGGGATAATGATCTTAATCCATTTCCAGCAACAAAACTCGAAAAAACTGCCCACCACGCTCCTACTCGCCGAGTGCATTATTCTACTCGGCGAGTAGAATGAATTTGTTCATGGACTCGGCGAGTCCTCCCCATGGACTCGGCGAGTCCAGTCGTCAGAGTGCAGAATTTTCGATTTTTAAGCAGTTTTGCATCAAGTATACAGAAAACAATCCTAGGCTCTGATACCACTGATGGGTTTTTGAGCATTCTAACACTTCCTAAGTGTACATGCAACCCTAATAACCTTGAATCTATGTTTTCTCTATATACATGCAAATTTCTTTTTATCAAGGTTATTTCCTAGCTAGCATGGCATGGGGATTACATAGAACATAAAACTAGTAGAAATACATACCTTGTTGTTGCTTGGATTCCTTCAAGACTTTGTGAGCCTAGCACCCCAAATGTTGTGCCTCAAATGCTTCACACAACACCACAAGACTTGGAATAACTTGAGAGAATGTCACTTAGCCTCAAAATCGGTTATGCCCTCTCTAGTAACACTAGGTCATGATTTTGCTAGCCATAGGGTTCCTTTTATAGTGTTGTCACAATTAGGGTTTACACATGAATGCCGTTAATTGTCATGACTCTTGATTTCTCATGACCCATGTGTTTGTAACTCCCATGGACTATCCATGGAGCTCCATATGGTTATAACCAAACCCATAAACCATGGATCATTAATCCACCATAAAAGAATTGATGATTGTCATAATCAACCCTATATATTTAATTAGTCTCACTTTGATCACCAAATTAATACTAGATTAACACTTGATCAATACTAATTAAATAATGCTATAATTAATATATTAGAACTTATAATATATTAATAATCATAAGTGCCTTATTCTCTCATTTAGTCTATCCAAGTATTGCAATGCCATGCAACCCAAATGGACCATGCAGGGTCGGGTCAAGCACATACCAAATAAAGTTATGGACTTAGACACTACATCCAACATGAACATGTGTGTATACCTTTGCTACCCAAAGGTATTGAACTGAATGGAAGAAGGAACTTTTATATCTATATACATATACATAATATATAACTAGGATTCAAACGACCTTCGGACAAATAACCTAAATACCCTAAGTCCACAACCAAACAAGGAACAGGAAGTAAGGTGAGCTATCAGTCCTAAGTCCTTTCAATCCTAATTATATAACTATATCTATATAAATACACATTTAACAGAATATAAGTTTAAAAGAGTTTAATAAAAGTATTTGACATGTAAAAGAGTTTGTAAAACAGTTTGAAGTAGTTTGTTTGATAACACAGTTTGAAAAGTAAGAAATCCACTTGTTTGGTAGTTATTAATCACATGTGATTGATATAATAACTATAATAGTTCAACTTGTATTCCCCCCCATAAAAGCATTTAAAATCATTTAAAAGGTTGATTAAGGGGTATGAAATCACCTGTAGTGAGTGGTTTGGATGAACGGATTGTTATAGGATGCTAAGTGTCAAGTGAAGACTTGAACACACACAAGGATCCTAGTTAACATATAATAACACATATATGTATCCAATTAGTCATTAAACAACTAATTAACCAAGTTAAGACATCCTAAGACATGTAAAACACTTTATTTAAGTGCTATAAGTACTAAGGATTGCATCTAAGGGCTGTAGGACTTGGCTATTAAGTTTAGGGTCCAAGGGTAAGCTCTTTATGAGTTTACGGTTTTGGGACCAACTCTATTGGAGTTTACGGTCGTAAACCCATGAGTTTACGGCCGTAAACTCATGGTACTTTTACCATTTTGTATTTTGAAGCTTATAAGTCCTAAAGAAGCATTCCTACTTCAAGTCTAAGCCTTTGGAAGTGATTAGGGCACCATTTCACCCCTTTGTGGAGTTTACGGCCCATGGACCATTTCTCCATGGGTTTACGGCCGTAAACCCTAATGGTTTATGGTCTTTTTGATATTTAAGGTCCTAAGCACTTGAAGGATATGATCTAGACTAGTATCCAAGGCTTGGTAAGGGACTAGGGCACACTTTGGCCCCTTCATTAGGGTTTACGGTCCAAGAACATGTTGGACCGTAAACACCTTTGATCTTGTGTTTCTTTGTGTTTTCTAGATGATTAAGAAGTGTAGTAAGCGTTATAACAAGCCAAGGTAAGAGTACTTACTATGTAGAAGCTTGAAAGGGTGTTAGAAGTCCAAGAACACTAGTGTGTGTTCTTGCTGTTCTTGGTGAAACTAAGAACACTTGAAGATCTACACAAGTGGAATGATTTCACGGATGGAATCACGTAAGATCACTAGATTAAGTAAGATATCAACTTATTAGGGTAAGAAACACTTACAAAGTTGAAGATCAAGAAGGAAAATCGGATGATACTTGAGAGGAATTGAGTTCTAGATCTTGAAAATGTGAAAAAGTGAATAAAATGGCTAAGTGCCATATTTATACCCCTTGGGATTTATGGCTGTAAACACCTTGTTTAGGCCATAAACTCCAAACTCTTGGAGTTTTGGAACTTTATTGGTGCACAATAAACCCTAGGGTATCCTCTCTCCTGTTATCTCTTGAAGTACTAAGCTTTAAAACATCCAGACTGACTCCAAATTGCTTAACAGTTAGCAGAAACAGTTTTGACTTCTATTGAAGTGAATGGTTGTACAGAATAGAAATTTCGGGTTGTCACATCATCCCCCCGTTAGAAGGAATTTCGTCCCGAAATTAGAGTTTAAGCAAATAAGTAGTTACAAATAACTAAGTAAAAAGACGAGGATATTTCAGTTTCATCTGATCCTCTCGCTCCCAAGTGAATTCAGGTCCTCGCTTGGCGTTCCAGCGAACCTTCACTATCGGGATACGGCTTTGTTTCGTTTGCTTGACCTCCCGGTCCATGATCTCTACAGGTTCTTCCACGAAGTTGAGGCTCTCTTTGATCTCGATCTCGTCGAGTGGGATTACAAGAGTCTCTTCGGACATACACTTTTTCAAGTTCGAGACGTGGAAAGTAGAATGTACGTTACTGAGTTCGCGTGGTAAGTTAAGTTTGTAAGCTACAGGGCCGATTCTGGCAAGAATCTCGAAAGGCCCTATGTACCTTGGATTTAGCTTTCCACGCTTTCCGAAGCGTATCAAGCCCTTCCAGGGTGAGACCTTCAATAGAACACGGTCACCCACCTGGAATTCCAACGGTTTCCTTCGTTTATCAGCGTATCTTTTCTGTCGGTCTCTAGAGGCTTTCAATCGTTCACGAATCTGAACGATCTTCTCTGTCGTTTCCCGAATGATCTCCGGACCCGTGAGAGTGCTTTCAGGAACTCATCCTTTAGCTAACTGGGTATCACCCACCTCAGCCCAGAACAGAGGGGATCTGCACTTTCGGCCATAGAGGGCCTCGAATGGAGTAGCCTTTATGCTCGTGTGATAACTGTTGTTGTAGGAAAATTCGACAAGGGGTAAATGAGTATCCCATGCTTTCCCAAAGTCGATCACACAGGCTCGCAACATATCTTCCAAGGTTTGGATAGTCCTCTCACTTTGCCCGTCGTTATGTGGATGGTAGGCTGTACTCATGTCCAGCCTAGTTCCTACGGAACTTTGTAGCGACTGCCAGAACCTCAAAGTGAATCTACTATCTCTGTCCGAGATAATGGATATGGGAACACCGTGCAGTCGTACAATCTCCCGAATGCAAGTTCTTGTAAGCTTCTCCATCTTGTCTGTTTCCTTGATAGGCAGGAAGTGTGCGGACTTGGTCAATCTATCGACGATGACCCATATGGTATCAAGTCCACCCGTTGTCTTGGGCAACTTGGTTATGAAGTCCATAGTGATCCGCTCCCACTTCCATTCCGGTATCTCCGGCTGTTGTAGTAGACCGGAGAGTCTCTGGTATTCGACCTTGACCTTGGCACAAGTAAGGCATTTACTCACGAAGGTAGCAATCTCTGCTTTCATGTTAGGCCACCAGTATAGCTTTTTAAGATCCAGATACATCTTATCTGAACCTGGGTGGACGGAATAACGAGTGTTGTGCGGCTCGTTCATGACCAAGTCTCTGAAACCACCGAGTTTCGGGGTCCAGATCCGATCCATGAGATAAAAAGCTCCGCCACCCTTAACTTCCAAGTTCTTATCCATCCCTCTCAGGGATTCACCCGCCACATTTTCAGGTTTCAAAGCATCGAGCTGAGCTTCCTTAATTTGCGTGGACAGGTGTGAATGGATAGTCATAGTCAAAGATTTGACTCTACGACCAATATATTCTTTCCGACTTAGGGCGTCAGCTACTACGTTGGCTTTACCCGGATGATAACGAATTTCGCATTTATAGTCACTGAGTAGCTCGACCCACCGTCGTTGTCTCATGTTGAGCTCTTTCTCGTCAAATATATGTTGTAGGCTTTTGTGGTCTGTAAAGATAGTGCTTTTTGTACCATACAGGTAGTGTCTCCAGATCTTCAGAGCAAACACAACTGCTCCTAGCTCAAGATCGTGGGTAGTGTAGTTGACCTCATGTGTCTTCAGCTGTCTCAAGGCATAGGCGATGACCTTACCTCGCTGCATCAGAACACATCCGAGCCCTTGATTAGACGCATCACAGTAGACAACAAAGTCTTCTATCCCTTCGGGGAAGGATAGTATTGGTGCGGTGCACAAGGCTCGTTTGAGCGTTTGGAACGCTCTCTCCTGCTTCTCTTCCCAGTCAAAGGCCACACCCTTCTGGGTCAGTGTTGTAAGAGGTTTTGCAATTCGTGAGAAGTTCTGAATGAACCTGCGATAGTAGCCAACGAGGCCTAGAAATTGACGAATTTCTGTAGGCGTCTTCGGTGCTGACCAGCTCTCAATGTGTAACCCCCTGTTTATTTATTAAATAAATAAACAAATTAATGAACGAATAGAACCCCTAAAATAAATAATTATATATAAAAGGATGTCTCCCATGAGCTAATTGTCATAATCTGGAAGTTGAGGGTTAAAAGTGTAGTTTCAGACAGATTTTGTAAGTATTTATAAAGGCGGGGACTAAATGGTAAATTCTGAACCTTAATTGAAAAGAATTTGTCAAGCAAGGGGTTGTTTTGTAAATCTCAGACTTAATTAGTAAAGATTTTCAGGGACAGGGTTTAAAAGGTAAATACGGGATTTATTTTGTAATAATTTATAGGAATAGGGGCTGAAGGGGTTAATTTCAGACTTGAGTTGAAGAAGATTCTATGGGGAGGGGCCGATTATGTCATTATGGCAAAATGTTTAAGAGGTATCGGGTATAAAGGGTTATGAAACCCTAACCCTAAGACAAAACCCTCCAGCCATCACCCCTTATACCTCCCGTTTATAGTCGCCACCTCTCCATCACCTTATGCCCCCTTCGTCGCCGGCGCTGTTACCACTCAACTCCAGCCCGTTTCCGACCAGCAATGATGGCAAACAACCACGGGATGGCCACCACCACCTCTTCACACTCGTGTTTCGACCAGCAAGACCACCGACGACCTCTTGAGGCTCCGACGACGAACAAGATCAATACCGCGGCTGATGCTGCTGTTCTAAGTCACCATTCTCCTACTTATTCTGCCACCGTTCTTAGCCACGTAAGGCAGCTGCCGACGCTGTTTCGGTTGCCCTTTCTCCTGTTTCCTCTCTGCAGCAAGAAACCAGCATCCGCCGCCGTTAGCCACCGATGTGGCCGCTGCTGCCGTCACAGTGCACCACCAAGCGAGTGGTTGTAGTTATCTCCAAGCAAGGATGTGTTGGTGTGGGTGGTGTAGTCACTCCTTCGTTGGTGTGGCTGTTTGATCGGGAAACAAAGAGAAACCACCGCCACCACCGTGAGGTGGTGGCTGCCATCGCTAAAACCGTCGCCTGCCGCCGATGTGGCTGAGTTCGTAGTTCGCAAGGGGGTGTGTATGCTGCTGTAGTGTGCTAATTTTCGTGTGTGCTTTTCTGTTGTGTGCGTGTGGTGTGGTTTGTTTGATCGGAAAACGAGAACGGCCACCACCACCACCGTGAGGTGGTGGCTGCCGCCATGAGCCACCATTGTGTGTGTATGTGTTTAGCCTAGTGTGTGTGTGTGTGCGGTTTGGTTATTTCGTTGTAATTTTGTATTAATTGGAATAGTGAAGAAAATCCGTCACCACCACCGTTAGGTGGTGGCTGCCGCCACCGGCCGCCGTGTCGGGTGGTGGTGTGCTTGCCTCGTTGAGTTCGATTCGTTTAGGGTGCTTGAAACCCTAATGGGCCTTGTAAGCCCTAATGGACCCTAATTGACCCAAATACAACCCTAATGGGCCTAATGATATTCTAGTGGGCCTATTAGGCCCAATAAAGCTCTAATTGACCTAGAAGCCCAACAAATGGATAAATGGGCTAATAATTGGAATGGACAACCCTAATGCCAATAAAACCCTAATTTGGGGAACTAATCGGGACACACGGGAATTATTTAATAACTTGAGATATTAAGTAATAATCATTGGCAAAAATTAATCTAAGCAATATTGGACTTAATGGATTAAGTCCTTAGTAGATTATGTCCAAAATAGGTTAAGTAGGAAACTTAACCCTAATCATCATTTTATGTGAAACCCTAATTTCACTTGGGCCTTAAGTTGGGCCTTTCTATTGGGCTTTGATGATTGGGATAATAATGGGTCATCCAAGATCAAGCAAATGGACTAGAATAATTAATGGGCTTTGAGGTAAGTCCCATATGAGGAGTTGGGCCCAATTAGGAAAATTGGGCCATAGATGGGCCATAGTTTGGGCCTTTATGATTATATGATATTGGGCCATTAGAATGTTGAAGGTTGGACTGGACTAAATGGTTGGGCCTTATGGTAAGACCTTGTAAAGGTTTGGGCCCAATTTGGAAAATTGGGCCATATGTTGGGCTTTGACTCATAGTTGACTTTTGGGCCTATGGATTGGGCCTTGGGCTTGCATAAAGGCAAGCTTGGGGTAATGTAGTAATTATCCAAAGTATGTACTCATGGTTATGTAGTGGAACCCAATTATTAATTGGGTGTTATTTTGGTGTTGACAGTTCGGGAATCTGTCATCCAACAGCTGGGGTTGAGTATGCGGGACTTCAGCAGTGTTGGATTGTGTCTACGGGACTTCAGCAGTGTGAGGTGAGTTACCTTCCAGTAGCGGTGGGTCTACGGCCACAATACCGACCCACCAGTAGGAGTTGTATGTTAGATGATTGTCTTTGTGATATTCGTCTAGGTTTGCTACTACCTGATATGTTATATGCTGGCATGATATGTTATATGTGATAGTGGTAGTAGGGGGAGAATAGTCCCCAAGTTCGGTTGTTAGGACCGAAGGGTAGGTCGGACACCCCAGATATGTCTGACAGTATGTTATGATATGTTTATATGCTGGCATGATATGTTATATGTGATAATGGTAGTAGGAGGGGAATAGTCCCCAAGTTCGGTTGTTAGGACCGAAGGGTAGGTCGGACACCCCAGAGATGTCTGATAGTATGTTTATGTTATGATATATGTGATAGTAGCAGTAGGAGGTGGAATAGTCCCCGAGGTTCGGTTGTTAGGACCGATGGGTAGGTCGGCACCCCAAAACGGCTTGACAGGGGTAGGTCGGCACCCCAGAACGGCTTGACACGGGTAGGTCAGCACCCCAGAATGGCTTGACACAGGTAGGTCGGCACCCCAGAATGGCCGTACCGGGTAGGTCGGCACCCCATAATGGTCGTACCGGGTAGGTCGGGCACCCCAGAATTTCCCGGCAGTATGTAGGCTATGTGATTGTATGGTGTGTGGTATGATGGGGGAACTTACTAAACTTCGTGCTTACGGTTTACAGTTTTGGTTTCAGGTACTCGTTTTCAAAGGAAAGGAGCCGGCTTGATCGCAGCGCATCACACTATGTTTTCCGCACATGAGATCTTTGGGATTGCACTCTGATATGGTTTTATGATAATATGTTTTGATTATTGATACTTTGGTTTTGACATGAGATATTATTATGAATGTTTTTATACTTATGGTTTTATGTAATAACTTATTTAAAAATGAAATTTTTGGCCTTGAAAATTGGGATGTTACAAGTTGGTATCAGAGCCTTGGTTTGAGGGATTCGGACACACTCTCGGGTGTGTCTGAACTCAAACTAAGGACGTGATATGAAAATTTTCAAAGGTAAAATCATTTTATGAAAAGAAGTTTGAAAAGAATTTGAAAGAAAAAAGAACTTTGAAAAGAACAAAGTGTGTGATGCGTGCAATCAACCGAGCTCAAGTAATTTTTTCCCAAGATACCCATACATGTTATGATCTGTTATGTTATGATATGATTATGAGAACTGCATGCTAGATTAGGGCTAAGGATCTAGGAAGGATGACTTATATGCCTATTGTATGTGCATGTAGACTTGCATGCTAGTACTGATCAGTCAGTGATAGGATGACCTGTTTAGGTTATACCTGATTGTATGAGCCTTTGAATTGCATGTACAGATTCCTGATTAGAGGATAGAAAGGTTTGATTGGAATATGCTGGTTAGATTTTCCATTGTCTGAATGTTGTTTGCTTTGTGCTTTGTGGGACTCTTTGTGATGTGAGTTAGCTACTAAGTGAATATGTTAAGTCACATGGGACACAGGCCGGATAATCTCAGAGTGATGGACTTGACCCTATTGCGCAGCTCTTGTCTGAGTCCAACCGTTCTAGGGATGGGTCTCTTACTCGAAGGATTATCTGATCTCTGTTGCATGTGGCTATATTCATAAGTGAGCTAGTTGACATTACTGGGAATCTTTCAGCAGTTGAGGATTGGGTGAGTTCGGGAACCTAGGACAGCCTAGGAGATGTTTCAGTGGGTTAGTAGTGAGGTTCAGTGAGACTTGGGTGTACCAGTTTGGGGAAGTGACTTGGAGGATTCGGGAGGATTGCTGAGGAAAGTATGGATAGGTGTGGAAGGTAGTATTGGGCCCGTACTACTGAAAGCATAGGATCCATACTCGAATCAGTAAGAGTCTTGAAGAATCTGAGAAGCTTCGGGGAAGAGTTAGTGACCCGGTTTGGGGACAAAGGATATTTCAGTTGTTGCAACTTAGCCATTGGCAAGCGAGCTAGTGAGCGTGACAGGGTGTCAGACCCTGAAGGATATGATTTCCAAGAGGTTGCAGATGCAAGATCGATTTGGAGCACTTTGAGAAGAGAAGTTCGTGCTAGGTGCGTATAGTAGAGGGTTTCGGGAACAGACCCAAAACTTCTGATCATCGGGTGAAAGGCCAGCAGGGCCGGAGACAGTGCAACACGTACAAGACAGTGCACAAGGGAGTTTGTCGCTCCAAGGGTTTAGGCTGCTACAGGGTAGCGGGGTTGGTCATGTTAGCAGAAGGTGATCAATATTCCTCCAGATGTTGCGGGTATGTCATCTTCTATTGCCACTAGATGGATGTTGGGGATTCTTATCACTTTGGGATTGTGAGTGAGTTTGGATAGGTCAGATCTAGGGGCGGTTTTCTGCTAGTGTCTGGGTTATCAAGGATCATATATGCCATCCTGCATGTCGAAAAGTCCTTGATGAACCCACAGAGGGACGCATCTTGCAGAGTGGGTTCCGCGCGTACCGTTATCATTCTGGATCCTTGTCGGGATCTATGCAGGAGTATTATTTAGAGGATACTCGGTCAGGGTTGGAGTGATAGTTCTCCAGTGAAGTCAACGTTCAGGGGTTCTATCATTGTTCAGGTATGGTCGGTAATTGTCTATGGATGAACTTTGGAGTTCAAGGCACTACCGTTGCTAGGACAAAGCTGGTGACATGAAGAAGGTAGTGTCAGTCGCGGGTGCTAGATGCATAAGTGGTTGGTCATTGGATGTTCAAGAGAATTGTATTTTCGCATGGGCTGTGTTAGGTTAGAGTTCAGTGGTACTGCAAGATTGGGAGTGGGAACGAGGATTCGTCAGCCAGAGTGAAGATTGAGGCCTTCAATTGACAGCATGTGAGATGGATTGAGGTGTCAGACTGGACCAGATTTCCAGAGTACGCATCAAGATTTTCGAGGATGGGCGATCTTAAGGTTTAACCGGTGATTAATCGCTAGCATTGGTGAGCACAGGTTGTCATCAGTGGTATATTAGAAAGCGAGAAGGATTGGGAATCCTTCAGTTCTCACGTGCAGTGAAGACTTAGTCGAATCTAAGTGGGGGAGAGACTTTTTGTAAAGTTCTCGAAATGTGAGTTCGGGTTGTGCTAGGTGCAATCTCTTGGGCACCCTGTCAACCAGGAGGGTATTCTGGTCGATCCGGCCAAGATAGAGGTCGTGATGCAGTGGGAGATTCCAAGATCTCCAACTGAGATTCGGAGCTTCCTGGGTCTAGCGGGTTATTACCAGAGATTTATACGAGACTTCTCCGAGATTGAGGTTCCTTTGCCCGACTGACTAAGAAGTCGGTGGCCTTTCGTTGAGGGCCTGAGCAGCAGACAACCTTTGAGACTCTCAGACAGCTGGTTTCGGGAACCAGGGTAGAGCTCCAGTTAGGACTCAAGTTCAGTTGTGTGTTAGGTCGAGTGCGTGTTCGACCCAGTATGGAAAGTGTTGTAATACTACGGGGGTAGCCGTAGCATTCACTAGCGGTCAGATAGTTTGGAAAGTGTTGTAAGGCTATGGGGGTAGCCGTAGCATTCACTAGCAGTCAGATAGTTTGGAAAGTGTTGTAAGACTACGGGGGTAGCCGTAGCATTCACTAGCAGTCAGATAGTATGGGGAGTGTTGTAAGACTACGGGGGTAGCCGTAGCATTCACTAGCAATCAGATAGTTTGGAAAGTGTTGTAAGACTATGGGGGTAGCCGTAGCATTCACTAGCAGTCAGATAGTTTGGGAAGTGTTGTAAGACTGCGGGGGTAGCCGTAGCATTCACGAGGTTGACAGATAGTGTTAGAGTGTTGTAAGTCTGCGGGTGTAGCCGTAGCATTCACAAGGTTAGCAGATAGTGCTTGAGTGGTGTGAGTCTGTGAGTGTAGCCGCAGCCTTCACTTGGTTGGCAGATAGCATGAGCACGTTGTTAGGACGCGAAATGAACAGTAGTACGCACCAGTTTGGGTGCAACATTGAGGATATGGAAATCCACGGTTTTGATTTCGAATTTACCCAAATGGATTAGATCTGGATAAGCCAGTAATGAGACTGTAGGGACGTCACTACAGTTATGAGATCAGGGAAGCAATGGACTGCTTAAGGTCGTTGTGACAATAGGCTACCATTGGTCGGGTAGCAATCACTTTTAGCATTGGATGTGGTGACGTCAGGATTCAACGCATGGACCCGATCGGTTGGGTCGGGAGGTTGTTAGAGCCACAGTGGCATGATAACTAGTCGCAACTAGTTCCAGAGAAGGATTTCGTTCAGAATTCGTGTGAGGCGACTAAGTAGGGGGTCCTTTGGCTCCGCAGTCGGGCCGGAACCCGGTAAATTCAGATGACCGACGGATGAATTGAGACCAGGAAGGTCTCGATAGATTTTGGAAAGTAGCCATGTGGCAACATACCGCTTCAGGCAGTTCAGTGTTCGGTCAGTTTCAGCGTCTGTGCAGTATTAGTATTTGTGTTTTGGGTTGCAAGTTCGGACGGAATAACAGATTGTTTGGGTTATACTAAGTCAATCACAGCGGGATTATCCGAGCTTTAGCCGAGTATAAGTGACCTGCAGCGATATTTGGGTCTGTAATTTCCGTTTTCTAGTGGGTGCCTCAGGTTATCAGTAGTTGAGTAGTCAGTTGAGGGATAAACAGACTGGATTCAACGATAATGATTCAGTATGAGTGATCTGTTAGGGATTCAGATCATCTCGAGACAGCAGACTTCAGACGGAGTAGACGAGATCTTGTTGCGAGGAATTCGTTCACCTGCGGATTTTAGGGCTTTACGAGGATTGGTCATGGCTACCCTGGGGAGGCTAGGGTGTGCCCAGCTTGGTGATCATGCTACTAGAGTGGTTGGGCGAGCAAGGAATGGTAAGAAATGATTTCGAGGACGAAATCTAATTTAAGTGGGGGAGACTTGTAACACCCTGTTTATTTATTAAATAAATAAACAAATTAATGAACGAATAGAAGCCCTAAAATAAATAATTATATATAAAAGGATGTCTCCCATGAGCTAATTGTCATAATCTGGAAGTTGAGGGTTAAAAGTGTAGTTCCGGACAGATTTTGTAAGTATTTATGAAGGCGGGGACTAAATGGTAAATTCTGAACCTTAATTGAAAAGAATTTGTCAAGCAAGGGGCTGTTTTGTAAATCTCGGACTTAATTAGTAAAGATTTTCAGGGACAGGGTTTAAAAGGTAAATACGGGATTTATTTTGTAATAATTTATGGGAATAGGGGCTGAAGGGGTTAATTTCAGACTTGAGTTGAAGAAGATTCTATGGGGAGGGGCCGATTATGTCATTATGGCAAAATGTTTAAGAGGTATCGGGTATAAAGGGTTATGAAACCCTAACCCTAAGACAAAACCCTCCAGCCGTCACCCCTTATACCTCCCGTTTACAGTCGCCACCTCTCCATCACCTTATGCTCCCTTCGTCGCTGGCGCTGTTACCACTCAACTCCAGCCCGTTTCCGACCAGCAATGATGGCAAGAAACCACGGGATGGCCACCACCACCTCTTCACACTCTGTTCCGACCGGCAAGACCACCGACGACCTCTTGAGGCTCCAACGACGAACAAGATCAATACCACGACTGATGCTGCTGTTCTAAGTCGCCATTCTCCTTCTACTTATTCTGCCACCGTTCGTAGCCATGTAAGGCAGCTGCCGACGCTGTTTCGGTTGCCCTTTCTCCTGTTTCCTCTCTGCAGCAAGAAACCGGCATCCGCCGCCGTTAGCCACCGATGTGGCCGCTGCTGCCGTCACAGTGCACCACCAAGCGAGTGGTTGTAGTTATCTCCGAGCAAGGATGTGTTAGTGTGGGTGGTGTAGTCACTCCTTCGTTGGTGTGGCTATTTGATCGGGAACCAAAGAGAAACCACCGCCACCACCGTGAGGTGGTGGCTACCATTGCTAAAACCGTCGCCTGCCGCCGATGTGGCTGAGTTCGTAGTTCGCAAGCGGGTGTGTATGCTGCTGTAGTGTGCTAATTTTCGTGTGTGCTTTTCTGTTGTGTGCGTGTGGTGTGGTTTGTTTGATCGGAAAATGAGAACGGCCACCACCACCACCACCGTGAGGTGGTGGCTGCCGCCATGAGCCACCATTGTGTGTGTATGTGTTTAGCCTAGTGTGTGTGTGTGTGTGCGGTTTGGTTATTTCGTTGTAATTTTGTATTAATTGGAATAGTGAAGAAAATCCGTCACCACCACCGTTAGGTGGTGGCTGCCGCCTCCTGCCGCCATCGGCTGCCGTGTCGGGTGGTGGTGTGCTTGCCTCGTTGAGTTCGATTCGTTTAGGGTGCTTGAAACCCTAATGGGCCTTGTAAGCCCTAATGGACCCTAATTGACCCAAATACAACCCTAATGGGCCTAATGATATTCTAGTGGGCCTATTAGGCCCAATAAAGCCCTAATTGACCTAAAAGCCCAACAAATGGATAAATGGGCTAATAATTGGAATGGAAAAGCCTAATGCCAATAAAACCCTAATTTAGGGAACTAATCGGGACACACGGGAATTATTTAATAACTTGAGATATTAAATAATAATCATTGGCAAAAATTAATCTAAGCAATATTGGACTTAATGGATTAAGTCCTTAGTAGATTAAGTCCTTAATGGGTTAAGTAGGAAACTTAACCCTAATCATCATTTTATGTGAAACCCTAATTTCACTTGGGCCTGAAGTTGGGCCTTTCTATTGGGCTTTGATGATTGGGATAATAATGGGTCATCCAAGATCAAGCAAATGGACTAGAATAGTTAATGGGCTTTGAGGTAAGGCCCATATGAGGAGTTGGGCCCAATTAGGAAAATTGGTCCATAGATGGGCCATAGTTTGGGCCTTTATGATTATGTGATATTGGGCCATTAGAATGTTGAATGTTGGACTGGACTAAATGGTTGGGCCTTATGGTAAGACCTTGTAAAGGTTTGGGCCCAATTTGGAAAATTGGGCCATATGTTGGGCTTTGACTCATAGTTGACTTTTGGGCCTATGGATTGGGCCTTGGGCTTGCATAAAGCCAAGCTTGGGGTAATGTAGTAATTATCCAAAGTATGTACTCATGGTTATGTAGTGGAACCCAATTATTAATTGGGTGTTATTTTGGTGTTGACAGTTCGGGAATCTGTCATCCAACAGCTGGGGTTGAGTCTGCGGGACTTCAGCAGTGTTGGATTGTGTCTACGGGACTTCAGCAGTGTGAGGTGAGTTACCTTCCAGTAGCGGTGGGTCTACGGCCACAATGCCGACCCACCAGTAGGAGTTGTATGTTAGATGATTGTCTTTAAGATATTCATCTAGGTTTGCTACTACCTGATATGTTATATGCTGGCATGATATGTTATATGTGATAGTGGTAGTAGGGGGAGAATAGTCCCCAAGTTCGGTTGTTAGGACCGAAGGGTAGGTCGGACACCCCAGATATGTCTGACAGTATGTTATGATATGTTTATATGCTGGCATGATATGTTATATGTGATAGTGGTAGTAGGATGGGAATAGTCCCCAAGTTCGGTTGTTAGGACCGAAGGGTAGGCCGGACACCCCAGAGATGTCTGATAGTATGTTTATGTTATGATATATGTGATAGTAGCAGTAGGGGTGGAATAGTCCCCGAGGTTCGGTTGTTAGGACCGATGGGTAGGTCAGCACCCCAAAACAGCTTGACACGGGTAGGTCGGCACCCCAGAACGGCTTGACACGGGTAGGTCAGTACCCCAGAATGGCTTGACACGGGTAGGTCGGCACCCCAGAATGGCCGTACCGGGTAGGTCGGTACCCCAGAATGGTTGTACCGGGTAGGTCGGGCACCCCAGAATTGCCCGACAGTATGTAGGCTATGTGATTGTATGGTGTGTGGTATGATGGGGGAACTTACTAAGCTTCGTGCTTACGGTTTACAGTTTTGGTTTCAGGTACTCGTTTTCAAAGGAAAGGAGCCGGCTTGATCGCAGCGCATCACACTATGTTTTCCGCACATGAGATCTTTGGGATTGCACTCTGATATGGTTTTATGATAATATGTTTTGATTATTGACACTTTGGTTTTGACATGAGATATTATTATAAATGTTTTTTTTACCGATGGTTTTATGTAATAACTTATTTAAAAATGAAATTTTTGGCCTTGAAAATTGGGATGTTACACAATGGCTTTGATTTTGGAAGGGTCCACGTGTATTCCCTCTTCGCTAACCACGTGCCCTAAGAATTCGACTCTTCGGATCCAAAATTCGCATTTCGAGAACTTCGCATAGAGCTTCTCCGAACGCAGCGTTTCTATGACTTGACGAAGATGTTGACTATGCTCCTCCTTACTACGAGAGTAGATAAGTATGTCATCGATGAAGACGATGACGAACTGATCCAAGTAAGGGCGACACACCCTATTCATTAAATCCATGAATACTGCGGGCGCGTTTGTTAATCCGAACGGCATCACTACGAATTCGTAGTGCCCATAACGAGTTCAGAAGGCTGTCTTCGGAACATCCTCCCCTAGCACTCGTAGTTGGTGATATCCGGACCTTAAGTCGATTTTTGAAAAGAAGTTCGCCCCTTGAAGTTGGTCAAATAAATCGTCGATACGAGGCAACGGATAACGATTTTTGACGGTCAGTTTGTTGAGCTCCCTGTAGTCGATGCACATACGAAACGATCCGTCTTTCTTCTTGACGAACAAGACTGGAGCTCCCCAGGGTGAGAAGCTTGGTCTTATAAAGCCCTTGCTGAGCAGTTCGTTAAGTTGACAGGACAGTTCTTGCATCTCTGCAGGTGCTAGACGATAGGGCGATTTGGCTACGGGAGTAGCCCCTGGAACTAAGTCGATTCTGAACTCGACTTGTCGTTGCGGAGGTAATCCTGGGAGTTCTTCCGGAAAGATGTCGGGAAAGTCGTGTACTACTGGAATGTTCTGAATGTCTTTCGTTTCTTGGCTCACATCGACCACATGAGCAAAGAATGCGCGACATTCCTTTCGCAAGAATTTCTGAGCTTGAATGCTCGAGATGATACGAAGGTTCGTGCCGGGTTTGTCGCCATATACTACTAGAGTTTCGCCTGACAATAGATTAAGGCGAACTGCCTTTTCGTAACACATGATGTCGGCACGATGAAGACTCAACCAATCCATGCCGATAATGACGTCGAAACTTTTAATTGATACCGGCATGAGGTCGATTGAAAATGAATGGCTATCTAGAGTTAGGGTACACCTTATGAATATACTGTCAGTGTTCTCCGTCTTTCCAGTAGCCATTTCTACAGTGAACGGTTCTTTAAGTGCTCGTGATTTTTGCTTAAGTAAATGAGCAAATTTTTGGTTCACGAAACTCCTCTCCGCTGCACTATCAAACAGAATGCATGCATAAGAGTTATCGAGGAGAAACGTACCCGTGACCACTGTGGGGTCGGCAACCGCTTCCTCGTGGCCTATGGCCAGAACTCTTCCCACTCTACCGGTATTCCCTGCCTTAGGGCAGTCCCTCTTGTAGTGGCCCACCTCGCCACAACCGTAGCAAGCTTGGCCCACTCCTGCGCCGGGGACTTGGTTGAGTGGCCTCGCCGGAGCTTTGCAGAAACGGACGGTGTGCCCCTTCCTGTTGCAGTTCGAACACTGCATTTCCCGGCAGGCTCCTGTGTGGTGGAAGTTGCACTGGTTTCACTTAGGCAAGCTTCCAGCGTACTGCTTTACCGGAGCAGCAGCGGCAGGTGCTAACGCAGCATGAACTGCCACGATCTGCTGCTTTTTGGCAGCCTTCTTCTTCTTTTTGTCATCCCATAACTTCCGCTTGGAATCAACGGTTTTGGAAGGTTCTGAGATGGCCAGGGTTGTTGTTGTGGCCGGGGTACGAACCCCATGGTCTATAAGCCGCTGTGCCAATCGCTTGGCACTATCGAATGTAGTGGGGTTTGAAGCCAAAACATTTCCCTGGAATGGAGGCACCAGCCCCTATATGAATCTCTCTATCTTCTTCCCCTCTGTGTGAACCATGTTGGGACAGAGGGCCACCAGTTCACAGAACCTGGCGGTGTAGGAGACTATGTCGGAGCCCTTCATGGTTAGGCTCCACAGTTCCTCCTCAAATTTTTGGATTTCACCCCTTGGGCAGTACTCCTCAATCATTAGCTCTTTGAGAGCTTCCCAGCCCATAACATTTGCCACTATTAGGGATAGTGACTTGACATGGCTATTCCACCACGTCAGGGCTTTTTCTTCAAAGGTGCAAGCAGCGAACTTGACCTTGCTCCCTTCTGGACAGGAGCAGATTTCGAAAACCGATTCGGTCTTCTTGAACCATTGCGAGAGGCAATGACTCCGCCAGTCCCTCTAAAAGACTTGGGCTTGCAGTTAGTGAAGTCCTTATATGAGCACTCTCTCAAGCGCACAGGAGCTTCACCAAGCGTAGATTGAACAGGGGTTCCTCCTCCAGTGGAACCAGAAGAATGATATTGTGCCATGGCTGTAGCCACAGCCGCAGCTACAGCAGCATTCAGAGCAGCCGTATCGATTTGAGGAGCAGGTGGTGTTGCAGTGATTGGAGGATCGCGTCTTGTCGATCGACGTGGAGGCATCTTTTAACTATAAGTTTAGAAAGATGAAGATATTGATAAGAATTTAATAGGAAAATCTGATGAGAATGACTCATGGACTAACTCTCCATAGCCCAACAGCACAATTGAATAGTACGATTTGAATGTAGTTGAAAGCATTTGGATATAATTTCCTTGAGATTAGATATTTGTCAATAATACTAGAATTACAGATGTAACAAGTTTGGGAAAAATGGCCTAGAAGTAGGCCTTACATCAACCCAGATGGGAAAATTTTGACAGAACTACGACCTAATCATGACCTAACAGGTCTAAGACTTACAAAGATTGGAAATTAGACTAGAGTTTTTACATAAACTAAGTTATATCTAAAAGAGAAGTTGATGGGACTCTATCGGCGACGAGAACTACTGGAGTGAGTTCTTGACTCCGACAGAAGACGTTCTATGTCCCTCATACGCCTTTCAGATCTTGCTTGCTGAGCTCGAAGTTCCCTGACTTCAGCTTGAGTTTCAGCAAGTTCCCTCTGCAGAGCTGCATTGCGGACCTGAGTCCTTTCATGAGCAGACTCTAGCTGGCGAATGCGGACTGTGTTAACGCCAGAGTTGGCGTCAATCTCCACGACTCGGTAGATAGTTGCTCGGCCTTGCTCGGTGTTCCGAGCAATCCTACAGACCATGATGGGTAGAACCCTGTCAGCTAAACCTCCCTCGGTGAGGTTGTAGAAGCTTTTGTCTCCATTGTATGTCATGGGTTGTCCCTGTTCCTGACTCCATCTGTTCAAGTTTGTGGCCCACAAAGGTGTGAGTCCTTGAAATGCTGGACAAGGGTTCGGGTCTTGAGCAGCAGAGGGTAGGTTGTTGACTTCAGGTTCTGAGTCAGAACCATCAGAAAAGCTTTCAGCTTCGTGATCATCCAAAGGGATTGGGTGATCATCTTCTGGCTCTTCTCCAAGCCATCCAACATTTCCTTCGTTGTGATAGTACGGGTCTCCGGGGATATGGAATCCAGCGATGAAATCTACGCGAGAAAAGGGATAAAGAAATAATTAATAGACGAACTAACTAGATAATTATAAGAGGATCTTTATCGGTTACTCCAATACTTGTTTAGTGCATACCAGTTATATGTACTCAAAATAGGATAGACCTTCAAATAGGTGACCCTAACTCTAAGCCCACAACCAAACAAGGAACAGGAAGTAGAGCAAAGATCACAGATTCTTAGTCTATGACATCCTAGTACATATAACCTTAGCGTATCCACTCAGCAATTATTGGCATACTAATAAAGACCTTTTTAGTTCTCAGATAAGTAGTTATAGTAACACAAAATACTCATATAGTATTTTAAGTTTATGTTATGTTCTACTGTTCTCATTGTAGTAGTGTTGGTAAGTTTTTAGACTTGTTGCAACCTCACAACCACACTTAGGCACATGCTAGTCAATCCTCGGATAATATAGTTGATCAGGCTATATCTTCCCAGGGTTGACCATATGTCTCTAAGTCTACTTGTGCTGTCCAACAATCGTAATACTTTTGTACTGTCCTAGTGACACTGATTTTAGTATGAATGCAGGTATGTATACTTGGTTAAATATTTTATTAGTTAAAAGTATAAACTCTTTATCAGAGTATTTTAATCCCGCTGTGTTTATAGTTCGTATATCTTTTATGGGTTGATATACTCGACTCACTATAAACAATGCTCTGATACCAATCTGTCACACCCCAAAACCGGAATGGCGGAAACGTTCGGGGGTGGAGGACGTCATGTACAGTATCACAACAATGTAAAGTAGTAAACAAGCAACAACATCATCCATTGCATTAATAATATAATTTCATACAAGTGTGTCCTGTCAAGTTATATAGACACCAAAAATATAAATTAAAATAAAAGATGAGTCTTGAATGAGCTCCATCTTCTCAAAACCTGGCACCGGTACCTGTCTACTGGTAACCTGAGAATACAAGTTATTTTGAAAGAGTTTATCAGCTTTAAAGCTGGTGAGTTCATAAGTATTTTAGTGTCTGAGTTTGTATGAAAGTGTTTGTAAGTCTGTAATGTATAAGTTTGTAAAAGTTTGTAATTGTTTGAACTCCCCTAGAAAACCCTATGTTTCCTACTAAAAGTAGCCTTCTACCAAGGCATCTAGTATCTGTGTGTGTATCTCCTGTAAGAGTATGTATTTTCCCAAATCTGACTATCATTAACCAAAAATATAGTTTTTACATTGCTGTTTATTGTGTGAAGATCACAAAGTGAATGTAATGGGAAAATGAAATAGTACTGTAGTGTTGTATTAAGTAACTACTGCTGTACTAACTACCTTAAACCAATTGTTATTTAAAGTACCATGTGATCGGCCTGTATCCTGCTACCGACTATAAACACGACGATGTAAGACGTCGGAAGAAATGACGTTTGGCACCCGTAGACTTGCAAGTCCCACTGTAGCGAGCAACAAGGTGTAGGATAGTCAATCCAGTATAGATCTATACACAAACTCATACGCTCCCCACTTAAGGAGATTCTGGATAAAAAACGGGCCATGACAGGTAATGCCATGCCCCGTTACGTGGCTTACATAACTGTAGTAATGTTCTTGTATATGTATGTGCTAGCTGTATTGTGTGTTCTCTCCCTGTCTAGCATGTATGTATGTTCTCTCTGTATGGTATTGTATGTTCTCTCTATATGGTATTGTATGAACTGACTCTTTGTATGTTTCACTGTTCTAGTAATAGTATTAGTATCTCCCTAAACTATACCTATTATAGCTTACTAGTAATGTTGTTTGAATGTATGAACATGTGTGTATACCTTTGCTACCCAAAGGTATTGAACTGAATGGAAGAAGGAACTTTTATATCTATATACATATACATAATATATAACTAGGATTCAAACGACCTTCGGACAAATAACCTGAATACCCTAAGTCCACAACCAAACAAGGAACATGAAGTAAGGTGAGATATCAGTCCTAAGTCCTTTCAATCCTACTTATATAACTATATCTATATAAATACACATTTAACAGAATATAAGTTTAAAAGAGTTTAATAAAAGTATTTGACATGTAAAAGAGTTTGTAAAACAGTTTGAAGTAGTTTGTTTGATAACACAGTTTGAATAGTAAGAAATCCACTTGTTTGGTAGTTATTAATCACATGTGATTGATATAATAACTATAATAGTTCAACTTGTATTCCCCCCCCATAAAAGCATTTAAAATCATTTAAAAGGTTGATTAAGGGGTATGAAATCACCTGTAGTGAGTGGTTTGGATGAACGGATTGTTATAGGATGCTAAGTGTCAAGTGAAGACTTGAACACACACAAGGATCCTAGTTAACATATAATAACACATATATGTATCCAATTAGTCAGTAAACAACTAATTAACCAAGTTAAGACATCCTAAGACATGTAAAACACTTTATTTAAGTGCTATAAGTACTAAGGATTGCATCTAAGGGCTGTAGGACTTGGCTATTGAGTTTAGGGTCCAAGGGTAAGCTCTTTATGAGTTTACGGTTTTGGGACCAACTCTATTGGAGTTTACGGTCGTAAACCCATGAGTTTACGGCCGTAAACTCATGGTACTTTTACCATTTTGTGTTTTGAAGCTTATAAGTCCTAAAGAAGTATTCCTACTTCAAGTCTAAGCCTTTGGAAGTGATTAGGGCACCATTTCGCCCCTTTGTGGAGTTTACGGCCCATGGACCATTTCTCCATGGGTTTACGGCCGTAAACCCTAATGGTTTATGGTCTTTTTGATGTTTAAGATCCTAAGCACTTTAAGGATATGATCTAGACTAGTATCCAAGGCTTGGTAAGGGACTAGGGCACACTTTGGCCCCTTCATTAGGGTTTACGGTCCAAGAACATGTTGGACCGTAAACACCTTTGATCTTGTGTTTCTTTGTGTTTTCTAGATGATTAAGAAGTGTAGTAAGCCTTATAACAAGCCAAGGTAAGAGTACTTTCTATGTAGAAGCTTGAAAGGGTGTTAGAAGTCCAAGAACACTAGTGTGTGTTCTTGGTGTTCTTGGTGAAACTAAGAACACTTGAAGATCTACACAAATGGAATGATTTCACGGATAGAATCACGTAAGATCACTAGATTAAGTAAGATATCAACTTATTAGGGTAAGAAACACTTACAAAGTTGAAGATCAAGAAGGAAAATCGGATGATACTTGAGAGGATTTGAGTTCTAGATCTTGAAAATGTGAAAAAGTGAATAAAATGGCTAAGTGCCATATTTATACCCCTTGGGGTTTACGACCGTAAACACCTTGTTTAGGCTGTAAACTCCAAACTCTTGGAGTTTTGGAACTTTATTGGTGCACAATAAACCATAGGGTATCCTCTCTCATGTTATCTCTTGAAGTACTAGGCTTTAAAACACTCAGACTGACTCCAAATTTCTTAACAGGTAGCATAAACAGTTTTGACTTCTATTGAAGTGAATGGTTGTACAGAATAGAAATTTCGGGTTGTCACAGATAGTGGGGAGGTCCTTATGGCCGAGAATTTGAAGAGAAGAGAGAGAGAGAGAGAGAGAGAGAGAGAGAGAAACCTTGCATAGAAGTATAAGATTTACCTTGTTGTATGGCGGTTATTGTGCATGGATTACCACCATGCAACATTGAGGTGTCAAGATTTCAATCCTCTTATTATCTCTTCTTTTCTTCTATTTTTTTTCTTTTATATCACAAAACCGAGAAGGAAAAAGGAATGAAAGAGTTTGGGCCTCTTCTTGATTTGGTTCAAGATTATGAGGCCCATAATAAAGGTTCTCGGCCCATTGGGCCTTTCTTGAGGGTTCACGACCCAATGGTGGTGAAAGGGTGGGGTTTACGGCCCAATTATCATGAGAAGATGGATTCACGGCCCATCATGGTTCTATATAATAGTTCACGGCCCATAAAGGTCCATAAGAATAAGTGAGTTATTTTTAGGCCCAACATGGCCTAATTGGTATGGTTTGACGAATGTGGGCCCAACTAGAGCCCAATTGGGTTTCATTGGTCCAAAATAATCAAATAGAAGGTTTACTGGCCCGTTAGGCCCAATAAGAGGATTCTAGTCCATAATAAGTTTGAACAGGAATATTTAGGGTTTCCAACCCATAGTTAAGTATATGAGATGTATTGTATTAGGTTTTGAACTTCACTTAGGAGTTTTGATTCAAATGAATAATTTTGATTGTGTATAGAGTATGATATCCACTTAAATTACAAGTCTTACAATACTTGGTGTTTTCATGAGGACAAAATTTCCTAGCTAAAAATGCTAGTTGTGACATTACGACACACTTTCTCACTAACTCGTGAATGCTACGGCTCCCCGTAGGCTTACGACACACTCTCTCACTAACTCGTGAATGCTACGGCTCCCCGTAGGCTTACGACACACTCTGTCACTCACTCGTGAATTCTACGGCTCCCCGTAGGCTTACGACACGCTCTCTAACTGACTCGTGAATGCTACGGATCACCGTAGGCTTACGACACACTCTCTCACTCGCCATGGGCTCACCCCACGGTTTTTCCCTGACAGTCCCAAGTGATTACTCCCACTCGGATCCACTCGCTCTCTTATCACCCCACAATCTCATCCTCAAGTCATCACCCTTGTGACAACCTGATGTTTCCGAGCTTGTTTAGTAAATTAAACCTATCAGTGTTAGACTCATTTTGCTTCCAGTTTTCACTGTTTGGAACCTATTTGAGCATTCTAACCCTAGTACATCAAAGGAATAAGAGATTGGAAATAGCAACTTAAGTTCTTAACTGCCTGCAACCGTAAACCTCCTCAAAAGGGGAGTTTACGGTCAAGACCAATGAGTTTATGGTCATGGTGACCGTAGACCCATCCCTATATATATAGCACTTAGCCATTTTCAATCACTTTTCACCATTTCAAGCCTAGAAATCGGATTCTCTCTCAAGGATCATAAACTTTTGCCTCCAAATCTTCAAGAACAAGTAAGTGATTCCTTCTTTGGGTGTTAGATCCTTCCTAAATCCATGTTTCACTCTTGATTCATCCAAGGATTTTATCTTTTATCTAGATCATCAAAGATCCTCGAGAACACGGTTTTGTTTTGGACCGAAAACACCTTTTCTGCCTTCAAAACCGTAAGTATCATCTTCCCTTTCATGAATCTAGTTACAATCCTTCATTTTGGATTTAAGATCATCACTCTTTCTTGAACAGAAGAGTTTATGGTCTATGAATCTCCTTAGACCGTAAACCTTTATAAAGGGTGTTCTTATAGCCTTTTCCTTTCCTAAGGCTAAGTATGGTCCCTAGAACCCGATGCATTTGATTGAAACCCTTGAAAACCAATATTTGTGAAAGATTTGGTGAGTTTGCGGTTGAATCTCCTTAGACCGTGAACTCCATGACCGTAAGGTCATTAGACCGTAAACCTTATGACCGTAAGGTCATAGGACCGTAAACACTTGGGACCGTAAACCCATTTGGACCGTGAACCCAAGAACTGTAAACTCCAAGAACCGTGAACCCTAGGACCGTGAACTCTATAGGGTGGCCATACACCCTTGGTATGCAATCACATGTGATTGTAGCACTTAAATCTAAGTGTATCCTATGTCCTAGGATGTTTCCTTTCATGATTAGTTTTATAATAACTAATTAGATACATATATGTGTCATTATATTTTAAATAGGATCCGTGTGTGCTCAAGTCCTCACTTGACACTTAGCATCCTATCCAGCACTTCCATCCAAACCACTCACTACAGGTGAGTTCATACCACCTTAATCAACCTTTGAAATGATTTTATAGGGGGGGGGGAATACAAGTTGAAACATTCTAGTTATTATGTTAATCACAGGTGATTAATAACTAGAACAAACAGAAAGATTTTATATTACTTTCAAATTGTTATCACACTTACGAATTTCAAATACTTCAAAACATTTTATTAAACTCTTTTAAATGCTAAATCATTTATCAAACTCTTTTTAAAGTGATATTATTGTCAAACTCATGTCTATACAGATATATTTATATAAGTAAGATTTGAGGGACTTAGGACTGATAGCTCACTTTATTTCCTGTTCCTTGTTTGGTTGTGGACCTAGAGTAGCCTGTTATTTGTCCGAATGTCGTTGAAATCTTAGTTATATATCATATATATGTGTTTAGATATAAAAATTTTTACTTCAGTTCAATACCTTTGGGTAGCAAAGGCATACAAACAACATTACTAGTAAACTATAATAGGTATAGTTTAAGAGATTACTACTCTCTATTATTAGTACATTGAAACATACAAGAGTCAGTCCATTGATGAGTCGATACAAACCTACTATTATGAGAAACAATACACACTATACACTATACAAGAGATTATACTATACACCAGTACAGAGAAAACATTACTACGCTATGGCTTACTACAAACATTAGAATACGATAACTAAAATGTGACATACTATTTTCGGATACAACAGGACATTGTTGTATCATATTGTAACCAGAGTCTCCTGGAGGGAGAGCGGGCATCGTGTGTATAGATCTATACGGGAAAGACACTCCCACACCCCGAATGCTAGCTACAGTCCCAGCCGATAAGGCCAAGGGGTGAAAAAATGTCACCTCACTACATATGACATCGGAGGGTCATCAGTTATTCAGTCGTCGATCAACATGGTTACAAACGAGTTCACATATAACTTTTAATTAACCGACTAGGATTAAAGGCAAAAAGACTCCCCGAGGGGTATTGTACATTTAATACTACCTGGAGTCTGTATTTTATCACTTTATAGCCAGAAGTGTCACTGCTGAGGTAAAACATTATTTTCCATATTACATTTACTTTGTGATCTTCTCACATATTCATTATTGTATAAACTATATTTTTATAATGATAGTTTCACTGGGGAAAATACACGATTTTCTAGGAAGTAATACACGATTTTCTAGGAAGTACAAACCTTTACAAACATTTACAAACACTTACACTACACTGCTACAAACATTTTTATACAAATCATGACACTAAAATGCTTATGAACTCACCAGCTTTAAAGCTGATAAACTCTTTCAAAATAACTTGTATTCTCAGGTCATCAGTAGACAGGTACCGAGGCCAACTTTTGAGAATATGGAGCACATTCAAGACTCATATTTTATTTTGATTGTACATTTTTGGTGTCATTTAAACCCTACAAAAGAACACACATGTATTTAACTATTCTATTAATGCAATGGATGTTGTTGCTTGTTTATACTATTATGCATTGTTATGATACTATACATGAAGTCCTCCGCCCCAGAACGTTTCCGCCGTTCCGGTTTTGGGGTGTGACAGATTGGTATCAGAGCATTGTTTATAGTGAATCGAGTATATCAACCCATAAAAGATATACGAACTATAAATACAGCGGGATTAAAATACTCTGACCAAGAGTGCATACTTTTAAATAATAAAATATTTAACTAAGTACACATACCTGCATTCATACTAAAATCAGTGTCACTAGGACAGAACAAAAGTATTACGATTGTTGAAACAACACGATTAGGCTTAGAGACATATAGTCAAATCTGGGAATGATATAGCCTGATCAACTATATTTTTCCGAGGAGTGACTAGCATATGCCTAAGAATGGTTGTGGTGTTGCAACAAGTCTAAAAACTTACCAACACTACTACAATGAGAACATTAGAACAAAACATGAAACTAAAATACTATAGGAGTATTTTGTGCTACTATAATTACTTATTTGAGAACTAAAAAGATCTTTACTAGTAGGCCAATATTGCTGAGTGGATACGCTAAGGTTACATGTGACTAGGGTGTTATATACTTAGAATCTGTGACCTTTGCTTTACTTCCTGTTCCTTGTTTGGTTGTGGGCTTAGAGTTAGGGTCACTTATTCGAAGGTCTATCCTGTCTTAGTTACATATGACTGGCATGCACTACACAAATGTTGGAGTAACTAGTAAGGATCATCTTATAATTATCTTAAATAGTACGTCTATTATTATAAGATTCTTATACCCCTTTTCTCGCGTAGATATCATGGCTGGATTCCATCCTCCTGGCGACCCGTACTTCCCAAACGAAGGCAATGCTGGATGGCTTGAAGAGGAGCCAGAAGATGATCATCCAATCCCTTTGGATGATCACCATGCTGAAGGCTTTTCTGATAGTTCTGACTCTGAGCCAGAAGTCAACAACCTACCCCAAGGGGGTCAAGTCCCAAATCACAACCCCCGACCAGCATTTCAAGGTCCCACACCCTTGTGGGCAACAAACTTGAACCGTTGGAGCGACGAACAGGGTCATCCTTTATCCTTCAACGGAGACCGAAACTTTTACAACCTAAGCGAGGGAGGCTCAGCTGACCGAGCCCTACCCATTATGGTCCGCAGGATTGCTCGGAATGTGGAGCAAGGTCGAGCAGCTATCAACCGAATCATGGAAATTGACGCCAACTCTGGCGTTAACATGGTCCGCATTCACTAACTCGAAGGAGCTATGCAAAGGACTAGGAGGACCAATGAGGCTATGCAGCAACAGCTGGCTGCATCCCGAGCTGAAGTCATGGAACTCCGAGTGCGTCAGAGGGCACATGAGCGACATCTTCAAAAAGTTGTACGTCAACTGGTAGATCTGAGGGTTCGCCCGAGGGATACCCGTCGCCGGTAGAAGATGTCGACTTATCTTTTTCTTTTGGGTTAAGGAATAGCCTTTCTTTTCTGTGCTCTATGCAGCACTTGTCTGTAAAATATTCCCATCTTTCAAGTACTTTAACTAGACTTCTAAACTGTCAACATTTTCCCTATATGGTTTGATGTAAGACCTACTGTTAGGTCATTTTTCCCAAACTCATTTACATCATTAATACCAGCAATATTGACAGTTATCAAATCTATTGGAAGGTCTTTATCCTTGTGTTTCCCTACTCAATTCTGGTGTCTCTATTTCAATCATACACTCATTCTAATGGTTGGACTATGGCGATTTAGTCAATGAATCACTCTCATCATACTTACAATTGATTCTTACTATTATCATCATCTCTATAAACTTTCAGTAAAAGATGCCGCCTCGCAAACGTTCGACCAGAGGCACGCCTGTAAATCGAACTCCACCACCACCACCCCCTCCGCAGTTCGATGCGGTGATGTTTCAGGCTGCTGTGACCGCAGCTGTGACCGTAGCCATGACTCAAGTAAATTCTGGTGGTACCAGTGGAGTTGGAACGGGCACCAACTCTAACCATGGTGAAAGCCAATCCCGTACACGGGAGTGTACCTATAAAGACTTCATTACCTGCAAATCGGTGTACTTCAACGGAACCGGAGGGATCATTGCGCTGTCCCAATGGATCGAAAGAACAGAAGCAATCTTTGAGATGTGCTCTTGTCCTGAAGGAAGCAAGATAAAATTTGCTGCCTGTACCTTCACTGAAAGGGCCCTGACATGGTTGAATGGCCATGTCAAATCATTCTCACTGGTTGTTGCTAACGGTATAGGCTGGGAGACGCTAAAGGACCTAATGGCAAAGGAGTACTGCCCGAGGGGCGAAGTTCAGAAACTCGAGGAAGAATTGTGGAACCTTAAGATGAAGGGTTCCGACATAGTGGCTTATACAGCCAGATTCAATGACCTAGTGACTCTATGTCCCAACATGGTCCCCACCGAAAGCAAGAAAATCGAGAGATACATCTGGGGTTTGGTACCCCCGTATCGAGGAAACGTTCTAGCATCGAACCCTGCAACCTTTAATAGTGCCAAGCAATTGGCCCAAAGACTTATCGAGCACGAGGTTTCTTCTCCTCCAACAACAACTACAACTGCTGTCTCAACACCAACCAAAGCGGCCGACAACAAGAGAAAGTGTTGGGACCGAAAGAAGGGCAAATCAGCTCAGCCCTCTTCCAAGAATCAATAGGTTGTGGCTGTTCGTGCTGCCAAACTCCTGTTGCCCCTGTACTAGCAAAGCCATATGCAGGGACCCTACCCAAGTGCACTAAGTGCAATTTCCATCACAACAGCCCCTGCCGGGAAATGCACTGCACCAACTGCGACCGGAAGGGCCATACTGTCCGGTTTTGCAAAGCACCACCCAAACCCATCAACTAGGTCCCTGGTACAGGAGTAAGCCAGGCCTGCTATGGGTGTGGGGAGACAGGGCACTTCAAAAGAAACTGTCCTAAAGTTGGGAATGTGGGAGGAGCAGGGAGACTACTTGCTATTGGCCACAATGAAGCCGTGGCAGACCCCACAGTAGTCACGAGTACGTTCCTCCTCGATAACTCATATGCATGTATCCTATTTGATAGTGGGGAAGAGAGGAGCTTCGTGAACCAAAAATTTAAACACTTACTTAATCAACCACCGCATGCACTAAAAGAAACCTTCGTCGTAGAAATGGAAAACGGAAAGACAGAGAGTTCTAACGAGATTTACATAGGTTGTACCCTTACACTAGATAATTATTCATTCCCAATCGACCTCATACCGGTAGAAATCAAGAGTTTCGATTTCATTGTGGGCATGGACTGGTTAAGTCTCCATCGTACCGATATTCTATGTTTCGAGAAGGCAGTCCGTCTAAACCTACCGAATAACGAGACCTTGTTGATCTACAGAGACAAACCCAGTACGAGCCTTAGTATTCATCTCAAGTACTCAAGCCCAGAAGTACTTGCGTAAGGAATATCGTGCATTCCTTGCAACTGTTGTTGATAGAAGCCAAGAAACGAAAGACCTAAAAAACCTCCCCATAGTACGCGACTTCCCCGACGTTTTTCCAAAAGAACTACCAGGTTTACCTCCCCAACGTCAACTCGAATTCAGGATCGACGTAGTTCCAGGGGCTACCCCCGTAGCCAAATCGCCCTATCGTCTAGCACCTGTAGAGATGCAAGAACTGTGCGGTCAACTTAACGAACTGCTCAGCAAGGGCTTTATAAGACCAAGCTTCTTACCCTGGGGAGCACCGATCTTATTCGTGAAGAAGAAAGACGGATCGTTCCGTATGTGCATCGGCTATAGAGAACTCAACAAACTCACGGTCAAAAATCGTTACCCTCTTCCTCGCATAGACTATTTATTCGATCAGCTGCAAGGGGCGAGCTACTTTCTAAGATTGATCTGAGATCCGGGTATCACCAGTTACGAGTGCTTGAGGAGGATGTTACGAAGACCGCCTTCCGAACTCGTTATGGACACTACGAGTTCGTAGTAATGCCATTCGGATTGACCAATGCGCCCGCAATATTCATGGACTTAATGAATAGAGTATGTCGTCCTTACTTGGATCAGTTCGTCATTGTCTTCATCGATGACATACTTATATACTCTCGAAGTAAGGCGGAACATAGTGATCATCTACGACAAGTCCTAGGAACCTTACGATCAGAGAAGCTCTATGCGAAGTTCTCTAAATGCGAATTTTGGATCCGCAGAGTCGAATTCTTAGGTCACGTGCTTAGTGTCACACCCCCAAACCAAGGATGGCGGAAACGTCCGGGGGTGGAGGACTTCATGTATAGTATCACAACAACGAGTATAATAATGCCCAAAGTAAATACAACCATCATAAATATAATTGAAAAAGTTATACAATAGTATGTGTTTACTTGTTTCCAATCAATTACACTTATGATGACAAAAATGAAACGTTTCGCGATTTAACGTCCCATCCTCAAAAGCGGTTGATTTTCTGTTTCACTGAATTCCTGAGAATACAAGTAGTTTGAAAAAGCGTCAACAATTAAGTTGGTGAGTTCATAAGAGTTTTATTTGAGAAAGAAGTCGTTTTCATTGTAGAAAGTGATAGAATATGATTCTAGAAAATTTAATATTTTCCTATGTTATGCAATAATGTACCCTAGAAAGACCCGTAGATTCCTTCTATAATCACCCAGTGTATATAAGTTATATATAATTTAATTTAAATAAACCGTCGAATATAATGGGTATGCCCTAGGTCCACAACCAAACAAGGAACAGGAAGTAAGGCGGGCCCACCAATTCTAGGTCGATTTCGACTAGATTCTTATATAACTCTAGCATATACACTTAGCAATTATAGCTGAAGTCTAACAATTCTAGATGAAATGTAGTTTTGATAGAAATATGTTTCCAAAGAAAATCCAATATTTTCCTTATAAAAGTCATGTAGTCCTAATTGTTAAGACATAGAGTATGTGTGTGTTTTGTGCTTATAATGTTCATAATGGGAATGTGATTCCAAAGAAAATCCAATATTTTCCTTATAAAAAGTCATGTAGCCTTAAGTGTCAAGACCGAGAATCTACAAGTATTTTTCCATATTTAGAGTAATTCATGCTAGTTTAAATCGGCATAAACTCGTTTAATTTAGAAGTAAAACCCCTTTTCAAAGTAGAAATTTTCATGTAAACTTGAAAGATTGTTAACTCTCTATGTGAGTCGCTATAACCATACTACGACAGAATAACCTGCTTGCGACGTTCTTCAGGCGTCGGAATCGAAATGACACTAGTCACCCCCGATCGGCCGATCGGACTTATGCAAGCAGCATGGGTGTGGGTTGTCAATCCCAATATAGATCTATACACAATTATCACGCTCTCCCTACAAGAGACTCTGGTTATAACTAATTCAGGATTTTCTGTGGTACTTAAGAGTACCCCGACGAAGAATGTCTCACAACTTACGTTAACTAGTTTACATATAGTTTTGAGTATAAAACCTCTTCCGTGGAGGAAGTGAAATCACCTTTTATGAAAATACATTTGTGATATAAATCCATAAACTATTACTATTATAGTTTATCAAGTAGTATATGAAAAACCCATTTGTTTTGAGAGTAAAACCTTTTCCATGTAGTATGCTTTTATCGAAAATTCATAAACTATACTTAATGTAGTTTATTATATGTGTTCGAAATGAATGGAGGAAAAACCTTAACATGAGTGACTAATTTCTGTTCATGATGATAAACTAACAAGAATGCATCAAAACATTAAGAAACTTATCATTATGCACTTTGCTCAACATACTACAAAGTGTTGTTAATATGGTAAACTATGTAACTAGTTTTTATCCTTTCTGCACTGTTTTGAAATCATCATAGAAAAATCATACGAAATCGAAAACTAACTCCGTAAACTCTGAGAGTTTAGAAAATGTGTCTAGTTTACTCATAATTTTTATTATGATTTGTAGAAGTCTCTAATTTATGTGAAAGTGTTCATAATCACAGACTGGTTCGAATTCGTTTCTGAAATGATAGTAAGTTTTGTAAAAATCACCATAAATCGTAGAAACATCATATGGAGATGTGCAAGTAGTCATTTTAAAGGTAAAAACCTGAACTATTTTCATATTATACAGTTTTGAAAGATATTAAGTTTAAGTTCGGTAAAACAGTTCGTGAACAGGTCACAAATTTTCTATTGTAAGCTGTCAAGTTGAGTTTTGAATATGTTTTGGTGTTTTAACTTGTATTCCCCCCTGAAAACTGAAGAAAACTAGAAAATGTAGGGGTATGAACTCACCTTGCGTGATTTCTTGAAGAGCGGAAGGTTGAAGATGATGAGTTTCAAGTCTAGATCACTTGATGAACACACGAAGTTTTGGATGATCCTAAGAACGATTTTTGGTGTGAAGATATGAGTCGTTAATCCAAGAGTGTTATGAAAACATGTAATAACACTTGAGTTAGAAGGAAATACTTACCAATAAGTGAATAAATGACTCAAGAATACATCAAAAGTGTGGCTGAAAGTTGACAGAAAAGAGGCCCTCTTGATTGTTTAAGAAGTGTATAATTTTGATGGTGAAGTAAAAGATCAAGGGAATCCCAGGCATTTTCTTATATGGAGGGTTGCTGGAGCAAGTGGCTAGGGTGAATGGATGTTTGCCTTGGTTTGTGTGATGTGGATAAGGTTGGACCAATGAGAAAGTGACACATAGGAGGCAAGTGGGCACACTTGACCCACTTGTGGTGTAGAATACTCTTCTTATTGTAAAATAATGATTTATAATTAGTAAATCCTTGAAAAATAATTAAAATAATAGTTCTGGGGGTTAAAAATGTTAAAAATATGAATTTGGTGAAAAAATCCCGTCAAAAACGGGCTTAGGAGGCGAAAGTAGTCGAAAACCGGACAATAGGGACCGAACCTGCGAGGTTTGGCTCTTAGGAGTGTGAGAATCGAGAGGGAACCGAGAGTAGGAGGGAAGACCAGGAAGACCGAAGGTCCGAAGTGGGGGGGGGGGGCGGGGTGCGAGGGTCTCGCATGGGAGCCGAAGTTCGGTCCTCGCTGCTGAGCTTCGGTCTGCTGAGGTTTTGGTCTGAGATGCTTCTGACACTTTCGGTTCTGACACTTTCGGCTCATAAGAGGTTCGGCTCCTAAAAGGGGATTCGGTTCCTAAGAACTGTTTCGGTTCCTAAGAGGGGTTTCGGTTCCTAAGAGGAGTTTCGGTTCCTAAGAGGGGTTTCGGTCCTATATAGCTGTTTTTCGAGAAATCTTTCCGTTTTGCGTGATTTTTGACCAAGTTAAGGGTCGGGATGACCCGGATGACTATAAAAAGTTCGAGAGAGATTTTGGGAGAGATTTGTGAGAGATTTCACATACTTGGAGAGATTTCACATACTTGGAGAGATTTGGGAGAGATTTCACATACTTGGAGAGATTTGGGAGAGATTTCACATTCTTGGAGAGATTTCACATACTTAGAGAGATTTGGGAGAGATTTCACATGCTTGGAGAGATTTGGGAGAGATTTCACATACTTGGTGAGATTTGGGAGAGATTTCACATGCTTAGAGAGATTTGGGAGAGATTTAACCTTAGCCATTATTATCGCATAATCTCGCAAATGCAAGGTTCGCGAACCCCTTTATGCTTTGTTAATGATCGTTTTAAGTCCCCGAAAGGGTCCTTAGTCGTGTTTTGATGCGTTTAACTCCCTTTTTAAGGTTTTTACATTGTTAACACATAGATTCTTCGAGACACTTGAATGTTTGACATAAAGATGCACATTTTTATACATAGAATAACTTTTAACACACAAGTACTAGTTAAGTTTGACTGGTTTGACTTGTTGACTTTGACTTTGACTTTGACTTGAATTTGACGGTTGTCACATTATCCCCCCGTTAGAAGGATTTTCGTCCCGAAATTTGTATTTGAGTGGGACATCAAGGGTTGGGGAATAGATGAGGGTATTTTTGCTTCATTTGGCCTTTGCGTTCTCAGGTGAACTCGGGTCCTTGTTTCACGATCCAACAGATCTTCCCAACAGGGATGCATCTTTGGTATCGTCGGGAGGTATCACAAGAGTCTCGTCGGACATACCTTTCTTTAAATTTGACGCGTGGATGGTTGGATGTACATTATTAGGTTCTTGGGGCAGTCGGAGTTTGTATGGTACTGAGCCAATCCTAGAAAGGATTTCGAATGATCCTCTGTACCTTGGATTTAGTTTCCCTTGTTTACCGAAACATATCATTCTTTTGAATGGTGAGGCCTTCGGTAGAACTCGGTCACCAACCCGCAATTCCGAGGGTTTGCTTCGCTTATCTGTGTAGTTCTTTTGTCGGCTTCGAGATACTTTCAACCTTTCTTGAATTTATACTAAGTCGTAAGTAATACTTCCCCTCGGAGCGCTGCATAAGGTATGCTTTAGTGTTTCTCATTTGATTAGGTTGGTAGGGAGCATATGGGTTCGGTTTTCGAGACTAGACTTATTCGGATGGTAGGACGTTCATTCGCACTCCTAGGTAGCCTTGTCCCGAAGTTCATGGTAGGACTCGTACCCGGTCCCTCTATCTTTAACTTGCGTATAAAGGTCGTATGTAATTAGGATTGGTAAGACAGTTGGATGGGTGACTCCGCCCCAAGTCCACAACCAGATAAGGAACAAGAAATAGGGCGGAAACACACATCCAATGTCCATAGAATCTTAATTATATATTATCCTCGCGTATACACTTCGTAGTGATAGACTAACTGTATTCATCTCAAGCTTCTGTGCTTGCTCTTGTCCTGTTATACGTGTGATATTCTCGAAGGGTTTACTAGGAATAATTTGAAAAGGTGCGGAAAGTGTAATACTCCTCTGGTGAGTGTTTTGAGGTTTCACAGCGAGAGATGGCCCGGAGATCCGTGTCGGATTTGCGTTTATAAGAGACGAGGGTTTCGAGGTTAGGTGAAGGGTCTTTTCGTAGCCGTGTAATCGGGAAAGTGAGGACTATACCAATCGACATCGAATGATGACAACGGATCTTTTTAGTAACACATGTGTTAGGTTGTATTCGTACGAATTATTCATTAGGGAGATGGAGTATCATGTGATTCTTGTTAGTGTGCTCCGTTTCGATCGGTGTTATTGTTACTGCAAATGATTCATACCACAACAGCTAGCACTGGTAGTAAGTGTGTTCTGAATACTAGTAGTGATTCCTTATATCTTGATCCCCGACCGATCATTCTATGATCGATCGGTATATGTAAGTCGCATGTAAATTGGTATTGATGAACCCGTCGAGTGGGTGGCTCTACCCTAATCTCACTACTAGACATGGAATAGGAGTTAAGATGGAATTATTCGCTTTAAGTCTTTAGTATTTTGATTATAATTAACCTTGATGTATATACTAAGTTATCCCAGCTTACTGGTAATGATCCTAAGATCATATATAAGTGTCTTTGATTTGATTGAACGAGAGAGTATTTTTAACTACTTTTTGATATACGGTAATTTTAGCAAGATACCAATTTCATTACAAACATATGGTACTGAAACGTTTTTGTTGTTGGAAACATTACAAAAGTCCTAATAAGGTTCCGTGTTGCTCCTGCTGGTTTGGTTGTCACACTCCTCCTGCTCCTCCGTCATTCCTCTCAGTTGGACAGTCCCTCTTCAAGTGTCCCATTTCACCGCATAGGTAGCATACTCGACTTACGCTGATATTGGTGATTGAAGCGATGTGCTGGGTCTGGGTCCTGCAGAAACGGGCAATATGTCCGTTTTTGTTACAGTTTTTACAGTGAAACACCCGGCAAACTCCATTGTGATGGTAGTCACACTTGTTACACTTTGGAAGTGTTCCCATATATTGTCTGACCGGTGCTTGAGTGACAGACGTTGTGGCTAGTATCGAGGCATGAGTCGGGACTGATGTTGTAATTACAGGGGCAGCCACAGATTGTTGTCCTTTAGCGCGTTTTTGAGATAGGTTGCACTCCTTTTTGTCCCAAAGTTTTCGTTTCTTGTTCTTAGGTTTGTGGTCTGAGGCGTCCTCGTGGGTAGGCACCCGCTGGTGTTCTTGACTGTTACTGCGGTTAGAATTGTCAACACCGCCTTCATCTCTGCTGGCGTTGTTAGTATTGAGTTGCGCCAAGACGGCTGTCACGGCTGCCGTGACCGCAGCTTGAAAAGTAGCAGAGTCTATCTGCAGGATTGCTGCCTTGCTTGTTGGCTGGTTACCTTCTTGTGAAGACATAACTCTGTTGCATGTGGAGAAACGATTTCGTGAGTGGGGATGATTCTAATTATACCCTTATCATTTATATACACATATATAAATTTCGCAATTTACTGAACTAGTCTTGATGTTTCTGCTAACGTTCCGGAGACGAAGTTTATGGTAGTGGGTAGAAGTAGGTTTTGTACGGGCGTTAAGTTTTTCCCATCCTAGGATTAGGTTTGTCCAAACACACTTGGTTGAGGAGTTCTGATGGGATCCGGTGCATTAGTGCTGGTATCACCGCACCCTATAGGTCTATGGAAATGCACCTTTCAACCATGAGGTTTAAAAAGAAGAAATGATAATGAGTATTGAATAAGGGTTTATACGTCAGGAGTTATCTCACTCAGTTTATCTTAGTTCTGAGTGTATCGAGTTCCAATGCTTTTGGTGTCTTTTGAAAACAATTCATAATGAGAGTCTATATATAATAAACTTATGAATTCTTAGTAGTATTGCTCCCAATGAAAATAATACGCATGCCCCTTTCATTTGTATGATTCTAGTATATTTAGCTTTTAGAGAAAGGTTTTGAGCCTGATGTAGGTCTACACCACATTATTGCAAGGAAAGGTTTGGACCGCAAACAAATCTCTCGACTAGTGTAATCACTAACTCTCGGGGTCGGGCCTACACATGGAGGGGAGTAACACCAACGCATACTCATAGGCCTAATCTACCAGGTCTTGTGAGTAAAATGAACTTTACTCTCGACAATTCGTCCCCAAATGGCGATTGCTGTTACTGATGGCGACTCCATCCCTTGATCAATGTTGCCCAACGGGGCACAGGTTCGATGTAGTCGAGGCGGTTCGTGAGAGCCCTGGCTATGTAAGGAGAGTTGTCGACCTCTGGCTCCATCTTCGACTCTTTTCCTCATCACCCACTAACTTTCCGGGTTCGGAAAGTAGGGGTCTCCTGGTAAGTAAGATCTTGTCATGGTGTCCGTGCGACAATAGGGGTGAGGTAAGAGGCATATAATAATTATATTCCTAGAATTACTTATAGGGGTTTGATCCTCTTTATTTACTTTTATGATGACATGGTGCATACTAGTTACATATCTAGGTTATATATAACTTTAGCGTATCCATTTAGTGATTGTAGACCTACTAGCAAGAATCAGTTTAGTTTTCACATAAGTTATACTACCACAAAATACTCCTATAGTATTTTAAATGTTATGTTTAGTTGTTAACGATTTTCTGGTATGGGTGTTGGTAAGTTGATAGACTCGTTGTCCACTATGACTATCCCCTGGCACATACTAGTCACTTCTCGGACGAATATAGTTGATCAGGCTATATTCCTCCCAGACTTGATTGCATATCCCAGGGCATATTCACATTGCGCAACTCTTCTATTTTTAACTTTTGTGTTTTCCTTAGACGTGACACTAAACCGGTATGCATGTATGTACTTATACTTTTAACAAGAAACTATTTATTTCTAAAAGTAGAGTTATTTGAAAATGTTTAAATAAGAGACTTAAGTCCCAATGCATTTATAGTTTGTATATCTTATGTGGTTCGATATACTTAGTTCACTATAAACAATGCTCTGATACCAATCTGTCACACCCCCAAACCAAGGATGGCGAAAACGTCCGGGGGTGGAGGACTTCATGTATAGTATCACAACAACGAGTATAATAGTGCCCAAAGTAAATACAACCATCATAAATATAATTGAAAAAGTTATACAATAGTATGTGTTTACTTGTTTCCAATCAATTACACTTATGATGACAAAAATGAAATGTTTGGCGATTTAACGTCCCATCCTCAAAAGCGGTTGATTTCTTGTTTCACTGAATTCCTGAGAATACAAGTAGTTTGAAAAAGCGTCAACAATTAAGTTGGTGAGTTCATAAGAGTTTTATTTGAGAAAGAAGCCGTTTTCCTTGTAGAAAGCGATAGAATATGATTCTAGAAAATTTAATATTTTCCTATGTTATGCAATAATGTACCCTAGAAAGACCCGTAGATTCCCTCTATAATCACCCAGTGTATATAAGTTATATAAAATTTAATTTAAATAAACCGTCGAATATAATGGGTCTGCCCTAGGTCCACAACCAAACAAGGAACAGGAAGTAAGGCGGGCCCACCAATTCTAGGTCGATTTCGACTAGATTCTTATATAACTCTAGCATATACACTTAGCAATTATAGCTGAAGTCTAACAATTCTAGATGAAATGTAGTTTTGATAGAAATATGTTTCCAAAGAAAATCCAATATTTTCCTTATAAAAGTCATGTAGTCCTAATTGTTAAGACATAGAGTATGTGTGTTTTGTGCTTATAATGTTCAGAATGGGAATGTGTTTCCAAAGAAAATCCAATATTTTCCTTATAAAAAGTCATGTAGCCTTAAGCGTCAAGACCGAGAATCTACAAGTATTTTTCCATATTTAGAGTAATTCATGCAAGTTTAAATCGGCATAAACTCGTTTAATTTAGAAGTAAAACCCCTTTTCAAAGTAGAATTTTTCATGTAAACTTGAAAGATTGTTAACTCCCTATGTGAGTCGCTATAACCATACTACGACAGAATAACCTGCTTGCGACGTTCTTCAGGCGTCAGAATCGAAATGACACTTCTCACCCCCGATCGGCCGATCGGACTTATGCAAGCAGCATGGTTGTGGGTTGTCAATCCCAATATAGATCTATACACAATTATCACGCTCTCGCTACAAGAGACTCTGGTTATAACTAATTCAGGATTTTTTATGGCACTTAAGAGTATCCCGACGGAGAATGTCTCACAACTTATGTTAACTAGTTTACATATAGTTTTGAGTATAAAACCTCTTCCGTGGAGGAAGTGAAATCACCTTTTATGAAAATACATTTGTGATATAAATCCATAAACTATTACTATTATAGTTTATCAAGTAGTATATGAAAAACCCATTTGTTTTGAGAGTAAAACCTTTTCCATGTAGTATGCTTTTATCGAAAATTCATAAACTATACTTAATGTAGTTTATTATATGTGTTCGAAATGAATGGACGAAAAACCTTAACATGAGTGACTAATTTCTGTTCATGATGATAAAGTAACAAGAATGCATCAAAACATTGAGAAACTTATCATTATGCACTTTGCTCAACATACTACAAAGTGTTGTTAATATGGTAAACTATGTAACTAGTTTTTATCCTTTCTGCACTGTTTTGAAATCATCATAGAAAAATCATACGAAATCGAAAACTAACTCCGTAAACTCTGAGAGTTTAGAAAATGTGTCTAGTTTACTCATAATTTTTATTATGATTTGTAGAAGTCTCTAATTTATGTGAAAGTGTTCATAATCACAGACTGGTCCGAATTCGTTTCTGAAATGATAGTCAGTTTTGTAAAAATCACCATAAATCGTAGAAACATCATATGGAGATGTGCAAGTAGTCATTTTAAAGGTAAAACCCTGAACTATTTGCATATTATACAGTTTTGAAAGATATTAAGTTTAAGTTCGGTAAAACAGTTCGTGAACAGGTCACAACTTTTCTGTTGTAAGCTGTCAAGTTGAGTTTTGAATATGTTTTGGTGTTTTAACTTGTATTCCCCCCCTGAAAACTGAAGAAAACTAGAAAATGTAGGGGTATGAACTCACCTTGCATGATTTCTTGAAGAGTGGAAGGTTGAAGATGATGAGTTTCAAGTCTAGATCACTTGATGAACACACGAAGTTTTGGATGATCCTAAGAACGATTTTTGGTGTGAAGATATGAGTCGTTAATCCAAGAGTGTTATGAAAACATGTAATAACACTTCAGTTAGAAGGAAATACTTACCAATAAGTGAATAAATGACTCAAGAATACATCAAAAGTGTGGCTGAAAGTTGACAGAAAAGAGGCCCTCTTGATGGTTTAAGAAGTGTATAATTTTGATGGTGAAGTAAAAGATCAAGGGAATCCCAGGCATTTTCTTATATGGAGGGTTGCTGGAGCAAGTGGCTAGGGTGAAGGGATGTTTGCCTTGGTTTGTGTGATGTGGATAAGGTTGGACCAATGAGAAAGTGACACATAGGAGGCAAGTGGGCACACTTGACCCACTTGTGGTGTAGAATACTCTTCTTATTGTAAAATAATGATTTATAATTAATAAATCCTTGAAAAATAATTAAAATAATAGTTCTGGGGGTTAAAAATGATAAAAATATGAATTTGGTGAAAAAATCCCGTCAAAAACGTCAAAAACGGGCTAAGGAGGCGAAAGTAGTCGAAAACCGGACAATAGAGACCGAACCTGCGAGGTTCGGCTCTTAGGAGTGTGAGAACCGAGAGGGAACCGAGAGTAGGAGGGAAGACCGAAGGTCCGAAGTGGGGGGTGCGAGGGTCTCGCATGGGAGCCGAAGTTCGGTCCTCGCTGCTGAGCTTCGGTCTGCTGAGGTTTTGGTCCGAGATGCTTCTGACACTTTCGGTTCTGACACTTTCGGCTCATAAGAGGTTCGGCTCCTAAGAGGGATTTCGGTTCCTAAGAGGGGTTTCGGTTCCTAAGAGGGGTTTCGGTCCTATATAGCTGTTTTTCGAGAAATCTTTCCGTTTTGCGTGATTTTTGACCAAGTTAAGGGTCGGATGACTATAAAAAGTTCGAGAGAGATTTTGGGAGAGATTTGGGAGAGATTTCACATACTTGGAGAGATTTCACATACTTGGAGAGATTTGGGAGAGATTTCACATACTTGGAGAGATTTAGGAGAGATTTCACATTCTTGGAGAGATTTCAAATACTTAGAGAGATTTGGGAGAGATTTCACATGATTGGAGAGATTTGGGAGAGATTTCACATACTTGGAGAGATTTGGGAGAGATTTCACATGCTTGGAGAGATTTCACATACTTAGAGAGATTTCACATGCTTGGAGAGATTTGGGAGAGATTTCTCATACTTGGAGAGATTTGGGAGAGATTTCACATGCTTGGAGAGATTTCACATGCTTAGAGAGATTTGGGAGAGATTTAACCTTAGCCATTATTATCGCATAATCTCGCAAATGCATGGTTCGCGAACCCCTTTATGCTTCATTAATGATCGTTTTAAGTCCCCGAAAGGGTCCTTAGTCGTGTTTTGATGCGTTTAACTCCCTTTTTTAAGGTTTTTACATTGTTAACACATAGATTCTTCGAGACACTTGAATTTTTGACACAAAGATGCACATTTTTATACATAGAATAACTTTTAACACACAAGTACTAGTTAAGTTTGACCGGTTTGACTTGTTGACTTTGACTTTGACTTTGACTTGAATTTGACGGTTGTCACAGTTAGCGAAGAAGGAATCCACGTGGACCCTTCCAAGATTAAAGCCATTGAGAACTGGTCAGCACCGAAGACGCCTACAGAAATTCGTCAATTTATAGGCCTCGCTGGCTACTACCGCAGGTTCACACAGAACTTCTCACGAATTGCGAAACCTCTTACGACATTGACTCAGAAAGGTGTGACCTTTGACTGGGAAGAGAAACAAGAGAAGTCGTTTCAAACGCTGAAGCGATCCTTATGCACCGCACCTATACTATCCCTCCCTGAAGGGATAGAAGACTTCGTAGTATACTGCGATGCATCCAACCAAGGGCTCGGCTGTGTCCTGATGCAACGAGGTAAGGTCATCGCCTATGCCTCAAGACAGCTAAAGACACACGAGGTCAACTACACCACACACGATCTTGAGCTAGGAGCAGTTGTGTTTGCTCTGAAGATCTGGAGACGCTACCTGTATGGTACGAAAATCACTATCTTTACAGACCACAAAAGCCTATAACACATATTCAACTAGAAGGAGCTCAACATGAGGCAACGACGGTGGGTCGAACTACTCAATGACTACGAATGCGAAATTCGTTATCATCCGGGTAAAGCCAACGTAGTAGCAGACGCCCTAAGTCGGAAAGAATATTCTGGTCGTAGAGTCAAGTCATTGACTATGACTATCCATTCGCATCTGTCCACACAAATTAAGGAGGTTCAGCTCGAAGCCTTGACATCTAAAAATGTGGCGAGTGAATCCCTGCGAGGAATGGATAAGAACTTGGAAGTCAAGGGTGGCGGAGCTTTATATCTCATGGACCGGATCTGGACACCGAAACACGGTGGCTTCAGAGACTTGGTCATGACCGAAGCACACAACACTCGTTATTCCATCCACCCAGGTTCAGATAAGATGTATCTAGATCTTAAAAAGTTATACTGGTGGCCTAACATGAAAGCAGAGATTGCTACCTTCATGAGTAAATGCCTTACTTGCGCCAAGGTCAAGGTCGAATACTAGAAACACGCAGGTCTACTACAGCAACCAGAGATACCGGAGTGGAAGTGGGAGCAGATCACAATGGACTTCATAACCAAGTTGCCCAAGACAACGGGTGAACTTGATACCATTTGGGTCATCGTCGACAGATTGACCAAGTCCGCACACTTCCTACCCATCAAGGAGACCGACAAGATGGAAAAGCTCATAAGAACATACATTCGGGAGATCGTATGACTGCATGGTGTCCCTATATCCATTATCTCCGATAGAGATAGCAGATTCACTTCAAGGTTCTGACAGTCGCTACAAAGTTCCCTTGGAACGAGGCTGGACATGAGTACAGCCTACCATCCACAAACCGACGAACAAAGTGAGAGAACTATCCAAACCTTGGAAAATATGTTGCGAGCCTGTGTGATCGACTTTGGGAAGGCATGGGACACTCATTTGCCCCTTGTCGAGTATTCCTACAATAATAGTTATCACACGAGCATAAAGGTTGCTCCATTAGAGGCCCTCTATGGCCGGAAGTGCAGATCCCCTCTGTGCTGGTGAATGCTACGACTCCTCGTAGACATTACGACACACTCTCTCACTGACTCGTGAATGCTACGGCTCCCCGTAGGCTTACGACACACTCTCTCACTTACTCGTGAATGTTACGGCTCCCCGTAGGCTTACGACACACTCTGTCACTCACTCGTGAATTCTACGGCTCCCCGTAGGCTTACGACACGCTCTCTAACTGACTCGTGAATGCTACGGATCCCCGTAGGCTTACGACACACTCTCTCACTCGCCATGGGCTCACCCCACTATTTTTCCTTACAGTCCCAAGTGATTACTCCCACTCGGATCCACTCGCTCTCTTATCACCTCACAATCTCATCCTCAAGTCATCACCCTTGTGACAACCTGAAGTTTCCGAGCTTGTTTAGTAAATTAAACCTATCAGTGTTAGACTCATTTTGCTTCCAGTTTTCACTGTTTGGAACCTATTTGAGCATTCTAACCCTAGTACATCAAAGGAATAAGAGATTGGAAATAGCAACTTAAGTTCTTAACTGCTTGCAACCGTAAACCTCCTCAAAAGGGGAGTTTACGGTCAAGACCAATGAGTTTACGGTCATGGTGACCGTAAACCCATCCCTATATATATGGCACTTAGCCATTTTCAATCACTTTTCACCATTTCAAGCCTAAAAATCGGATTCTCTCTCAAGGATCATAAACTTTTGCCTCCAAATCTTCAAGAACAAGTAAGTGATTCCTTCTTTGGGTGTTAGATCCTTCCTAAATCCATGTTTCACTCTTGATTCATCCAAGGATTTCATCTTTTATCTAGATCATCAAAGATCCTCAAGAACACAGTTTTGTTTTGGACCGAAAACACCTTTTCTGCCTTCAAAACCGTAAGTATCATCTTCCCTTTCATGAATCTAGTTACAATCCTTCATTTTGGACTTAAGATCATCACTCTTTCTTGAACAGAAGAGTTTACGGTCTATGAATCTCCTTAGACCGTAAACCCTTATAAAGGGTGTTCTTATAGCCTTTTCCTTTCCTAAGGCTAAGTATGGTCCCTAGAACCCGATGCATTTGATTGAAACCCTTGAAAACCATCATTTGTGAAAGATTTGGTGAGTTTGCGGTTGAATCTCCTTAGACCGTGAACTCCATGACCGTAAGGTCATTAGACCGTAAACCTTATGACCGTAAGGTCATAGGACCGTAAACACTTGGGACCGTATACCCATTTGGACCGTGAACCCAAGAACCGTAAACTCCAAGAACCGTGAACACTAGGACCGTGAACTCTATAGGGTGGCCATACACCCTTAGTATGCAATCACATGTGATTGTAGCACTTAAATCTAAGTGTATCCTATGTCCTAGGGTGTTTCCTTTCATGAGTAGTTGTATAATAACTAATTAGATACATATATGTGTCATTATATTTTAAATAGGATCCGTGTGTGCTCAAGTCCTCACTTGACACTTAGCATCCTATCCAACACTTCCATCCAAACCACTCACTACAGGTGAGTTCATACCCCCTTAATCAACCTTTGAAATGATTTTAAATGCTTTTATAGGGGAATACAAGTTGAAACATTCTAGTTATTATGTTAATCACAGGTGATTAATAACTACAACAAACAGAAAGATTTTCTATTACTTTCAAATTGTTATCACACTTATGGATTTCAAATACTTCAAAACATTTTATTAAACTCTTTTAAATGCTAAATCCTTTATCAAACTCTTTTTAAACTGATATTATTGTCAAACTCATGTCTATACAGATATATTTATATAAGTAAGATTTGAGGGACTTAGGACTGATAACTCACTTTATTTCCTGTTCCTTGTTTGGTTGTGGACCTAGAGTACCCTGTTGTTTGTCCGAATGTCGTTCAAATCTTATTTATATATCATATATATGTGTTTAGATATAAAAGCTTTTACTTCAGTTCAATACCTTTGGGTAGCAAAGGCATACAAACAACATTACTAGTAAACTATAATAGGTATACTTTAAGAGAGAGTATGATTAGTACATTGAAACATACAAGAGTCAGTCCATTGATGAGTCGATACAAACCTACTATTATGGGAAACAATACACACTATACACTATACAAGAGATTATGCTATACACTAGTACAAAGAAAACATTACTACGCTATGGCTTACTACAAACATTAGAATACGATAACTAAAATGTGACATAGTATTTTCGGATACAACAAGACATTGTTGTATCATATTGTAACCAGAGTCTCCTAGAGGGAGAACGGGCATCGTGTGTATAGATCTATACGGGACAGACACTCCCACACCCCGACTGCTAGCTACAGTCCCAACCGATAAGGCCAAGGGGTGACAAAATGTCACCTCACTACATATGACACCGGAGGGTCATCAGTTATTCAGTCGTCGATCAACATGGTTACAAACGAGTTCACATTTAAACCTTTAATTAACCGACCAGGATTAAAGGCAAAAAGACTCCCCGAGGGGTATTGTACATTTAATACTACCTGGAGTCTGTATTTTATCACTTTATAGCCAGCAGTGTCACTGTTGAGGTAAAACATTATTTTCCCTATTGCATTTACTTTGTGATCTTCTCACATATTCATTATTGTATAAACTATATTTTTATAATGATAGTTTCACTGGGGAAAAACTCTTACATTTACAAAAGAACAAAACATACAAATAGTCGGGTCTTGGTAGAAGACTACATTTTAGTAGAAAATACAGGATTTTCTAGGAAGTACAAACCTTTACAAACAATTAAAAACACTTACACTACACTGCTACAAACATTTTTATACAAATCATGACACTAAAATGCTTATGAACTCACCAGCTTTAAAGCTGATAAACTCTTTCAAAATAACTTGTATTCTCAGGTCATCAGTAGACAGGTACCGAGGCCAACTTTTGAGAAGATGGAGCATATTCAAGACTCATCTTTTATTTTGATTGTACATTTTTGGTGTCATTTAAACCCTACAAAAGAACACACATGTATTTAACTATTCTATTAATGCAATGGATGTTGTTGCTTGTTTCTACTATTACGCATTGTTATGATACTATACATGAAGTCCTCCGCCCCATAACGTTTCCGCCGTTCCGGTTTTGGGGTGTGACAACCCTACTGAGCCCACTAGCTCATGCTCTACGGTCCAATCATATATAGGTACACACACCCACCCAGATTAAACATCTCTACTCCTGACGACAATCGCCACAACAAGACACTTTCTCCTGCTACAATTCAAATTCTTGGATAATACCATCCGATGAAAATTAGCTGAAGGGATCCCACTGCAACAATGGTCACTCGGTACTCCACTGGCCATCTCATAAACTCAAGTCTTAAAATAGTCCAAAAATTTAGGGCGTCATACTCGGATACCCCGGTACATCATCACAGAACCTCACGATGTCTTGCCTCAACCATTGATCTTCCACACACGACATCATACTCGGATACTGTAATACACTCTCTCAGAATCTCACAATGTCTTGCCTTAACCACTGATCTTCCACTCGCAAAACTCGTGACCTCGAAATACTCTAACTCACAACTTGAAACACGGAGGAATCGTCAATGACTAAGATATGTTGACGACAATCCGAAACCCCATCATCTACTGCTCAAAACCCATGCGAGAATACTCATACCGACTCTCGAGTTGGTTGCCAAAACAACTGCTGCCTTTCCTGGAGTGCATATAACAGCCCATACATTGAACCAGAATTCTCAACAGTTAAAACTGGACCTCAACGAGCCAACCGCCTCGAACTCAACCACTACAAACCAAACACGAAGAGTTCCTAACCACAATAAGGTCTCTGGCCAACTACTACTCGCTACGGATACACTCATCCTTTCTTGAACACGTGCAACATGCATCATCTCGCTCTTCCCTCGCCTCATCCATTAATAACCCAAGTCTCATGTGTCCGCACCACATATCTCCATAACCAGTTCTCTAACCGCCCTTGAATAACTTGCTGATTCCTCTCAATAGAATACCCAGTTCTCCCCCACTCAAGGTTCGAACCATCACCAATTGGCATACCAACAGTCTATTCCATTTTCACTAGATACATCACACTTGACTCTTGGAATCGTACAACGTAACACTCGATGATCTTCCCGATAGACACCAAGTAACTCCAAATATCCCAAATTTAAGATGAAATCCTCAGAACCCTCCCAACGTGACTGCCTCTAGTCATCCCAAAATCTCATACCGACACACCGCCGGATATTCCAACTGTCTTGAACTAGTTACGACTCTCAATATGGAAGTAATGCACTATCACACACTGTGTCTCCGATCCCTCAACCAATATTCCATCACGTGGATCATCATACAAACAATAGACCTCAGTCTTACAGTCGATACACAACGTAGGCAACGAGGGCCGCCACCCTGGTATACTCCTCTTGATCCCTTGAATCTGTTGCTAAAAATTATGCCTTACTCGACCAATGTATCTCCTTGTCCACATCCATCTCAGTCCCCACCAGTGACTCTTTCACGGTATAAGAAATACCTCGCAGCAACATATCACAATTACTCTGGTGAAAACATCGCAACTATATGATACCCCATGGAATTATCTCCAAACTCGGGAACCGGAAACTCGTTATCTCGTTCGCTCCATACAAGAAGCGGAAATAGTGTAATCTTCGTCACACGATGTGAAATCTCAACCATCAGTCGAACACTCAACCCAGACCGGAATTCTCATCACCATATCACATCCCCTTTTCCTCAAGTCCTGCGACTCCAACTGGCAGCCCACCAGTCAACTCCTCATTATCTAAGCTCAATTCCCTCACAAGGTACACTTCATCGAAGCTCAATCTGAAGGGTTTTGAGCATTCTAACACTCCTAAGGTGTATATGCAACCCTAAATACTTGGGTCTATGTTTTCTCTATTATACATGCAAATATCAATTTTCCAAGGTATTGTTCTAACTAGCAAAATATGAAGTACATATAATACAAATTCTAGTAGAATTACATACCTCTTTGTTGTAACTTGATTCCATGGAGCGTAAGAGCCTAGTGCCTCAAGTATGACACCTCAAATGGTTCACACAACATCACCAACATCTTGGAATAACTTGAGAGAAAAGGTTCCTATGCTCAAATCGGCTAGCCCTCATGTGTACACACACTACTGCAAATTTCTTGAGCCATGGGGTCCTTATATATGGTGGCGATTAGGGTTACACCATTTAACTCATGTCTTTCCATATTATTCATGCTCCATGGTTTAAAACCTCCATGGTTTAAAACCTCCATGGTTTAAAACCTCCATGGTTTAAAACCTCCATGGAGTATCCATGGGTTACTCCATGGGTTTAGCCCAACATGAAGAACTATGGATCATAAGCCCACATATATAAGAATGAATGATTTACACAATCAATCCCCATATATTTAATTAGTCTCCTTTTGATCACAATATTAATTCCAAATTAATTCTTGATCAATACTAATTAAATAATATGATGTCATATTAATATATTAGAACTTATAATATATTAACAAATCATAATTATCCTTTTTCTCACAAAAGTCTATCCAAATTGTTCTGATCCCATGGAACCTAAATGGACCATGCTAATCGGGTCAAGTACATACCAATTATAGTTATGGACTTAGACACTAATCCAACAGTCTCCCACTTGGATAAGTCTAAAACTATTATTGCGTATGACTTCAAAACCCGACTAGCAATCGTAGCTCTTAAAAGCTGTTGTCGAACTCTGAACAAATCAATGACGCGTCCATTAGATAAGGGATCATGTATTCCTCCATTCTAGATATCATATGGACTGATACATGGATTATAATCATTCTCTCTGTCCATTTGTTGTTTCCCGATTTCCGATTTGTGATGACCGACTAATTGAACAAATCAAATCAGTCCTGGCTTGGCCAAGCACTTCGGGGTGTCATCACTAAATCATCGAGGGGACCACATATATCGCTTTTATCCCTTTAAGGGTAAAAGGAATGGATAAAATTCGACTCATATGCTTGTTCTACTACTTGTTGAATCATACACAAATGCACGTTTTATAACATCGAGTTACCAATGCGTTTTCGTACAATCAAGGCATAAGCAACTCATAGGCAACAACTAATATATCTAGGTTTGAAGAATATAAGATATTATCGTATCATGATCACTCGTGATAAAATCCATGAAGTGAGACAAATGAGCATGGGTTTAATCCAATACTCACAACTTATGAGCACTCATGAATGTTGCAGCAACTCTTGCTATGTCCACTACCTTGGACATCTACAAACCAGCTTCATGACAGTCTTGATTCATATCTACTTCCAACATATGACCGAATGTGGATGGTTTGAATAACTTAGTCATTCAGGAAGAACGACCTAGTTATTCTGGAAGTCAAAACATGCAAAGTGAAACGCAAGAATAATCGAATCCAATATGGTCTCAGAACTTATGAATATAAATAGAACACCTTTTATTTATCACCATATTGATTATCCATCATTCATTGCATACTGTTTCAAACTATCAACTTTATACTTGAATTAAAAACAATACTTGTCCCATGCTCCAAGCATGTACACTTTGTTTTCTAAACACTAGTCATGCCATACACCAAGTATGCACACTATGTTTTTCCAAACATTAGTTATGCCATACACCAAGTATGCACATTAAGTTTGTCTATGATCTTTTACTTTGTGAAATAGATCGATTGAACATAATTCCAATGATACTCATTTCACAATCCCAAATTCTTACCGCAAATGCAATAATTCCAAATTCCTGCCATTTACCTAAATCTGTTAGATTCTAAACTTATATGCATTGATCCTCTTTTAATGATTATGCACAAAGTCACAAAGACTTGTCAACAGACATTACAGAGTATTACGATGGAGATCATTCCATGGAAACGAAGTCTCAAATTCAAAGTACATTTCTTTGAACATCCTTATTGCATTAAGTTTCCTAATCTTACACAGATTTAATGAATAACTTTCACCTATGGGAATATTTCCATATTCTTATTTTGACTATCACTTCTGACCAAGAGTTGCCTCTTTTCAGAATATGTCAATATGGTCCTCTCCAAAAATTTACACCATACTTCCAACTGTCCCTGAGCAACCAATCTTTGGTAAACCTTAGATTTTCCTCGGCAATTGCTTAATCATCATAGTCATATCCAATTCTAGACCTTTTCCCCTCTTAATGCCCCAGACATTTGGAAAAAAAATTAGAGTAGATGAATATTATAGCACATGCAATCGATCCTATATCTGAAGCATATGGGACACGATTCATGATGTCTTACATAAAGAAATGATACTAGACCAGTCTTTTTGCTATAATATTTCTATTTCTATTTGCCAAGTTCCCATAATTCAGATTATGAAAAGGGATGCCGTAATCATAATCAAATTTTAGAACGAAAATAATGTACCCATATATAGAATTTCCTTATGTTGAACCATTCCAACATAACATTCATATATATACTTGACTAAATTTGATTAAAATCTCACGATCTAAGCTTTTAGATTTAAAATGAAGTATAATTTCCTCTCCCTTAATTATAGCAAAACAACTTTTTCCCAATTGAAACCTTTTGTTTTCTATAATTAACATTGCTAACTTGCAACACTTATCATAATTATCATGCTCCCACTAACATGATGATTATTAGCATAACACTTATGCTCCCATTAGCTTTGACATGTACTTAAAAATTAGCTGGACTTCTAGAAATGAATACTTTATTGACTTCCTTACCAAAGTTCATGTTTCTGATACGAGATGCTTTGATAAAACTTTATCAAAATCATACACCCTTCCTTAGATAGCTCATATGTGTGTCTAAACAATTTCAGAACTATGAAAAGGGATGCCGTAATCATAGTCTTAATTGTTTAGACCTTTTCTATTCCTCACAAGTCCATGTTAGTGTGCCGGTTAACCACACATGCTCTACTAACGAGTTTGAGAATGAAAATATCATAATTGCTATCTATTTAAAATCTACTTAGTGAAAGCGTTTCCCCACCATCATTTTCATGAATCGGAGAGAAACCTTATGACACTTAGATTTTATGGTGTATGTGTTCCTATCCATGTGAATTTTCAAAACCACAAGGGGAGGTTAGTGACAAATCCAAACTCATATGGACCAAACTTGTGCAATCTTAACTTCTTGCCACCTGGCAGCACAAGGGCCTACCATTGCTTCCAAGTTGTTATGCAACCAATTGAGAAATCTCATAACTCATATGCAAAGTCAACTTTAACTAGAATGGGCACAGAAATAGGAATATGTCAACACGATAGGTTATAAACCTCAAGTCGTGTGCTAGTGATAAACTACAGGTTTTATTCTTGATTAGACTCTTTCAAGATCTTTTAGACCCCCACTGTCCTCTTGACATATAAGACTCTCTTGCCAAATATTCAAGAGATAGTGCAGATTCTTATCAAGAAAAACAATGCACACAATTGGCCTAAGTTGGTCTTTGTTTTATCCAAAACATCACAACTTACCAATTTCAAATGTACAAGAGTAGAACACATTTTACTCTTACATTTGACAGGTGTTAATAAACCTTCTTTAAGATAGGTCACTCAAGTTACAATCTTGGAGTATGAATTTAAGAATTGTTTTTGGAACCAAGTATGATTCATCTTCTTGATTTAACCATTTCAACAATTCATGACTCCTCTTCTTATCCATAAGAATGCACTAAGATGTCCTTAGAGGATGAATTGTGATATGGTCTCACAATCATTAAGATGATCATAAAACATGATACTAAAGTACTCTCCCATCTTTTCAGATTTGAGAAACTTTTATCTTTCTGCCTAATTTGATTCTTCCTTACAATGCAAATGCATATGAAAACTATGTTGTTATCTATTCCTAAGCAATCTATCACAACTCTTAAGCAACAGTTCAAAATTCTAATCACTGAACCATGCGATTGAAATCCATCTTCGCGATCAGAATCAACTTACTCTTATTTAAGTTTCCTCTCTTTTCTTTGATTCTTAAAACTTCAACATGTGACCCAGTCACATCATGTAATAAGCATCTCCAAATAGGAACTTAATAGAGTTAGATAGTGGACTTACCTGAAGTAGGGTCAAACTTTTTGACTTGACCAACCTTATGATCTTTCAGGTAAATAGGGCAGCTTTGCAACCAATGCCCCTTCCTTTGGCAATATAAGCATATGGAATCTTTGGAAATGGTACACGAGACTGTCTCAAACTTAGCCTTTCTCTTTACCATTTGGTCAACCGAGTTGACTATGGCCGATCCCTTTCCATTGGGAAGAGAAAGATTTTCTAGATTTTCATTGTTACCCTTGTCAATGTCCATGAAAGTTTGGGAAGTTGATCTTCTAATGAAATTTGCTTTACCAGTGCTCCAAATCATTGCTGATTCAGCAGCACCTAGCAAATAGATAAGATCATTAAGGGTCATGTCATAGTCTATTTCATAGTAGTCCCAAAGGAACTCACTGTGTGACTTAGAAAGTGATTGAACAACCAACTTTCTCAAGACTTTAACACCCAACTCTCCCGGCTTGTCAATATGTGACTTCATCTCCAATATGTGAGCACACATAGACCTTGCTTGCCAATAGGGATTGAGCGACCTTGTGGGTTAAGGAGAATAATTGGAGGAGGTGGAGGGACTGAAGAATGATTTTCGAGACATCATCTTCATTAGGAAAGCTTGTTCCAAGAGTTTTGGGAAGATCATAATTGTCTGAACCAGACATCTTTTGGGAGATATTCAAGATAGTTGATTTAAAGTCCTTAATATAACACCCAATATGAAATATTAAGGCTAGGACCCAACATAATATTTTATAACTTAGAAGAGGGATGCCGTAATCTAAGCTATATAATATTTGAAGGTAGACGAAAGACGATTCACCAATTTCCACCATGAAAAACGAAATCATTTATTAGGTTTTAATTGGATTTGAAACTCCTAGATCTTTTGAGATTCATTGAACTTTTCAATGGCATGTTTCAATCTCGATTGTGCCCTCTCAAATTTTGTGATTGGGATGCCGAGGATCACAAAACAAGCTGTGAATAACCATGAAAATATACTTGGTACCCTTAATATTTACCCCTCAATCGATGTGCCGGTTAACCACATGCACTCCATCGATACTATGATAAACATTAAGTTACCCTTTGCCTACCTTGTTAAATCCAGGTTAGTGTGCCAGTTAACCACACACGCTCCACTAACGACTTAAGCAAAGTGCAAAGTGTAATTTCATGGGTTAGCACCTTATTCACATTTTCCTAAAGTAACTAATATTGGGAATTTATAAAAGGTTTAGTTACTTTATATTTATCATTAATACTTTTAATGAAGGGATAATTCTAGTCATTGTCCTACCCATTCAGCTAACGACCCTCCACCAGTCAAGGAAGCAGTGGGTGAGAGTGGACACCCATTAAACTGCCATTTTATAGGCAGTAACCTTATAGCCCCCTTATAGACCGGCTTCGTGAATGAGGCCTACTAACGGTAAGACTGACTTGCTCTTATACACACACACACACACACACACACACACACATATATATATATATATATATATATATATATTGTTAACTTTTAATACTATAAAGTATAAGGGTTGAATTTTCACTTCTAAAATTCAAAGGACTTGGAATTAAAGTATTCATGAGGGGAAACTTTACAAATTCCAAAACTTGAGGGCAAGTTTTGAACACTACAAAACTTTTCAATTCCATAACTTATGTGTTTAATGTAGTTTTAATGAAAAAACTCTTCAAGTTCCATAACTTGAGGACAAGTTATGGAAGACTTTAAAGCATTTAAAAATGAGATTCTTCTCTTTCATAACTTATGGAAATCTTATGAGTGTTTAAAAATCATAAATGTGACTTTTCATATAACTTGAGCACAAGTTACAAAAACACATTTTATGAATAACTTTTAGATCAACATGGATTGAAAACACATTATGTCATAACTTTTCTATTAATCTAAGCTAACTCATAAGAACAAGATAATTCAAATCATCAATCTTCAAGAAATTAGCATGAACAAAAAACTAATACAAATCTTCAAATTATGACAATTATCTTTGAAATTGGATTAGCATGAACATTACCACATCGAAAACAGGTTTATAAGTTCAAAAACAGCATAGGGTAATGTTCCTAGTCCAATTCTAGCCTTAAAAGTCGAAAATATGCTGTCAGGGGCTTCTACTCGTCGAGTGTATGAACCTACTCGACGAGTAGGATGAATTTCTTCATGGACTCGGCGAGTGCAGTGCCCAGACAGCCAAAAAATCGATTTTTTTCAGCTTTTTCAGCAATTTGCATCAAGTATAATTGAAAACAAGTCTTGGCTCTAATACCACTGAAGGGTTTTGAGCATTCTAACACTCCTAAGGTATATATGCAACCCTAAATACCTTGGATCTATGTTTTCTCTATTATACATGCAAATATCAATTTTCCAAGGTATTGTTCTAACTAGCATAATATGAAGTACATATAATATAAATTCTAGTAGAATTACATACCTCTTTGTTGTAGCTTGATTCCATGGAGCTTAAGATCCTAGTGCCTCAAGTGTGACACCTCAAATGGTTCACACAACATCACCAACATCTTGGAATAACCTGAGAGAAAAGGTTCCTATGCTCAAATCGGCTAGCCCTCATGTGTACACTCGCTAGTGCCAATTTCTTTAGCCATGGGGTCCTTATATATGGTGGCTATTAGGGTTACACCATGTAACTCATGTCTTTCTATATTCTTCATGCTCAATGGGTTAAAACCTCAATGGAGTATCCATGGGTTTAGCCCAACATGAAGAACTATGGATCATAAGCCCACATATCTAAGAATGAATGATTTACACAATCAATCCCCATACATTTAGTTAGTCTCCTTTTGATCACAATATTAATTCAAAATTAATTCTTGATCAATACTAATTAAATAATATGATTTCATATTAATATATTAGAAATTATAATATATTAACAAATCATAATTATCCTTTTTCTCACAAAAGTCTATCCAAATTGTTCTGATGCCATGCAACCCAAATGGGCCATGCCAATCGGGTCAAGTACATACCAATTATAGTTATAGACTTAGACACTAATCCAACACAATCGACATGGCCCTCTGGCCCCACAGTTTACTATATACTCTCTCAATCCGAAAACCCATCGTCAGATTACTGGTAAAGACGAAAATACCCTCCGCTACGAATCATGGTACCCGAACCATGTGATCTCCCCTTAACCTGCTATTAGAACCTCTGGGATTCTCCCTGCTTCGAGTATGGGTCCTCTGCTTTCAGTAGTACGGGCCCATACTACCTGCCACATCTATCCATACTTTCCACACGGATCGTCCCAGATTTCCTAAGTAGCTGCTCAACCTTCTCGATCACCAATCCTGTTACACATAGTCGCTCTCCTGCGAATACTCTCCTCTATCAGCGTACTCATCTAACTAAAGTCACTCCCCAGGCTCTTCCTAGGTTCTCACACTTCTCTGCCATCAGCTGCTGAAGAAATCCTCATGATGCCAGCCATGTACCTCCTGAATATCGTCATATTCACTCGGTAGCTGACTCCCATCATCAAGAGCTCCACAAAGCAAAAAGCAAGCATCATTTGGGCATCGAATAACCGCCACCAGCACATAAAACCACTCTGGCATATAACTCCTCTCGCTCTATCCACAACTCAAAAGGCATCGCCGACTCAGGCAACCCTACCACTCATGGCATCTAACTACCCTCTCAGTAGATTTCTCCAAAGGCACATCTAGGTATCTCTCCTAGATTATTCCACTACTCAAAGCTCTCTCTCTTTAAAAGATTCCTGTTAGATAGTCCTACTCAGCACACACTCAAGGCACATAACAGATAGCAACAACTCCTAGGCTAAGGCATCACAAATCAGGCAACTCTATCCCCTAAAATATGAAATACCTAGCCTATCCTCTAGCATGCATCACTGATATCTCATAAATATCTCATAACACAAATAAGTAAAGGTATTTTGGGAAATCACCATTCAGGCTCTCGCTGATTGTACACACTGCTCCAACTCGTTTTCTCTTAAAATCTCTTTCTCATTTTAGAAAAATCATTTCTTTTGAAATTTTTTTCTCAAATTCTCAGTTTGAGTTCATACATACCCGAAGGTACACCCGAATCCCTCAAACCAAGGCTCTGATACCAACTTGTAACACCAAAAATTTTCAAATGAATTTTTCATTTTAAAATTCAAAAAATTCTCATTAGCACAAACACCAAAAATCCACACACTATCAAGTTATCAAAAACACATGTTCAAATATTGTTTATGACACAATCCAGGATCCTCCCAAATGTATCTCCAACTCGTGTGTGTGTACAATCAAGCGGACGCCCTCCCGTGATCCTAAGAAGTACCTGAAACACATAACACATAACACGGTAACCACGAAGGTTAATGAGTTCCCCAAAATAGCACACATATCACATTAGCCACTCGAGGTTGTAACTCAATAGGATCGTTCGGTCAATGTGTCTCAGTGGTGACCCTCCGATCTCACAACTCGGGTGGACCCTCTGGTCCAAACTCAATAAGCTCAATATAATACTCAGCATAAATCACAAAGATATAATGCAAGATAACACGATACTCAAGTAAGCACATAAGACTCTCAGGTCATACAAGGATTACCACTCTAGGTAAGTATAGTGAGAAGACTCACCTCGTAAGCAAGCAAGGAAACTGAATACACCTCGAACAGTCTAACCTCCATGGTCCCCATAATCCCTGCCTTGACCAATACCCTAAATTCAACAAAAGACAACACTCGAGTCAACTGTCCATGTTGACCTAACTCGCCGAGTGCACCTATGTGACTCGCCGAGTCCCCATTGTTCCTCAGAACATCACGAAAACCCAACTTAACTCGTCGAGTTGTCTCATCAACTCGTCGAGTTACCCTTGTCCAGACTCATTGGGGAAAACCCTAGCCGACTCGTCGAGTCAGCTCACTGACTCGGTGAGTCCATTCAGTCTGTATTCTCATTCAGACGTTTTAAGGCAGATCCACTACTCCAAAATCTAGATCTTGTCTCCTAAGACTCGAATGTCATGTAAAGCTTCGATCTTTACGTCCATGCATGGTGTATTTGCTCCATAGTGCCAATACAAGCTCCAACAAGGGTTAGATGCGCAAGATCTTCTCTCTAGCTCAATCAAGTTCGGGTCTTTGGACTCACAAGACCTCCCACAATCCAGATCTGAGGTTTCAACCCCAAATCATGCTCAAGGGACTCAATGACACAAAAAGGATGAGAGCAAACCCTATAAACTCCCTAAACCAAGATCTCATAAGTAAATGATCAAGTTAGCATCTTTTTACCTCCAACTGAAGCAAAACCCTGATGAACCTCTAGATCCAAAGCGTGCTCTTGATCCAAGCATTGATGCTCTCCACTTACCCTTCAAAAGTGTATTAATAATCACAAGATTAGCTTCTCTCTCACTCTCTAGCTCAAGTGGACGATTAGGGTTACTCTCAAGGATGTAAGGTGGCTGGTGAGGCGGAAATGAGGGCTTAAGGCCTTTTAAATAGGATACAAACCCGGGGATTTAGGGTTTCCTCACACTGCGCCAATGTGACATCCCCATTTTCACGGCCAGAAAAGACCGATTTTGTTTATGCTTGTCTGAAAATTAGAGTAACATTTTAAATAAAAGTGTTGCGGAATTTGTCCCAAAACAAAATATGATAAAGATTTATCAAAAGCATTTCCAAAGAAATGTATTTCATTAAAAGACTCGGGATGTCATGTTCGATACAGATCAAAAGCATAAACAGTACAACATAAGCCTTACTACATTATTTCGTATTTACAGGCCTATAATCCCTTATCTCTCATCCAAACATCTATACTCATGCACCACTACCTATAATACAAGAAACTGAGTGGGTCAGGCTTGGGAGCCTGGTGAGCACATAGGGTTTTCAACCCACAATAAATAAGTTTATTATTTTCATCAACCAAACAAACCCGATTACCCCTTCCCGTTATCCTCACTTTACGTCCCTAAAACATCTAACACAAGGGACCTAGTCTAAGGACTTTCATCGGGGTGACAACACATGCTTCGGGGGTTCCTCAACAATTCATGTCAAATAAGGCAACCATGTGGGGGATGGAGTACTGCTGGTAAACACACAGTTCAAATAAACACCTACAGGTTACGAGCCTGCTAGCGTTCCACTAGACTGTCTAGAATAGTCCGTGGTCGTCATCTATACTTCGCTAGATGACTGGATCATCAATACCATCTATAACGAGGCCTGTCATTATTTTATTTTGTCACACAAAAATTATTACATCTACCCATGTTTTGCCCAACACATTTTGTAGATATAAAATACATATATAGTTTAAATCATTTAAAACATGTATAAAATCGTTCATCCAGCATAGACAGCAAGTATACAGATAATATGCACACACAACACGTAATTTATATAAAATACTTCATATCTATGTGTAAGCTGAAAGTAACTATGCACTCACTTGAAAGGTGGTGACTCTGCACTCGAACAACGCTTCGTTATCTCAAAATAATTTTCCCTCGACAAAACCTAGTATCAATACCACTAGGGTTTAGTCTAACGTTAACCGCGACTAATTAATAGTCTAGCTATTATTATTATTATATAAGCGTTAAAAAACACTTTATATAACTCATAATAATAGCCCAAATATTATGTTAAGGACCTAATAACATTACTATAATTATTTAAAAGCTATATTAAAAATTTCATAGGCGTAGCTCACTTATAGCGGATTTTAAAGAAAATCGGGTTTCGCTTGGAGCAGCGTTTCCGAACCGAAAGACCCTTTTTATCGGGACTCCGGGAGCCTCGGGGCTTCCTTCGAGTGCTAGGGGGTTTACCTAGGCTTTAGGGGGATTAAGATAGGCTAGAGAGAGAAAGAAACTAGAGAGAGAAGTGATTTTGGTGCAAGAAAGCCGGCTGCCTTTGCAGGGTATTTATAGTCGCGAGCCTTCGGTTGTATGCTGGGCATACAACAGTACGCGGGGCGTAGTTCGGATAGAGTCACCAGCTGGCTTCGCATGTGGCAAAGTCTCGGTGGGGCTACGTGGCCATCTTTCGGACCGCACAACACCAAGTACGCCGGGCGTCAAATTTATGAGATGATAAAATATGGCAAAAGCCTTATCAAATGATTGAACAACCGGGAGCAATTTACTTACGATACTTAGTTGACATTCATAAAAAGTATCTAATGAATTATGAGTTCAATACATCCTCGGACGCGGGGCGTAATGTGAGGCGACGTGTCCTTATCGGATGTGAGACCGTGGGGAGCAAGGGAAGGCTAGGATCGTGCCATGTCATCACTGTTTCGCAAAGTGCACACTTAACTTCAAAAAACCATAACTTTCGCATACGAGCTTCGTTTTCGACGTTCTTTATATCCACGCGTAGGCGGGAACATACTCTACAACTTTCGTTTAGGCTCCGTTGGCTAATTTGACTCTATTTTAAAAGTTAAATTATTAACAGGCCGGGACAGGACTGGTCCGTTAAAATCTCATAACTTCTTCATCCGACGTCTGTTTTCTTCTGTCTTTTTATCGTTATGCTACTATTAATGAGATCTTTGATTCTCGTTTAGGATGTGTCGGCTAAAAACCACTCGATCTAATATTCGAACTTCGGGCTGTACACCGGAAAGCCGAAACTTCGAAAAATCATAACTTCCTCATACGAAGTCAGATTTGGGCGTTCTTTTTATGGACGCTCTCAGTTTAACATATTGTACGACTTTCGTTTAGATTGCTAAGGTTAAAGTCGCTCTATCGTAAACTCACTATTTACGCTTCCCGGTGTCGTGCCGGTTCCGTCGTGAAACTTCGACTGGTCATAACTTCTTCGTTATAACTCGGATTTCAGCGTTCTTTATATCTCCTGAATCCTTGTTTCGACCACTATAACTTTATGTAAAGAGATCGGGTTTATCTCACACTTTAATTTTGACGCTTATTTTTATTTTTTATTTATTATACATTTATAAATAAATAATAAGCATATAAATTCGCATAATACTCAAATATTTCATCTTTATTACATCAAAAGGAGTTACAATAGTTGACCTAGACTATTACATCGTCTAAAAATGCTTAGCCCCGAAACCCGGACGTTACAATTCTCTCCCCCTTAGGGTGATTCCGTCCCGGAATCATGCGTCAGCAAACATATGCGGATAGCGACTCATCATGTCATCCTCTGTTTCCCAAGTGAGATTCGGCCCATTCGAATGTTTCCATTGGACTAGCACTAAGTCAACCATCTTGCGTTGTAACTTCTTAGTCTTACGGTCAACAATTGCCTCGGGCTCTTCAATCAGCCTCTTGTTTTCATCCATTCTTAACTCTGGATCAGAATTATGTCGGGAACTTCTCCTGTGCACTTCCTCAAATAACACACATGGAAGATGTTATGAATACCATCTAGTTCTTCGGGTAATTCGAGCTTGTAAGCTTGGTTCTCAATCTTCTGAAGAACTTTAAACGGTGCGATAAACCTTGGACTCAACTTTCCTCGTTTTCCGAATCTTATAAGTCCCTTCCACGGTGAGACTTTAAGCAAAACCGAATCCCCAACTTCGAAGGTCATTGGTCGTCTTTTCTTGTCAGCATAGCTCTTCTGACGATCCTGAGCCGCTAACATTCTTTCCCTAATTACTTTCAGCTTTTCAGCAGTCTCATGTACTATCTCGGGGCCCATAAATTGCTTTTCTCTAGCCTCAAGCCAACAAGACGGCGTACGACACTTCTGTCCATACAAGGCTTGATAGGGTGCCATCTTGATGATCGAGTGGAAACTGTTATTGTAGGAAAATTCTACCAAAAGTAAGTGCTCATCCTAGTTACCTTGGAACTCAAGGGTACATGCTCTCAGCATATCGTCAAGCGTTTGAATCGTTCTTTCGCTCTGACCACCAGTCTGCAGATGGTAAGCTGTACTCAGACAGAACTTCGTACCCAGTTCCTCTTGTAGACTCCTCCAAAACCTCGACGTGAAACGACTATCACGATCCGATACAATCGTTAGAGGAACACCGTGAAGTCTTACTATCACCTTAACGTAAGCATTTGCGAGCTTATCCATAGACCACCTTTCATTGGCAGCTATGAAGTGTGCACTCTTAGTAAAACGATCCACGACTACCCAAATCATGTCGTGACCGTTCTTCGTCCTGGGCAGTATAGTCACAAAATCCGTGGTGATGTCTTCTCATTTACCCATGGGTACAAGTAAAGGTTCTAAACTCCCGTATGGTTTCTGATGTTGTGCCTTAACTCTTGCACATGTTACACACTCGGCCACATACTTCGCAACATCGAGCTTCATCGTCGGCCACCAGTAGTAGGGTTTTAGGTCCCTATACATTTTAGTGCTACCGGGATGAATGTAGTACATGGTCTTGTGAGCTTCTTCCATCAGAAGATCTCTTATTCCTCTTGTCTTAGGTACCCAAATCCGATGTTGGAATACCTTCAGTCCTTGACGGTTCGTACCGAATACCAACGTCTTTCCCAAACGTTCTTCCTTTCAGTCATTCTTTCCTGAAGCTTCTTCTTGAGCTTTCTTGATACTTTCCACAATTGTCGAGACAACTTCAATTCTCAATGCTCTTGGCCTTTTCCTTTCAAGATTGACTTTCCGACTGAGAGCATCAGCAACAACATTTGCTTTACCGGGGTGGTAAAGTATCTCACAGTCGTAGTCCTTGAGTAATTCTAGCCAGCGTCGTTGCCTCATGTTCAATTCTTTCTGATTAAAGAGATACTGGAGACTCTTAAGATCAGTGAAAAGCTTGCACTTCGTGCCATAGAGGTAATGCCTCCATATCTTTAAGGCGAATACTACCCCTGCCAATTCCAGATCATGAGTGGGGTAGTTCTTTTCGTGCTCTTTCAATTGTCGAGAGGCATATGCTATAACTTTTTCTCTTTGGGTCAGAACACAGCCCAACCTGACTCCCGACGCATCGCTATACACCGAGAAATCTTCAGCTCCATCGGGTAGAGAAAGAATCGGTGCTTCGCATAACTTCTTCTTTAGCTTCTCAAATACCTCTTCGTGTTTCTCATTCCATGTATATGTAGCTTCTTTGTGGGTCAACGCTGTCAATGGAGCAACTATCAAAGAAAAGCCTTGGATAAATCGTCGGTAATATCCGACTAATCCTAGAAAACTTCGAATCTCCGTGGGACTCTTCGGACGTTCCCACTTCATCACAGCTTCGATTTTTGCTGGGTCAACCATTATTCCCTCTTGGTTAACCACATGACCCAAGAATTGGACTTCTCGGATCCAAAAATCACACTTGGAGAACTTTGCATACAACTTCTCCTTCTTTAATACCTCCAACACCTCTCGTAGATGAACACTATCACAGATTTATCGAGGAATGGTTTACAAACCCTGTTCATCAAATCCATGAATGCTGCTGGAGCGTTGGTTAGTCCAAACGACATAACCAAGAACTCGTAGTGTCCATATCTCGTTCTGAATGTAGTCTTCTCAATATCCTAATCTCTCACTTTCAGCTGATGATACCCTGACCTAAGGTCGATCTTTGAGAATTAGCTCGAACCTTGTAGCTGATCGAATAGGTCATCAATCCTTGACAAAGGGTACCTGTTCTTGACCGTTGCCTTGTTCAACTCTCGGTAGTCTATACACATTCTCATGCTCCCGTCTTTCTTCTTTACGAATAGCACCGGAGCTCCCCAGGGTGATGAACTAGGTCGAATGAAACCGTTGTCCAACAGCTCCTGAAGTTGCGTCATGAGCTCTTTCATCTCCTTCGGTGCCAATCGGTAAGGTGCCTTTGCTATCGGTGTTGTACCTGGTAACAAGTCTATCCGAAACTCCACTTGTCTATCAGGTGGTGATCCGGGAAGATCTTCGGGAAAGACTTTCGGATAATCACACACAACCGGTATAGTCTGCACCTCTTTCTTTTCCTTCTTAGCATCGATTACGAATGCCAAGTATGCTGCACAACCCTTGGACAAACATTTTCTGGATTTCATCAGGGAGATGATTCCAGAATTTACTCGGCGTTTGTCCCCGTACACCATAAATGACTCTTTTTCGGGTGGGTTTACCCTTACTATCTTCTTTCAGAATTGAATCTCAGCATCGTTGGCGCTAAGCCAATCCATACCCAAAACGATATCGAAACCGTTCAACTCTATGGGTAATAGCTCTTCGTGGAATTCGTTTCCGTTTAGGTCGATGATGATGTTCCTAATACGGTTACTAACAGGTATGAACTTGCCACTGGCAACTTCCATAATTAGGGCATTATCAAGTTTTTCTACAGGCAATGCTAATTTCCCATCAAATTTGTGCGACACAAAGGAGTAGTTGGCTCCGGAATCCAATAGTATATTGGTAGGCAATTCATTTACAAGAAAGGTACCTGAAGCGACGTCTGCTGCCTCCTTTGCAACCTCGAGCGTCATCTGGAAGGCTCTCGCCTTCAGCTTCGGTGGAATGTTGGGCCTTGCCGCGTCTTTCTTCTTCGGGCAATCCTTAGCAATATACCCTTCTTCACGGCACTCGTAGCACAACCTCTTGTTGATGGTGCACTCATTGGCACAGTGCCCTGTTTTCCCACACTTGTAGCAGGTCACTTCCTCGCTACATTTTCCCGAGTGCTTCTTCTTGCACTTCTCGCACCATTTTGCTTGGTTCCCTCCTCCTCCAAACTTCTTGGAACTAAACTTACTCTTCTTATTGTTGGGTTTAGCAGACCCTTCAAATTTTCTCTTCTCGCCAACCTCAACCTTGCTGGCAGCCCTTCCTTTAATCATATCCTCCACAGATTTGGCAGCCCAGATAGCCGCCTCCAGAGTATGTGCATGACGTACCGGCACCGCATACTCCCATGGAAGTCCCTTGGCGTACTTGTCGATTTTTGTTAGCTCATCCGGAACAAGACGCAAGGCAAACTCCATCTTCTCCGTGAAGTTATTAGTGTACTCATCAATGGACATGCTTCCTTTCTTCAGGGTTAGCAACTGGTTCTCTAGCTCGAGCAGGTTTTGGGCTGAGCAGTACTTACGTTTAAACTGCACCAAAAATTCTGCCCATGTTAGTTGCAGGGGCTCAACGTCTTCCCCAAGGTATTCCACCAACGCACATCGCCTCCTCGAAACTGACGCACTACAAACGTGGTTTGTAGTTTGCCTCTGCAACCATATGTCATGAAAGCTAACTCCATATTCGAGATCCAATCCATGACCCCGATCGGATCTTCCTTTCCCATGAAAGTCGATGGCTTGCAATTCAGAAAATCCTTGTACTTGCATCCAATCCTCTCGACTCCGTCATCCTGATTGATTTGTCGAACTATTGGTTGGTTGGCTTGACCAACGGTCCCACTATAGTTCCCCTCCTCAGACCGCCCTTCATTCAATTCGGGCTGTTCGATTGGTATGGTAGCTTCCTCTTGATTCTGTTGGAGCAAACGTCTTGTTTCCTCCATTTGATGATCTAACATCGCCTGGATCATCGCTTGCACTACGGCCATCGTTATTGGCTCAGCAGTGACTACCACAACCGGTATTTGCTCAATCACTGGGGGTTGGCTTCTGTTCCCATTTGCATTCCCGGCTCCACTGCGGGTTCTTGCCATTTTGATCTATACACCGAATAAGGTGAATTTAGATCTTTATTTAGGATAGTCGTTTAAACCGTCATTATCACTCCGAAACGTTTACATCTTAGTTCTAATATCGTAGTCGTACATTTAGAATCCTAAACACATAAGGTTTCCAGATCCGGTCGGCAATAAACCATAGATCTGAACAAATAACAGCATATCAGGCACAAAGCATTTAGCACATAAAAGCATTTTAGGCACAATTCCTAAAATAAGCTAGTGCTCACAACTCACAATCATCACTTAGCATTCTAAGTTTAAGTATAGAAATCCTACAAATTCCTAGTTCGCTTAAACTAATGCTCTGATACCAACTGTGACATCCCCATTTTCACGGCCAGAAAAGACCGATTTTGTTTATGCTTGTTTGAAAATCAAAGTAACATTTTAAATAAAAGTGTTGCGGAATTTGTCCCAAAACAAAATATGATAAAGATTTATCAAAAGCATTTCCAAAGAAATGTATTTCATTAAAAGACCTGGGATGTCATGTTCGATACAGATCAAAAGCATAAACAGTACAACATAAGCCTTACTACATTATTTCGTATTTACAGGCGTATAATCCCTTATCTCTCATCCAAACATCTATGCTCATGCGCGACTACCTATAATACAAGAAACTGAGTGGGTCAGGCTTGGGAGCCTGGTGAGCACATAGGGTTTTCAACCCACAATAAATAAGTTTATTATTTTCATCAACCAAACAAACCCGATTACCCCTTCCCGTTATCCTCACTTTACGTCCCTAAAACATCTAACACAAGGGACCTAGTCTAAGGACTTTCATTAGGGTGACAACACATGCTTCGGGGGTTCCTCAGCAATTCATGTCAAATAAGGCAACCATGTGGGGGATGGAGTACATCTGGTAAACACACAATTCAAATAAACACCTACAGGTTGCGAGCCTGCTAGCGTTCTAATATCGTAGTCGTACGTTTAGAATTCTAAACACATAAGGTTTCCAGATCCGGTCGACAATAGACGATAGATCCAAACAAATAACAGCATATCAGGCACAAAGCATTTAGCACATAAAAGCATTTTAGGCAAAATTCCTAAAATAAGCTAGTGCTCACAACTCACAATCATCGCTTAGCATTTTAAGTTTTTGTCTAGAAATCCTACAAATTCCTAGTTCGGTTAAACTAATTCTCTGATACCAACTGTGACATCCCCGTTTTCACGGCCAGAAAAGACCGATTTTGTTTATGCTTGTTTGAAAATCAGAGTAACATTTTAAATAAAAGTGTTGCGGAATTTGTCCTAAAACAAAATATGATAAAGATTTATCAAAAGCATTTCCAAAGAAATGTATTTCATTAAAAGACTCGGGATGTCATGTTCGATACAGATCAAAAGCATAAACAGTACAACATAAGCCTTACTACATTATTTTGTATTTACAGGCCTATAATCCCTTATCTCTCATCCAAACATCTATGCTCATGCACCACTACCTGTAATACAAGAAACTGAGTGGGTCAGGCTTGGGAGCCTGGTGAGCACATAGGGTTTTCAACCCACAATAAATAAGACTATTATTTTCATCAACCAAATAAACCCGATTACCCCTTCCCGTTATCCTCACTTTACGTCCCTAAAACATCTAACACAAGGGACCTAGTCTAAGGACTTTCATCGGGGTGACAACACATGCTTCGGGGGTTCCTCAACAATTCATGTCAAATAAGGCAACCATGTGGGGGATGGAGTACTGCTGGTCAACACACAGTTCAAATAAACACCTACAGGTTGCGAGCCTGCTAGCGTTCCACTATACTGTCTAGAATAGTCCGTGGTCATCATCTATACTCCGCTAGATGACTGGATCATCAATAACATTTATAACGAGGCCTCTCATTATTTTATTTTGTCACACAACAATTATTACATCTACCCATGTTTTACCCAACACATTTTGTAGATATAAAATACATATACAGTTTAAATCATTTAAAACATGTATAAAATCGTTCATCCAGCATAGATAGCAAGTATACAGGTAATATGCACACACAACACGTAATTTATATAAAATACTTCATATCTATGTGTAAGCTGAAAGTAACTATGAACTCACGTGAAAGGTGGTGACTCTGCACTCAAACAACGCTTCGTTATCTCAAAATAATTTTCCCTCGACAAAACCTAGTATCAATACCACTAGGGTTTAGTCTAACGTTAACCGCGACTAATTAATAGTGTAGCTATTATTATTATTATATAAGCGTTAAACAACACTCTATATAACTCATAATAATAGCCCAAATAATTATTTTAAGGACCTAATAACATTACTATAATTATTTAAAAGCTATATTAAAAATTTCATAGGCGTAGCTCACTTACATCGGATTTTAAAGAAAACCGGGCTTTGCTTGGAGCAGCGTTTCCGAACCGAAAGACCCTTTTTCTCGGGACTCCGGGAGCCTCGGGGCTTCCTTCGGGTGCTAGGGGGTTTACCTAGGCTTTAGGGAGCTTAATATAGGCTAGAGAGAGAAAGAAACTAGAGAGAGAAGTGATTTTGGTGCAAGAAAGCCGGCTGCCTTCGCATGGTATTTATAGCCGTGAGCCTTCGGTGGTACGCTGGGCGTACAGCACTACGCGGGGCGTAGTTCGGATAGAGTCACCAGCTGGCTTCGCACGTGGCAGAGTCTCGGTGGGGCTACGTGGCCATCTTTCGGACCGCACAACACCAAGTATGCCGGGCGTACCCAACCTCGGACGCGGGTTGTAATGTGAGGTGACGTGTCCTTATCGGATGCGAGACCGTGGGGAGCAAGGGAAGGCTAGGATCGTGCCACGTCATCACAGTTTCGGAAAGTGCACACTTAACTTCTAAAAATCATAACTTTCGCATACGAGCTTCGTTTTCGACGTTCTTTATATCCACGCGTAGGCAGGAACGTACTCTACAACTTTCGTTTAGGCTATGTCGGCTAATTTGACTCTATTTTAAAAGTTAAATTATTAACAGGCCGGGACAGGATAGGTCCGTTAAAATCTCATAACTTCTTCATCCCACGTCCGTTTTCGTCTGTCTTTTTATCGTTATGCTACTATTAACGAGATCTTCGATTCTCGTTTAGGTTGTGTCGGCTAAAAACCGCTCGATCTAATATTCGAACTTCGGGTTGTACACCGCTAAGCCGAAACTTCGAAAAATCATAACTTCCTCATATGAAGTCAGATTTGGGCGTTCTTTTTATGGACGCTCTCAGTTTAACATATTCTACGACTTTCGTTTATATTGCTAAGGTTAAAGTTGCTCTATCGTAAATTCACTATTTACGCTTCCCGGTGTCGTGCCGGTTCCGTCGTGAAACTTCGACGGGTCATAACTTCTTCGTTATAACTCGAATTTCGGCATTCTTTATACCTCCGGAATCCTTGTTTCGACCACTATAACTTTATGTAAAGATATCGGGTTTATGTCACACTTTAATTTTGACGTTTATTTTTATTCTTTATTTATTATATATTTATAAATAAATAACAAGCATATAAATTCACATAATTCACATAATACTCAAATATTTCATCTTTATTACATCAAAAAGAGTTACAATAGTTGACCTAGACTATTACATCGTCTAAAAATGCTTAGACCCGAAACCCGGGCATTACAGCCAACTCGGCGAGTCGGCTCTCTGACTCGTCGAGTCGATCGTTAAACCCACGTGACCAAGCCAACCCTACTCTACGAGTCGGGCACACAACTCGTTGAGTCACTCATTACATCCCAAAAATAAATATAATACCTAAGAGTCGGAATCTTACACCATTCTTACCCACCACTCTCTTATATGGTTGAGGGTCGTTAGCCGAACGGGTTTGATAGGGCAATTAATTCTCATTAATAAGTATAATGCGATTAAAAAGTAACTAAACTATTTTAAAATCCCACTCTTAGTTACTTTACGAAAAATGTGAATTTGTATGCTAATCCATTGAATTACACATTACACTTTATAAGTCGTTAGTGAAGCGTGTGTGGTTAACCGACACACTAATGGGGGACTAATAAAGGGTGGTAATGGGTGTATCAAAAATTATCGTTGATTAATGGAGTGCGTGTGACTAACTGGCACATTAAAAAGATGTTGGTGCATGGAAATGCTCCACAAATAATGAGTGTTTATTAGGTTGTATTTTCCCTTTATTGTATTTTAGGTGTAAATACTCTCCCTCCTATATAATGGTAGAGTTCGTCATTTATTTACAACAAAAAAAGCTAGCTTATCTTTTCCTTAGTTAGAGAATACACTTCTCACAATGTGATCTCTAGAGAGAGAAAGCTGGTGGGTTCTCCCACCCAGGGAGAGTTTCTCTCCCACCATGTTCTTCATGAATATCAATATTATTCTCTCTTTGTTCTTAGTCTTCTTCAACGAACTCATAATATGTTCTTCGTGTTCATACTTCCAAAAACACGATTAATCTCGAGATATCCTTCTTCCGCACTCACCGTTTGTTATAAAAATGGGTCTCTACAATTGGTATCAGAGCCATAGTGGTTGCTTTTTGAAAAACGGAACTCTGATTTTCAAAGGGCCTTCTATACCACTGAAGCTCACTTATTCTTAAAAAAAACTTTAAAAAAATATGGCACAATCGTTATCTCTGAATGTTTCCAACAGTGTTGGTGGTTATAATCGAGCCCCAATACTGGTAGCAAACGAATATCATCACTGGTCCCAAAGAATGGAAAGATACTTAAGGAGACTTGGTAGAGATGTATGGCGATCCGTAGAAGAAGGACCACATGTCCCAGTTCTTACACCAGTCCAAACTGACGGTGCTACAACCAGACTAGGAGGAGGTCAACCAGTCATGAACCGTCCCACCAAGGATGATCTCGATAAAATGGAAAATGACGCTGTTGCTTTCTATGAAATTTCTTGTGGAGTTGCTCCTGACAACTTCGATATTATCATAAATTGCAAATCAGCAAAAGAGATCTGGGAAGTTCTCAAGAACTTGTACGAAGGCTCAGAACAAGCACAAGACAAGAAGCTTACAACCGCACTCAATGAGTTCAACAAATTCAAAGCTCACACTGGCGAAAGTTTGGAAGACTCCTTCAAAAGGTTCAACCTGATAGTCACTAAATTATCCAATGCGGGCACCGGCCGCAGTAACCATGAAACAAATCTTTAGTTTCTTAATGGCTTGGGAAGATATTGGACTACGGCCAAGATGATAGTCCAAGACGATAGAAAGATTCATTCTTTGTCACTCTACAAGCTCTATGGAGAACTGCAAGCACAAGAATCCACCGTACTCAAAGACTGTGCTGACTTCGGAGGACCACTTGCTCTCATAGCACAAGCTCCACATAATCAATCTTACTCTCCCTTGTATGATACTCCACCGCAGTCATACGAAGCTGATTCAGAGTATGATGATGAAGAAGAATTTCAGAAGGCTATTGCTCTAGTTAGCCAACAGTTCAATCGACTACCACCTTCTTCCTTTCGCAAAAATCAGCAGTTCAACAAACCTCCATTCAACTGTAACTTCAACCCACAGAATAATCATTCTCGTTATCTCAAAAGTTCTCATCCACCACCGCAATCTCAAAATACTCAACCAAAAGAGGTACCGCAGTCTACTCAAACCACTGTCTCCGGTACTCCCTCAGATGACAAGACTGATGTTGTGACTTGTCACAAATGCAACAAAGAGAATCATTTTGCAAGATATTGTAAGGCCAACGTAGTAAAAGACAGAGCATTCTACCTTAGAATGGCTCAAGAGTTGGAAGATAAGGAAAAGGCAAGGGCATACGTAGCCCATGTCAAAAGAGACCATCAAGTTTGGTCATCCGGAGATGAAGATGAAGCCATCAGCAGTATCAAAGGAAAAGGAAAAATCTGCACGCTGGCAACTGCGGATGATGATGGATCTGTAAAGATGGAAAAGAACTACTGCTACATGGCAAAGGATGGAGCTCTAAGCATCGTCGAACAGGTAAAACTCATGATCCAAACTCTAAACTATAGCATGCATGACTGTCAACCCTACATAGATGATCTTAATGACACTTGTGCTGCCATCCTTACAGACTATAACAAAGCCTTAGATGAGAAGAACATCGCGTCCCAAGAGATGTTCCATGTGAGAGGACGACTGGATAACAAAAGACTCAAAATGGCTATGTTAGAATGTTGAGTGAAACACAATTAGAGATAGCTTTGAACCAGAGAGATTTAGCTCAGAGTGAAATTGTACGCTTAAATCTTTTAATCGAAAAATTGTTCAATGAAAGTGAAGCTGTTGAAAATTTGGTAAATAATGGAACCATGGACAATACATACAATTGGGGTTGGTCAAATGGATATCCTACCGCAATGGATTCCTCACCCCGGTTCAACAAAGACAGACTGTATGTTCCTCCAGACCGAGAATTTCATTTCCCAGTCAATGACAAGACCTTTCCCGAAGACATCAAAACTCACTTCGGTAGACTCCATAATCTAAGCAATAATTGCGTCATTGAGGAAATTGTGCCTGAGGTTTCGGGTCACACAAGTGATCAAATTCCTATCTGTGGCACCATTTACCCAAATTCTCAAACCTCATCTGTAGTTGATGAAGAAATTGTCATAGAGGGCCCCGAAGTCTCGAAAGACTTTCCATCTTTGCCCTCAGACCGCAATGTCTCACACTGTAGTCAAAAGTCCCACAAAAGTCCCACTGAAGTCCTAACTCAAACTTACTCTGCAGTAGTCAAATCATCACTACCGCAGTCCTCAGTAAAAGGAACTGTGACTCTTCGGCCAATTCATCATGAATTACCCATAGAGAACTTTGAAGTGGGTCAATGCTCTCAGACCCCTGAATCTTCAAGTTCGGATGACTCAAGCCCACGTTTTCAAAATCCTTCTAAGAATTCCAGGAAACCGCAGTTGAACAACAAAGACTGCGGTTCACCAAAATCCTTAGCTAAAAAGGCTTTCAAAGAGGAAATTAGATCCCGAGGCACAAATAGACAAATTTTTTCGAAAAATAAGAAGCATTTCAGATTTCCAAAGTCCAAGAGTCCAGAAAAATTTGTTTTCTCACACTACTTTTCGAAAAACTCTCCCGTCAAGAAAACATACAAAAAGGAATGTCCAGCTTCAAAAGTCATTCCTATTTCATCTGACACAACCCAAAGGAGTGTAAAGTCTTTTCAAAACAATGGTTTTCAGATCTATTCCTCAAATGATCCAAAATGGAAGGGTATCTTACCCACTCCAACACTTTTAAAGTCACGTCAAAGATTCAACAAGTGGAAGGGTATTCTACCAAATCCACCAAAAAGGACTCAAAGATCTACACGTGCTAAATCTTTTCAAAAACAAACTTTTTCAAAACCCAACAACACTCATGTCAGATTTTACCAACCTCGGACCGGTCACAAGCCCAAATCATCCTTTAGACCGCGGACCAAATCAGGTGTCAGAACAAAAGACAAAATCTCAACCTGTCAATGTCAATGTAGTTGTCAAAAGGACTCATCCTATGTCAAATCTTGTCGACAACACTCCAAAACTGCACCTCGGTCCATGCATCATTTAGAAACTCATATATTGTCCCAGGCACCAAACTAGTTTGGATGCCTAAACTAACCGTGTAATTCTCAAGCTTTGTGCAAGGAGGAACAAGAAGAAGAATGGTTAATCGACAGTGCCTGCTCCTTGCACATGACCGGAAGGTTAGAATACCTTCGGGATTTCAGGCCAATTTGCAACGGTGGAAATGTTACGTTCGGCAACAATGTGTATGGGATTATCCGAGGTTATGGTGTTCTCACTACGGGGAACTTCTCTATTCAGAAGGTTGCTTACGTAGAACGCCTTAAACACAATCTCATCAGTGTTGGCCAACTATGTAAGGCAGGCCATCGAGTTGAATTTGATGATCAATTTTGCTATGTAATGACAAGTGATAGGAACACATGTTTGATCAAATCTCGATCCGAAGGTACTATGTATCCTCTGGATGTCTCTCTGATCATAGGCAAACCACAGTTATGTTTCCTATCCAAAGCAGTATCCGAAGTCAGCTGGCTATGGCACCGCAAGCTAGCTCATCTCAACTTCAGATACATCAACAATTTGGTCACTGGAGAACTAGTCAGAGGTCTCCCTATTCTCAAGTTCAGCAATGATACTCTCTGTCCGGCTTGTGAATGTAGAAAGCAATCCAAAGCAAGTCACCCCATGGTGATTGACTCTTCAATTTCTGAACCACTAGAGCTCTTGCACATTGATCTCTGCGGTCCATCCACCGTAGCCAGTCTCCATCACAAGAAATACATACTGGTTATTGTAGATGACTTTACACGCTTCACATGGGTTTTCTTCCTCAGACTCAAGTCAGAAACACTGCAGACTCTCATCAATTTCATCAAGGAGATAAAACTTCAGATCAAGCTGCCCGTAAGACGTATCCGCAGTGATAATGGAACCGAGTTTACTAATCATCTTCTCAACAGTTTCTTGGTGTCCAAAGGCATCACTCACAACTTCTCAGCTCCTTACACACCGCAACAAAATGGGGTAGTAGAGAGAAGGAACCGCACTCTAGTAGAAGCAGCCAGATCCATGCTCAACTTCGCACACATTCCTCTCTACTTCTGGGCTGAAGCAGTAGCAACGCATGCTTTGTACAAAACCGAAGCATTGTGTGCAAACGCCTTAATAAAACACCGTATGAGGGCCTTAACAACCGCAAGCCAAATGTTCGCTTCTTTCATATCTTTGGTTGTAGATGCTTTGTGATCAACAACAGAGATCATCTTAACAAGTTTGCACCGAAGTATGATGAAGGCATCTTCCTTGGTTACTCCACTAACAAGTTTGCTTATCGAGTTCTCATTAGACGCTCAAGGTTGATCATTGAAAGCTTCGATGTGAAATTTGATGACTATCACATCCGAAACACCCCTCCATCCACTGAAACCACCGCAATCCTGGAAAGTGATATTTCTGCCTCTTCGGGTCCATTAAACTTAGCTGAAGTTAACTATGATGATCTCTTCGACCCTATAGAAACAGCAAAATTATCCGAAGTTCTTGTGTCTCAAGAAGCTCAACAGCAGCACGCTGATGTATTTGGTCCATCTCTATCCGAAGTAGCATCTCTCAATAGTTCCACCTCGCCGGTTGAGGGGGAAAGCTCTACTCCGGATCAAGCAACAACCATCGAGGTTCCAGTACTTGATATAGCTCAAGTTCCCATCCGCAGAGAATCGTTACCTTCAAACGTCTCTTTGGACTCGGATGATGAAAACATAGAGAACATTGACACAAGAACAAACTCTAGGATTATCACTCTTCCATCCGCAGTCCAGGGGGAACCTTCTCAGGTTCCAGAGGAACTCCCATCAGCAATGCAGGGGGAACCTCTTCCGACTGCTCAAGAAAATTCCATTCTCGTTCCAACAAACCAAGATGATTCCGTAGGATGTTCTCAAATCCAGGGAGAACTTCCATCTCCAACCGTAGAATCTTCTGACATTGAAGACATTCCCTCTACCGCAGCTGCTGATCATCTGCAACCCCGTCTACATGTATGGACGAAGGACCACCCACCAGGTCAAATCATTGGAAACCTATCCGCAGGTATCCAGACTCGATCTTCCAAGGACTTATCTTATCATTGTCACTACACAACATTTATGTCCTCAGTCGAGCCCTGAACGATCAAAGAAGCATTACTAGAACCTGATTGGATATCCGCAATGCAAGAAGAGCTAGACGAATTCAAAAGAAACGAAGTGTGGCAGCTTATCCCGAAACCACATGGTCACACCATTTTTGGTACTAGATGGGTATTCAAAAACAAGTTGGATGAATATGGTGCGGTAGTCAGAAACAAAGCAAGGTTAGTTGCAAAGGGCTATAGTCAACTTGAAGGTATTGACTATGATGAAACGTATGCTCCGGTGGCACGAATGGAAGCAATCCGAATCTTCTTAGCATACGCAGCCCACAAAAACATCAAGGTACACCAAATGGACGTAAAGAGTGCATTTCTCAATGGGGAATTAAAAAAGGAGGTTTATCTTCAGCAACCTCTAGGTTTTGAAAGTATTGAATTCCCAGACTACTGCTACAAACTTGAAATAGCAGTCTATGGTCTGAAGCAAGCCCCAAGAGCGTGGTATGAGACTCTCTCTGAATTTCTTGTCTCATCCGGATACAAAAGAGGAGTGATCGATCCCACTGTATTTAGAAAATCAAATGGTGATCACCTCATGCTTGTACAAATATATGTGGATGATATCATCTTCGAATCAACTGATCAAGGAATGGTGGATGAATTTGCTAAGCTCATGACCAACAAGTTCCAAATGAGCATGAATAGAGAGATTAACTTCTTTCTAGGACTTCAAGTGAAACAAGTTACGCAAGGGATATTCATTCATCAGAAGAAATACACCACTGAACTATTAAAGAAATATTCTATGGACAACTGTTCTTCGGCTAAGGTCCCCATGGCCTTCGGATATAAGATCTCTGCTGATCCCTCAGGCGAATCTATGGATCACAAGACTTATAGAGGTATCATAGGCTCTTTGATGTACCTCACCGCAAGCAGGCCAGACATTGTCTTTGCTACAGGTGTATACGCAAGGTACCATGCTGACCCAAAAGTGTCACATATGACCGCAGCCAAACAAATACTACGGTACCTAAAAGGAAGCAAGTCTCTTGGATTATGGTACCCCGCAGGCAATGACTTCATTCTTCATGCATTCACAGATACGGATCACACCGGATGCAGACTAGATCAAAAAAGCACCTCTGGTGGATGTCAATTTCTGGGTGGAAGACTCGTCAGCTGGTCATCAAGGAAACAAAATTGTGTATCTCTGTCTACCGCAAAAGCTGAATATGTGGCCGCAGCCAGCTGTTGTTCACAAGTACTATGGATGAAAACACAACTTATGGACTACGGATACAGAATGATGCGGATACCGATTTACTGTGACTCTGAAAGTGCCATAGCGATTTCTCACAATCCTATTCAGCACTCTAAGACCAAGCATATTGAACTACGATATCACTTCATCAAAGGCCACATCCTGAAAGGTAACATTCAACTCATCTTTGTCCATACTCATGAAGAGATTGCTGATGTGTTCACAAAGGCACTTGACTCTACAAAGCTCAACACTTTCCTACAAATGTTAGGAATGATGAATCCGGACCCGCAATTCTTCTTGAATTGATAGGTACCGCAGACCATCCTTGGTTTCTGTTGCGGTCCTAACTGAAGTTACTTATGATAGATGGTTTTGGTATATCCTGTATACCGTAGTTTATGTACCGCAACCATATATCATATTTATCTTTCACTGGTTCTTATTGTTTGTTATTACTAATTTCTTGTATAAGTGTTCTCCTCAGTTATTCTAATACAGACATTCATCTGGTCATCCGCAATGACATCCTGTCATCCGCAATGACATCTGGTCATCCGCAATGACATCCGGTCATCCACAATAACAAAGAGTCATCCGCAATGAAACCTCCACCCGCAACCACCTTGATATTTTCTCAACTGTTCTATTAATCTTTGAATCATGGTGTGCTATTTAATGATCCTTCATTAAATAAGAATACATTAAATAAAAAAAAAACAAACATTCCTTGGAGAAACTGTCCCCTCACCTTTTGAATAAACCTTGTGTCAGACCTATTTTAGGTATGATGACAAAAAGAACGTTTTCCCATAAACAAATCCTTAATCTGTCTTTTCCTCTTACCCAACACGTCCAATCCGTTACAACTTCTCTTTGCACAACGGATTAAATCAACCCCATCCACACGATCACCTGACGTGATGTTGTACGTTTGACATTTCAATAAATGAAAACCCCTTTTTGGTAAAATCTCAAAAAATTTAAAATCGTTTCATATTTTGTGGCTGAGATTTCACCTCCCAAAATTGAAAGAACCCCCAATTTTTTTTACCTTATTCCTTTTCACCTAGGGTAAATAAAAGATAAACGTTTCCCGCTCCCATAAGCCCCTATAAAAACCTTTCTTCTTCCCCAAGAACAGTTTACGCTCTCTGAACTTTGAACCCTTTTCTCCATTATCACACTCTGTTTCTTCATTTTTTCTCAAACTGTTACAATGGTGAAATCCGGTGTATCCAAGAAACAATCAAAAGCTTCTGGATCAGTGAACCCTACTGGTTCAGACTCTGCTTCAAGACATCCCGCTCCCACGATAGCTTCAAGCAATTTCAGAGTCGTGTTCGAAGACCATTCATCTTACAATGCCCCGATCAAGCTGATGATCAAGTTCTTGAACAATCACCCCCTGTTTGGCCCTTTCGATTCTTTTACAGACGTTGTTCCCCTTTCCACCCTATTCAAATGTGCCTTTTCAGCCTATCGACCACTCGAGAACCCACAAGAAGTGCATCTAAACCTAGTTAACGATTCTTTAGCAATTCTGTCTAAAGAAAAGTTTCTTTCTGCCATTAACCTTCTTGTTCATCCTTCAATCAATATTTTTACTCCATCAATGGCGGACATCACTTCTGCACTTTACCAAATAGGGTATCAGAAGAAAATCAAAGGCATTGGAGAGTTCAAGAAAAACCAACTGCCTGCGGTCTGGCAATTCGTTTGCCATTTTGTCATCCGTGGTCTATCCGGCAGAACCGGAGGCACGGATAATATGGGACTCAAACTCCTGGAGTTAGTATGGAGTATCTTCACAGGCCATGACGTAAACTACGGTCAGATTCTATGGGATGATTTTCTACAATACATTCCCGAGGAGAGCCCAAGGGAGAACCCTACCGAGCTTACGTTTGCAAGATTCTGGTCCCTCTGCATTTCAGACCTCCATGCGGACGCAGGGATCAGCATGGGCAACGACATCAACTACTTTGTCACCAAGGATCTCAAAAGGTACAATCCCTCATCTGATCAATCTGTCTTTGGATCAATTAGAAGACTTCTAACCCACATTCTCACCACTCTTGGTCTTGAGACTGCTGATGTCTCAGATCATATTGAGGCTACAGAAGGTATTGCCCCATACCCTCCTACCCCGCCTTTTCAAAACCCATCCGCAATCATTACCCCTGGAAGTACCGCAGTCCCATCTTCCACTACTCTCTCAAATCTTTCTCAAAGAAGAAATAAATTGGCCTCAACTCATCAAGGCCCCCGCAACGTCTCAAAGAAACAAAGAACCCCAAAGAAAGATGCTCCCAAACCAACCGCACCCTCAAAGAAAAGCAAAACCAAACCAACCGCGCCCACAAATGACAGTGACTCTGATGAGGATGCGCAACCAATTGCCATCCTTAAGAAAAGAAAAATCAGTCCTACTATCCAAATGCGTGACCAGACTGATACCCTAGCCTCTCAAAAGGCTCTGGTAGTCCTTGGGGTGGCCGCAGACCCATTCAACTCCACAATCGAATACCACTCCGGCTCAGAAAGTGAGTCTATTTCATCTCATCGTGGAGACTTCCCCCAGTTCAATCCCAAGAGGATAACACTGGTTCTCGCCCTAAGGTCTCCAGGGCTTCCCGACTGCATTTCTTTTCTCCTGAGGAGTTGAACTCCATCCTCTTGAATGTCACCCATACACTTCAAACACCTTCCCAACCGCAGGGCACTTCTTCCGCCCTTGCCGGAACTAAGCCGAGGACAAACTTGACTACGGGTCAAGGAGACCGAGGAAGCTCAGGAAATCCTACTCTGCTTACATCAGTAACAGGTGGTTTAGGCACGGTGAGCACAACTGTGCAAGGATCCGTGAACCCGAAGGACACTTCGGTGTGATACCAAGGATTTGACAGTGACCAATCTAATGACTCATGGTTGAACTACACTCCGGTATCTGAAGCCGACATTCAGAAGTATGCCGCTTTCCGTAGGGCATTCCAAGCACGAAAAGATCAACAAATCAAGCAACAGCAGCAAAAGGAACAAGAAATCCAAGTTGTGGCTAAGTATTGGGCAGATGCAATTAACAATGTCAATACCGTAGCGACCATACTGAAAGTTCAAGACTGGATGATAGAGATGGCTGAGACGATCCTTAAAGCTCAATCCACTGCTGAAGGTGCAGGCCCCTCCAATGTCACTCCAACTCCAACTCCAACTCCAAATCCAATTCCAACTCCCACTATTCAAGAATCACAAGACCAAGGAACCGCAATCGAAGTCAGTTCTGCTCCCACCTTCGGTTTTGATGATGTTGATCTACAAGAGGTAAACAAACCCTCTCCCTCTGATGATGATCTTATGTTGTTTGATGAAGAAGAAGAATCCAGTGGCTCTCATCATTCAACTTCTAAGCCCAAAGAGAAGAAGAAAAAGAAGAAGAATGCGGTATCAAGGAAAGAATTTCTAAGTCTTCAAGCAAAGGTAGATCAAATTCTTGTTGCGGTCAAGCCAACTCAACCGCAACCAGAAGATATGCCCGAACCGCATTCATTGATCGATAGGATCGAGAGATTGGAAACTCATGAGAGATTGGCTGCTGAACGAATTTCTCTCAAAGTTGAAATGGGAATCCGGTCCCTAGACAACAATCGTCAAGCAGATCACAAGGCATTCGTGGCCACTGTGGAACGCCTCATCTCTGAGGTGACCGCAATCAAGAAAGATCTACAAGCAGCCATTGCGGATCAAGCCTCCTAATATCAAAAGCTGATAGCTGAGACTCACACTGCATATGAGTCCACTATCTCAGTCCTTCAAGCTACTATCAACCGATTGCAACGCTCCTTGTCAACCAACTTCCATGGTCATGAAATCCTTCAACCCACCAAGGAAATTTACAGGCTGCTCTTCAACTCCACCATTCCCAACAATCGACAAATGGCAGATGCCCTCAAAGCTCAATTTCAAGAAGTCTATGCCAAAGTTGATGGCCTTAAACAATGGCTTGAGGAAGCTCCTGGGTTGCATTCCTCAAGAGGGGGAAGTGAAGAAGAAGTCCATCACTCCAATCACTCCATCTCACAACATCAAAGTCCCCCCATCATTACAGGAAAAATTCTTACACCGCAACCCTCACCACCACCATCTCATCAGACTCCTCCCATCATTACAGAAAGAATTTCTACACCGCAACCCTCACCGCAACCATCTCATCATACTCCACCTCATCATACTCCACCACAAAAGGAGATCACTCCTGAGAAACCAGAGACTCCCCCTCACTTCAAAAATCTGGTTGATCACATGTCCTCTCCAAGCTCAAATGACTCTCCTGCCACCACCCAAAAGAAAAAAGACTAGAAAGCAGCTAAACTTGCTGAGCTTATATGGAGAGAATGCGGTTTTGACACTATCATGGATCTAATGTCATTGCGGATGACATGATTATTTCTCTTCCCATAATTAATCTGACACATATGTTGATTGTTGCTGAAGCATAAATTCTTAAGAGCACAAGTGAAGCAAAAGTGTTTGAAGGATCTAATTCCAAAATTTCCATGGACATTGACAATTGTGACAATGGTAATCCATAAAATATTTCTCTTCCCAATGGAAAGGGATCGGCCAAGGTTAAACTATTTGATCGTATGGTAAAGAGAAAGGCTAGTTGTGAGATAGTTCCATGTGCTAAACCTAAAAGGTCCATATGTTTGTATTGCCAATTGAAGGGACATTGGTTGTGAAGCTGTCCAGACTACCTGGAAGATCTTAGAAATGGTAAAGTCAAGTCATCTGACTCTACTTTAGGTACATCCATGATCTAACTCCATTATTTTAATAAATTCCTATTCATAGACTCTTGATACATGATGTGATGATCACATTTGTATGGTATTACAGGATCTAAGATGAAGAATGAAGCTTTAGAAGATTGAGATGAATTTGATCGTGATATATGGATTTAGGTCGGTTTTTTCATTGATCATATTTCGGAAGCTACTGCTTAGGAGTTATGATAATTTAATACATTGCTTAGGAAATGTCTAGAAACATTGTTTTCATTGATGCATTGTAAGCACAAGTTCTAATTATTCGTTTATTATCAATAAAAGTGAAATTTTGGTTTATATAATTGTTTTACTTTATATTTCCTTGCAATAGCATCTATGAAAGTGTTGGTTACATTTCTATTACCAGCAATATTAATTGTGGATTTGATTCTTATTATTTGACTTGTGGTAAATGTCATAATTCTTATCACCCAAGTTCCAATTGGATAGTTGGAGTCATACAATTCAAATTGTGTGATGTATAAGAATTTTGATCTTTGGAATATTATTACTAATTCATTGATCACATGTTTTATGTGACTCAAAGTGAAGGAGTAATGAATCTAGTCCAATTATATGGATGATTCAAATCTTCCACAAAGGATGAAAGTTCTATTCGTCATGATTTATTGATGATTCAGTAAATGTGGTTGTGCTTATAATATTAAGCATAATTCTAACATTTTTAAAAAGGTTTTCAAAGAGTGGCAAAATGAATAAGAAGAATATGTTAGGTAGAAAGATAAAGGTTTCTCAAATCTGAAAGGAAAGCGGAGTACTTTAGTATCGTGTTTTGTGATCATCTTAATGATTGTGGAACTATATCTCAATTGATCCTTGAAGAACATCATGTTGGATTAGGTGTCTAAGTTCATAACTATTTCTGGAATGTACTTGACCCGATTAGCATGGTCCATTTGGGTGGCATGGCATTCCAATACATGGATAGACCAAATTGAGAGAACGGACACTTAAGGTTTACTAGTATATTATAAGTTCTAATATATTAATAATATTACTTAATTAATATTGATCAAAGAATTAATTTGGAATTAATTAAGTGATCAAAAAGAGACTAATTAAATATATGGGGTTGATTGTGTAAATCATCTATTCTTGTATAGTGCGCTAATGATCCATGGTTTGTATGGATTGGGTTAAAACCCATAAGGTGCTCCATGGATAATCCATGGAGGTTACAAACCCATGGATCATGTAATATGGAAAGCCATGACAATTTGGATTTACATGGTGTAACCCTACTTGCGCCACAACTATATAAAGAAACCTATGCAAGCAAAATCGACGACTACTTGTACAAGATAGAGGGAAATCTATGAGGTGTTAGTGAACTTCTCTCAAGGTTATTCCAAGTGTTGTAGTGTTGTGTGAGACATTTGAGGCATCACACTTGAAGTGCTAGGCTCATAAGTTTCTCAAGGAATCCAAACCACAAAAGGTATGTTCTTCTTCTAACATTTATGTTTAAAAGTTCCCCATGTTGGATTAGGTGTCTAAGCCCATAACTATTATTGGTATGTATTCGACCCGAGAGTAGCATGGTCCATTTGGGTTGCATATCATCAGGACAATTTGTTAGGATGGACTTTTGAGAGAAGGTTATTTATGGTTTATTAATATATTATAAGTAATAATATATTAATATGAAATCATATGTTTTAATTAGTAGTGATCAAGAATTAATTTAGTGGTCGAAAGAGACTAATTAAATCTATGGGGACTAATTATGATAATTAGTTATATTTATATGTGTTGGGCTTATGATCCATGTTGGACCAAGTTTATGTATGGATACATAAAGAGTTGGGCCACATGAACCATGGATCATAAAACTCATGGGTATGGATTTGGGTTATATCCATGACCCTAGAAATCCCACATATAAATAGATACTTCATTGCCCAAAATCGCCACTTGTATCTTTTTAGAGTTCATGGTGTCTTTTGTGTGCATGGAATTCTCTCTCAAGTTCATACTTTGTCCATGGTGTGTTGTGATTCCATTTGAGGCTTCCACACTATTGGGGCTAAGCTCTTTAAGGCCAAATACACCAAGAATTCAAGCTCCATCAAAAGGTATGTCATGCTAACTAGTATTTTATAATTTTATGTTAAATGCATGCTAGTTGTAAGATTAATACCTTGGAAACCATTTGCATGTATAATTAGTGAAAACATAGATCCAAGGTATTTAGGGTTGTATGTGCACCATAGGATGTTGTAGTATACCAAAACCCAACAGTGGTGTTAGAGCCATGGGTTGTTTTCAATTATACTTGATGCAAGTTGCTGAAAAAAAAACTGAAAAAAATCGAATTTTTTGCTGTCGGGACAGCAGACTCGACGAGTCCAATGATGGACTCGACGAGTCCATGAACAAATTCATCCAACTCGTCGAGTTGGTTCATGCACTCGACGAGTTGGACCCCCTGACAGCTTATCTTCGAGTTTTTTGGGCTGTTTTGGATTAGAATCATTACCGCAAAGTGTTTTTGTTCATAAAATTTGTTTTTTGATACTATGGTAATGTTTATTCTCATCCAAATAAAGGATAATAATCAAAGTTTCAAGTTTTATACATGTTTATATGATGCTTGAAAAATGTTGATTATGAATGTTCATGTTTATGAGTTTGTTTAGATTAATAGGAAAAATTATGAGATAGTTGTTTTCAATCCAAATTAATCTTGAAGTTGTTCATAATATGTGTTTTTGTAACTTGTCCTCAAGTTACATGAAAAGTCACATTTATGAATTTTAAAACCCATAAAAATTCCATAAGTTATGAAAAAATGAAGAGTCACATTTTTAATGCTTTTAAAGTCTTCCATAACTTGTCTACAAGTTATGGAACTTGAAGGGTTTTTTCCATTAAACCACTTTAAAATTCATAAGTTATGGAAACCATAAGTTTTTTGAATTTTTCAAAACTTGTCCTCAAGTTTTGGAATTTGTAAAGTCAAACCCCATATACACTTTAATTCCAAACCCAAGAATTTTAAAAGTTAAAGTTCAAAATTTACGGACTTCATTAAATTAATTAAAGTGTCTAATTAAAAGAGTTAATAATTCCATAAAGACATGGTTTAAGTTTAATTAAATTAAGAGTATAGTTTAATTAATAGATTAAACCACCAAGTATTTTAAATGTTTAAAATACACCCTTATACTATTATAATATTAATAGTTAATATATATATATATATATATATATATATATATATATATATATATATATATATATATATATATATATATATATATGTATAAGAACAAAGTCAGTCTTACCGTTAGTAGGCCTCATTCACGAAGCCGGTCTATAAGGGGGGTATAAGGTTACTGCCTATAAAATGGCAGTTTAATGGGTGTCCACTCTCACCCACCGCTTCCTTGACCGGTGGAGGGTCGTTAGCCGAACGGGTAGGACAAGGACTATAATTCTCCCTTCATTAAAAGTATTAATGATAAATACTAAGTAACTAAACCTTTTATAAATACCCAATCTTAGTTACTTAGGAAAAAGTGAATAAGGTGCTAATCCATGAAATTACACTTTGCACTTTGTTTAAGTCGGTTAGTGGAGCGTGTGTGGTTAACCGGCACACTAACTCGTATTTAACAAGGTAGGCAAAGGGTAACCTAATGTTTATCATAGTATCGATGGAGCGTGTGTGGTTAACCGGCACATCGATCGAGGGGTAAACACGTAAGGGTACCAAGTAATTTGCATGGTTACTTCACACCTTGTTTTGTGATCCTCGGCATCCCAGTCACAAAACCTGAAGGGCACACTCGAGATTGAAACATGCCATTGAACAGTTCAATGAATCTCAAAGATCTAGGAGTTTCAAAAACCAATTAAAACCTAATAATATATATTTCGTTTTCATGGTGGAAATTGGTGAATCGTCATTCGCCTACCTTCAAATATTTTATAGCTTGGATTACGGCATCCCTCTTCCAAGTTATAAAAGTATTGTGTTGGGTCCTAGCCTTAATATTTCATATTGGGTGTTATATTAAGGACTTTAAATCAACTATCTTGAGTATCTCCCAAAAGATGTCTGGTTTAGACATTTATGATCTTCCCAAATCTCTTGAAACAAGATTTCCTAAATGAAGATGATGTCCCATGGAAATCATACTTCTTTCACCTCCTCCAATTATTCTCCCTAACCCACAAGTTCCTGAAAAGTTTAAGGTCACTCAAGCCCTATTGGCAAGCAAAGGTCTATGTGTGATCACATCTTGGAGATGTAGTCACATATTGACAAGCCGGGAGAGTTGGGTGTCAAAGTCTTGAGAAAGTTGGTGGCTCAACTACTTTCTAAGTCACATAGTGAGTTCTTTTGGAACACCTATGAAACAGACTATGACAAGACCCTTAATGATCTTATCTATTTGCTAAGATCAACTTCCTAAAAACTTTATGGACATTGACAATGATGACACTGGGAATCCAAAAAAGCATTCTCTTCCCAATGGAAATGGATCGGCCATAGTCAACTCGGTTGACCAAATGGTAAAGAGAAAACCTAAGTCTGAGATAGTCCCATTACCAAAGGGTCCATATGTTTATATTGCCAAAAAAAGGGGCATTGGTTGCGAAGCTGCCAAATTTACCTAAGGATGTTAAAGTCAATAAGTTTGACTCTACTTCAGGTAAAGTCCACTATCTAACTCTGCTAAGTTTCTATTCTGAGATTCTTGATACGTGATGTGACTGGGTCACATGTTGATGTTTTAAGAATCAAAGAAAAGTGAAGAAACTTAAAGAAAGAATATGCTGAATCTGATCGCGTAGATGGATTTCTATCGCATAGTTTGAAGATCGGATTCTTGAGCAACTTCTTAGGAGTTATGATATTTTGCTTAGGAATAGATAACAACAAGTTTTCATATGGATTGTAAGGATAAGTTTTTCCGCAAAGTTTTAAAATAAAAGGTAAATCTTTTGATTTTATTTATTTTAAAATATCCTTACAATGGCATTTGTGAAAATATGTGTTGCTTATAAGATTCCATTAAGAGCAAGAGTGGAAATATGAATTTGATTCTTTCATTTGTGGTAGTGTCTAAATTTACCAAATGAGGAAAGATTCTCATCACCCAAGTTTCAGTTGGATAGAAACTTGGAATCATGCAAGTTGTATAGCATGATGAATGAGAACTTTCGAGCATTGGAAAAATTAAGACTAACTACTTGTTCACATGGGTGTGTGAGTCAAGTGAAGGACTAAGGGATCGGGTACACATTCTTGTGCACTAGTCAGAGTCCACCACAAAAGATCGATAAGACTATTCGTCATAATTTACTATAGCTCAGTAAATATGGTTATACTTACAAGCTTAAGTGTAATTCTGAGACATTGGAAAAGGTTCCAATGTATGGCAGAGCGAATAAGAAGAATCAATTTAGGCAGAAAGATAAAAGTTTCTCAAATCTGAAAAGATGGGAGAGTACTTTAGTATCATGTTTTAAGACCATCTTAATGATTTTGAGACCTTATCACAATTCATCCTCTAAGTGCATTCTGATAGTTAAGAAGAGGAGTTATGAATTATTGAAGTGGTTAAATCAAGAAGATGATTCATACTTCATTCCAAAAACAATTCTTAGAGTTATACTCTAAGATTGTAACTTGAGTGACATGTCTTAAAGAAGGTTTAAAACACTTATCAAATGTAAGAGTAAAAGTTTTCTACTCTTGTACATTTGAAATTGGTAAGTTGTGATGTTTTGGATAAAACAAAGACCAACTAAGGCCAATTGTGTGAAGTGTTTGTCTTGATTAGAATCCACACTATCTCTTGAATATCTGACAAGAAAGTCTTATATGTCAAGAGGACAGTGGGAGTCTTAAAGGTCTTGAAAGTCTCAAGAACTAATCAAGAATAAAACCTGAAGTTCTTCACTAGCACACGACTTGAGGTTTATAACCTATCGTGTTGACATATTCTGTGCCCATTCCAGTTAAAGTTGGCTTTGCATATGAGTTCTTAGAGTTCGCAATTGGTTGCACAATAACTTGGAAGCAATGGCAGGCCCTTGAGCTGCCAGGTGGCAAGAAATTAAGATTGAGTTCAGTCCATATGAGTTTGGATTTGTCATTATCCTTGTCTTGTGACTATGGTTTTGACAATTCACATGGATAAGAACACATACACCATTAAATCTAAGGGTCATAAGGTTTCTCTCCGATTCATGAAAATGATGGTGAGGAAACACTTCCACCAAGTTGATTTGAAGTAGATAGCAATTGTGATATTTGCATTCTCAAAGTCGTTAGTGGAGCTGTGTGGTTAACCGGCACACTAACATGGACTTGTGAGAAGTGGAAAAGGTCTAAACACTTGAGACTATGATTACGACATCCCTTTTCATAGTTCTGAAATTGTTTAGACACACCTGTGAGCTATCTAAGATAAGGTGTATGATATTGATAAAGTTTTATCAAAGCAATCTAGTATCAGAAATCTGAACTTTGGTAAGAAAGTCAATAAAGTATTGTTTTTTCTAGAAGTTCAACTGATTTCTGAGTACATGTCAAAGCTAGTGGGAGCATAAGTGTTATGCTAATAATCATCATGTTAGTGGGAGCATGATAATTATGATAAAGGTTGCAAGTTAGCAATGTTAATTATAGAAAACAAAAGGTTTCAATTGGGAAAAAGTTGTTTTGCTATAATTATGGGAGAGGAAATTATACTTCATCTCAAATCTAAAAGCTTAGATTGAGGTTTTAATCGTATTTAGTCAAGTATATATATGAATGTTATGTTGGAATGGCTCAACATAAGAAAATTCTAATATAGGGTCCATTATTTGCGTTCTAAAATTCGATTATGATTACGACATCCCTTTTCATAATCTGAATTATGAGAACTTGGCAAATTGAAATGGAAATATTATAGCAAAAGACTGGTTTAGTCTTTATGTGATACATCATGAATCGTGTCCCATATGCTTCGGATATAGGATCGATTGCATGTGCTATATTCATCCTTTCTAAAATTTTCCAAATGCCTGGGGCATTAAGAAGGGAAAAGGTCTAGAATTGGATATGACTAAAAGGATTAAACAATTGTCGAGGACAATCTAAGGTTTACCAAAGATTGGTTGCTCAAGGACAGTTGGAAGTATAATGATAATTCTGGAAGGACCATATTGACATAATCTGTAAGGAGGAAACTCTTGTTCAGAAGTGATAATCAAAATGGAATATGAAAATGTTTCAAAGTTAGAAATTATTCAATCTGTGTAAGATTAGGAAACTTAATGCAAGAAGGATGTTTCCAAGGAGTTGATCTCCTTTGGAATGCTCTGTAATGTTTGTTGTCAAGTCTATCTGACTTTGTGCATAATCATTACAAGAGGATCAATGCATATAAGTTTAGAATCTAACAGATTTCAGTAAATGGCATGAATTTGGAATTCTTGCATTTGCAGTAAGGATTTGGGACTATGAAAAGAGGATCATTGGAGTTATGTTCAATTGATCTATTTCACAAAGTAAAGAGCATAGACAAACATAGTATGCATACTTGGTGTATGGCATGACTAGTGTTTAGAAAACATAGTGTACATGCTTGGAGCATGGGACAACTATTGTTTTAAATTCAAGAATAAAGTTGATAGCTGAAACAGTATACAATGAATAATGTGTAATCATATGGTGATAAATTAAATGTGTTTTATTTATGTTCATAGGTTTTGATACCATATTCGATTCAATTATTCTTGTGTTTCATTTTGCATGTTTTGACTTCCAGAATAAACTAGGTCATTGTTCTGGATGACTAAGTTATTCAAACCATCCACAGTCGGTCATATGTTGGAAGTAGATATGAATTAAGACTGTCATGGGTTGGCTTGTAGAGGTCTAAGATGTTGGACAAAGGGCTACAACACTCATGAGTGCTCATAAGTTCTGAGTATTGGATTCAACCCGCGCTCATTGGAATCACTTCATGGATTTTATCACGAGTGATCATGAGACGATAATATCTTATATTCTTCAAACCTAGAGATATGAGTTGTTACTATGACTTGGTTATACATTGATTGCACGAAAACGCATTGGTAACTCGATGTTATAAAACGTGCCTTTGTGTATGATTCAACAAGTAGTAGAACAAGCCATATGAGTCAAAGTTTATCCATTCCTTTTACCTTCGGGATAAAAGCGATATCTGTGGGCCCCTCGATGATTTGGTGATGACAAATGTAAGTGCTCGGCCGGGCCTAGACTGATTTGATTTGTTCAATTAGTCAGTCATCATAAATCGAAAATCGGGAAACAACAAATAGACAGAGAGAATGATTATAATCCATGTCTCAGTCCATATGATATCTAGAATGGAGGAATATATGATCCCTTATCTAATAGACATGTCATTTGATTTGTTCAGAGTTTGACAGCGGCTTTAAGAGCTACGATTGCTAGTCGGGATCTTGGAGTCATACTTGAATAATAGTTTTAGACTTATCCAAGTGGGAGACTGTTGGATTAGGTGTCTAAGCCCATAACTATTATTGGTATGTATTCGACCCGAGAGTAGCATGGTCCATTTGGGTTGCATATCATCAGGACAATTTGTTAGGATGGACTTTTGAGAGAAGGTTATTTATGGTTTATTAATATATTATAAGTAATAATATATTAATATGAAATCATATGTTTTAATTAGTAGTGATCAAGAATTAATTTAGTGGTCGAAAGAGACTAATTAAATCTATGGGGACTAATTATGATAATTAGTTATATTTATATGTGTTGGGCTTATGATCCATGTTGGACCCAGTTTATGTATGGATACATAAAGAGTTGGGCCACATGAACCATGGATCATAAAACCCATGGGTATGGATTTGGGTTATATCCATGACCCTAGAAATCCCACATATAAATAGATACTTCATTGCCTAAAATCGCCACTTGTATCTTTTTAGAGTTCATGGTGTCTTTTGTGTGCATGGAATTCTCTCTCAAGTTCATCCTTTGTCCATGGTGTGTTGTGATTCCATTTGAGGCTTCCACACTATTGGGGCTAAACTCTTTAAGGCCAAATACACCAAGAATTCAAGCTCCATCAAAAGGTATGTCATGCTAACTAGTATATTATAATTTTATGTTAAATGCATGCTAGTTGTAATATTAATACCTTGGAAACCATTTGCATGTATAATTAGTGAAAACATAGATCCAAGGTATTTAGGGTTGTATGTGCACCATAGGATGTTGTAGTATACCAAAACCCAACACCCCATGCTATGCTAGATGGGATAAGAACCTTGGAAAATCAATTTTGCATGTATCTTAGTAAAACATAGATCCAAGGTTTCTAGGGTTGCATGTACACCTTAGGAGTGTTAGAATGCTCAAAACCCTTCAGTGGTATCAGAGCCTAGGCTTGTTTACTTGATACTTGATGCAAACTTGTTTTTCAAAAGCCAAAAACTGCCCAGACAAGAAAACTCGACAAGTTCTGGCCAAAAACTCGCCGAGTGCATGAGTTATTACATGAACTCGACGAGTTCCTTGATGAACTCGACGAGTTTGTCATCTAGTGAGCAGTTTTTAGAGTTTTGCTGCTAGAAATGGACTAGAAACATTACCCTAAACTGTTTTGGTGTTATAAAACTTGTTTTAGATGGTGTAATGGTTATGCTAATCCATTTTCAATAGCTATTATCAAAATTTCAAGTTTTATATGGTTTATTTATGATTCTTGAAATTGTTGATATAAACATTCATGAACTTATGAGTTTAGAAGATCATAGGAATTATATGTAACTTGCTTGTTAGTTTAATTCTTGATCATTATGTGTTTTAATGGAATCCATAATTTGTCCTCAAGTTATGGATTACCAAAAGTCATTCTTTTAAAGTCCATTAAAGAAACACATAGGTTACATAAAATGAAAAGTATCTCATTTTAATAAACCTTAACTCATAAGTTATGAAAGTTGAAAAGTTTTGAAAGTTACAAAACTTGCCCTCAAGTTTTGGAACATGTAAAGTCACTTTAAAAACTTTATTTCTTACCCCTAGAATTTTAAAAGTTAAAATTCAACCCTTATACTTTATAATATTATAAGTTTAATAATAATTATATATGTATAAGAACAAGTCGTTTTTACCGTTAGTAGGCCTCATTCACGAAGTCGGTCTATAAGGGGGGTATAAGGTTGTTGCCTATAAAACGACAGCTTAATGGGTGTCCACTCTCACCCACTGCTTCCTTGACTGGTGGAGGGTCGTTAGCCGAATGGGTAAGACAAGGACTTTAAATTCTCATTAAAAGTATGATGAATATAAAGTGACTAAATGTTTTATAAAATTCCCAATCTTAGTTACTTTAGGAAAATGTGAATAAGGTGCTAACCCATGAAATTACACTTTGCACTTTGATTAAGTCGTTAGTGGAGCGTGTGTAGTTAACCGGCACACTAACCTGGACTTAACAAGGTAGGCAAAGGATAACTTAATGTTTATCATAGTATCAATGGAGCGCATGTGGTTAACCGGCGCATCGATTGAGGGGTAAATATTAAGGGTACCAAGTAATTTGCATGGTTACTTCACACCTTGTTTGGTGATCCTCGACATCCCAGTCACAAAACCTACCATTGAAAAGTTCAATGAATCTTAAAGAATCTAGGAGTCTCAAAACCAATTAAAACCTGATAATTTATTTTGTTTTTCATGGTGGAAATTGGTAAATCGTCATTCACCTACCTTGAAATATTTTATAGCTTGGATTACGGCATCCCTCTTCTATGTTATAAAATATTGTGTTGGGTCCTAGCCTTAATATTACATTTGGGTGTCTTATTAAGGATTATCTTTATATCTAATCTAAACTTGTCGTTCTTCTTTTCAGATGTCTTCCAACAATGCTACTTCTGGCTCAAACTCTAACGGCTCTTTCTCTCTCATGAACCTTTGTTGGAGAGTCATCTTTGATGGATCTAACTTTATGGGTTGGATCAGGAACATCAGGATGGTCACTCGGTATGAGGACAAGGAATATGTCCTCGACAAGGAGCTTAAGGAACTTGATGAGTCATCTGCTAGTTCTGAGGAGATCGCTAAATACCAGGAACATGAGAGAGATGCTACCAAAGTGACATGTATCATGTTGGCCACAATGACAGCCGAGCTCCAAAAGTCCTATGAGGACTTCTACCCTTTTGAGATGCACCAGGACTTGATGGACCGCTACCATCAGAGTGCTCGTCAAGAGCGGTATGAAATCATCTCCTCCATGATAACAACCACGATGAAGGATGGTGAACCCATCACGGGCCACATGCAGAAAATGAAAAGGTATGTGGACCGTTTGCTGAAACTGAATGTGAACTTCCCAGAGGAGTTGGCAATTGATATCATTTTGCACTCCCTACCTTCGTGTTATGATCAATTCCATATGACATACCACATGAACAAGGAGGAAGTTACACTCAGCAAACTTCAAGGACTTTTGAAGACCGTAGAAAGTGGTCTTAAAGGTAAGTCGGTTGTTACTACTCCTACTCCTACTATGGCCCATGTCTTGGCAATCGGGCAAGGCAAAGGAAAGAAGAGGAAGAGCCCTTCGAAGGGTACCAAGGGAAAGTCCCTTGATGGCTCCTCTTCAAGTGGAACCAAGAAAGGTTTCGTCACTCCTTCTACTAACCCTAAAGAGACTGAATGCTTCTATTGCCATGAAAAGTTGCACTGGAAGCGAAACTGCCCAAAGTACCAGCAAGATGTTAAGGATGGGAAAGTAAAACCCAACCATGCAGGTATTTACACTATATCGTCTAATAACTCACCCTATTCTAATTCTTGGGTCCTTGATACAGGTTGTGGTATTCACATATGTTGTGATTTGCAGGGACTAAGAAGAAGTGAGAATGTGGAGCATGGGAAGATAAACTTGATCATGGGAAATAGGAAAGTTACACCTGTCACCAAGATTGGAATTTATTCTTTATTGCTAAGTAGTGGGTTAACATTAGATTTGAATAAATGTTGTTATTCGCCTGAAATGGAAAGAAATATTATTTCCTTTCATGGTTTGTATAAACAAGGTTTTACCTTTTCATTTGATAATGATAGTGGTGGTATTAATGCTTTCTTTAATAATGTTCCTTATTTTAAAGCATTACCTTGTGATGGTGTGTATGAAACTATGTCGGTTGTAGATAACCTAGGAAATAATATGTTGTGTATCGATTCTTCCACTAGTTTGGATAAAGCATCATTATGGCATTGTCGTCTTGGACATGTAAGAAAGAAACGCATAGGACAACTCCAAAAGGATGGAGTCTTGGAGTCATTTCACCTAAAATCAGATGATAGTTGTGAATCGTGTTTGCTTGGGAAAATGAAAAAGTCACCCTTCACTGGTACCTATGCTAGGGGTGAGGGTTTGTTGGATCTCATACATACTGATATGTGTGGACCCTTCAAAACCGCCACAAGAGATGCTAACCGCTTCTATGTGAATTTTACTAATGATGTTAGTAGATATGGATATGTCTACTTAATCAAGCATAAGTGAGAGACCTTTGAAAGATTCAAAGAGTTTAAACAGGAAGTGGAGAATCAGTTGTGCAGGAACATTAAGATGCTTCGATCCGATGGAAGTGGTGAGTATCTTAGTACAGAGTTCCTTGACTATCTTAAGGAATGTGGGATTATCTCACAATTGACACCTCCCAGGACACCACAGCTTAATGGTGTGGCTGAGAGGCGTAATCGGACCTTGTTGGATATGGTTCGTTCCATGATGAGTCGAGCTTTGCTACCAATCTCATTCTGGGGGCATGTCTTAGAGACTGCCGCCCATATCCTTAATCTAGTCCCTACCAAAAAGGTTGCCAAAACACCTAACGAGATGTGGACTGGAAAAGTTCCCAATCTGGACCACATCAAGATTTGGGGTTGCGAGGCTTTTGTGAGGCGTGAGTCTCACGATAAGCTCGAACCTCGAAGTGAGAGGTGTATTTTCATCGGCTACCCACAGAGTTCCTTTGGTTACCTCTTCTACAGACCCAGTGATAATGTGGTCTTTGTAGCAAGGAGAGGAGTCTTTCGCGAGAGAGAATTTATAAGCCAAGGAAACAGTGGGAGGCAAATTGATCTTGAAGAAATTCAAGAGTCAAGTGGTGAAGGAACCTCAAACCCTAGCAATCAACTTGAGGAGGAAACTCTTGTTGATCTAATAGAAGAGTCTGTACTTCTGAGGCGTTCCATGAGAGTTAGGAATGCACCTGAGCATTACTATGGTTTCCATATTACTGCAGAAGCTGATACACTTATCAGTGATAGCACACTAGTAAGTCTGGATGAACCTAACAGCTACACGGAAGCCATGGCAGGCCCTGAGGCTGCTAAATGGAAAGAGGCTGTGGACAGCGAGATACAGTCCATGTATGGCAATCAAGTTTGGAACTTGGTTGGCAACGTACCAGGTCGTAAGACAGTCGGGTGCAAATGGATCTTCAAGAAGAAGACCGACATGGATGGTAATGTGCACACTTATAAGGCGCGACTGGTTGCAAAGGGCTTTTCTCAAACTCCAGGAGTTGATTATGATGAGACCTTTTCACCAGTAGCGAAGATTAAGTCTATTAGGGTTATGCTAGCCATTGCTGCATTTCATGACTATGAAATATGGCAAATGGATGTCAAAACCGCTTCCTTAATGGGAAGTTGGCTGTGGATGTTTACATGAGTCAGCTAGAGGCTTTTGTCAGTACAGAGTACCCTAATAGAGTGTGTAAGCTTGAGAAATCCATCTATGGATTGAAACAAGCACCTCGTAGATGGAATATTTGTTTCGATGAGAAAGTCAAAGAGTTTGGCTTTTCGAGGAGTGAAGATGTATCTTGTGTATATGTCAAGGCTAGTGGGAGTATAGTTAGCTTTTTGGTATTGTATGTGGATGACATACTACTTATAGGAAATGACATCCCAACTTTGCATGAAGTGAATTCCTGGCTTGGGAAGTGTTTCGCTATGAAGGACCTTGGAGAAGCTGCCTATATCCTAGGGATAAGGATTTTGAGAGACAGGAGTAAAAGAGTAATTGGACTTAGTTAGAGTAAGTACCTACTTAGATAAGGTGTTGAATAGGTTGAGCATGCAGAATTCCAAGAAAGGAGAGTTACCGATCAAGAGTAACGCCAAACTGAGTAAGACTCAGAGCCCGAGTACAGAGGCTGAGATAGCTGAGATAAGTCGAGTACCTTATGCTTCCGCTGTAGGCTCGATCATGTATGCTACGACTAGTACTTATCCTGATGTGGCCTTTGCGTTGAGCATGGTCAAAAGATATCAGGGGAACCCTGGCAAGGCTTACTGGACTGCAGTAAAGAACATTCTCAAGTACATGCGAAGGACTAAGGACTGGGTCCTTACCCTCTGTGGGAGTGATGACTTGAGGGTATTAGGGTATAGTGATGCTAGCTTCCAGACTGATAGGGATAATTTCCACTCTCAGTCAGGCTGGGTCTTTACCTTAAACGGAGGAGCAATTTCTTGGAAAAGTTCCCAGCAGGAGACAGTGGCTGATTCAATTTGCGAATCAGAGTATATAGCGGCAAGCGAGGCAGCAAAGGAGTCTATATGGCTAAAGAACTTTATTGGAGACCTTGGAGTTGTACCAGCTATAAAGGAGCCTATAGAGATTTTCTGTGATAGTGAAAGTGCAGTTGCCTTAGCCAAGGAACCAATGGATAACGGGAGATCCAGACACATCGACAGAAAATACCATTTCATCACATATCGAATAGAAGAAGGAGTCCTCGTGCCAAAGAGGGAATCATCGGATGAGAACCCGGTAGATCCCCTCACGAAGGGACTGAGCACGCTTAAGAATCTCCAGCATGCGAGGCGCATAGGGCTGAAGGATGATATTAGTTTTAGTAGTTAGATAGCTTTAAAATGTGTAAAGTGTAATTGACATTTGATGATGAATAAAAGTTGTGTTTATTTATGAGTAAAGTGTTGCTATCTTTTGTCAATCGTTTACTATCGTTTAATTTTGCATGTTTTGACTTCCAGAATAATTATGTTATTGTATCTCATATTATTCAAATTCTCCATACTCGGTCATATGTAGGACGTAGATCTGAATCAAGGTTGTCATGAGTTGGCTTGTAGATGTCCAAGGTACTGGACATAGCAAAGTGTTGCTACAACACTCACGAGTGCTCATAAGTTCTGAGTATTGGATTTAACCCACGCTTGTTGGTATCACTTCATGGAATTTATCTCGAGTGATCGCGATACGATAATATCATATAAGTCTTCAAACCTAGAGATATGACTTGTTTCCTATGATTTGGTTATACATTGATTGTACGAAAACGCATTGGTAACTCGATGTTATAAAACGTGCCTTTGTGTATGATTCAACAAGTAGTAGAACAAGCATATGAGTTGGAGCTTATCTGTTCCTTCTTGGATTAGAAGCGATATCTGGGCCCCTCGATGATTTTGTGTTGACCCATGTATCAGGCCCGGTCAGAACTAAGTTGATGTGTTCAATTAAGTTCTATGTCAAACAAATCGGAAATCAGGAAACAAACTGCTGTACAATAAGTAACACATTGTTCCATGTATTTTTCCGGCTGTTATCTAGAACAGAGAATTATATGATCACTTATCTTAAATGGCATATGATCATCATCTCAGTTCCGCGAGACTTTGAAAAAGCTACGATTGTTGATCGGTTCCTGAAGTCATTCTTGCAGTTATAGTTATTAGACTTATCGAAGTGGGAGACTGTTGGATTATGTGTCTAAGTTCATAACTATTTGTGGAATGTACTTGACCCGATTAGCATGGTCCATTTGGGTTGCATGACATTGCAATACTTGGATAGACCAAATTGAGAGAAAGGACACTTAAGGTTTATTAATATATTATAAGTTCTAATATATTAATAATATTATTTAATTAGTATTGATCAAAGAATTAATTTGGAATAAATAAAGTGATCAAAAAGAGACTAATTAAATATATGGGGTTGATTTTGTAAATCATCTATTCTTATATAGTGGGCTAATGATCCATGGTTTGTATGGATTGGGTTAAAACCCATAAGGTGCCCCATGGATAATCCATGGAGGTTACAAACCCATGGATCATGGAATATGGAAAGCCATGACAATTTGGATTTACATGGTGTAACCCTACTTGTGCCACAACTATATAAAGAAACCTATGCAAGCAAAATCGACGACTACTTGTACAAGATAGAGGGTAATCCGATTTTGAGGTGTTAGTGAACTTCTCTCAAGGTTATTCCAAGTATTGTGGTGTTGTGTGAGATATTTGAGGCATCACAATTGAGGTGCTAGGCTCACAAGGTTCTCAAGGAATCCAAAGCACAAAAGATATGTTCTTCTTCTAGCATTTATGTTTAAAAGTTCCCCAGACTATGCTAGATAGGATAAGAACCTTGGAAAATCAATTTTGCATGTATCTTAGTAAAACATAGATCCAAGGTTTCTAGGGTTGCATGTACACCTTAGGAGTGTTAGAATGCTCAAAACCCTTCACATCAATCTTAGTGAAATTGTTTGACTAGAAGAGGAATCATATATTGTTGAAATGGTTCAATCAAAAGATGAGTCACACTTCGTTTTCTAATCAAGTTTTAGAGGGATGCTCTAGTTACTTCGAATCGTATCTTGAAACTTATACTAAGTAGGTTTATAAAACCTCATGAAATGTGGAGTAATAATGTTTTCTTACTCTAGCACATTTGAACTTCGAAGTTGTGGTGTTTTGGTTAAAACTAAGGATGAACTAAGGCCAATTCCATGAAGTGTTTCTTGTCAAGAATCCACACTAACTTTTGAATATATTTTTTTTGCTCGTCAAGGAATGTTCCTTAAAAGAGAGATTTATATGTGTAGAAGTCGGTGGGAGTCTTAATGATCTTGAAAAGTTTCAGGAGTCAATCAAGAATAAACCTTTTAGTTATCACTAGCACACGACCTGAGGTTGATAACCTATCATGTTAAGTTGATGCATTCTTGTTTTTTCTGTGCACCTTCCATTTGAGTTGGCAATTCTTATGAGTTCTATGGTTCTTATTTGACTGCAAAAGGAAGAGCATGTTGGTCAGTGAATGTACAGTGATCAATAAGGGTGAACTGCTTAACAACATGGAAGCACCGATATCCTTTGTGCTACCAGATGGAAAGAATTAAGAATAAGAAAAGTTTAGTCCATGAAAGGAAAACTAAATTTTAATTTGGTGTTGTCCTAAACCTTGTCTTATGATTGTAGGTTGGAAATGATAGATTCACATGGATAGGAACATGTAAACCATATAATCTTGGTGGAAAAAGGTTTCACTCTAATTCATGAGAATTATTATGAGGAAACACTTTCGCTGGTAGATTTTAAAGAACTGATAAATATCATTATGGTTAGTAGTTGTGATAATTGCATTCTCAAATTCGCAATATGATTACGGCGTCCCTTTTCATTGTTCGAATTGTGATAGATGGCAAGGAATTGTATGAACCTTCAGGACATATGGTTATAAGTTTTGAAAGGGTTTGAACACACACACATATGCTATCTAATGAGGGTGTATAAGCTTAAGAAGTCCAATTGGAGACTTATCGAAGCACAATGTATCAAACATATTGTGACATCCCCTAATTTCTCGGCCAGAAAAGACCAATTTAATTTATGCTTTTTAAAATAAAATCAGAGAAATCTTTTCAAAAGATGTTGCGGAATAGGTCCCCAATATAAAACATGATAATGTTTATCAAAACCCTTCATTAAGAAGGTATATATTTTCCATATATATCAAAACCTCAGGATGTCATGTTCCGATACAGATCAAAAGCATAAGCAAGACATTATAAGCCTTACTACAGTTATTTACAACTATTGGCCTATAATAAAAAATCTCTCATCGTCCTCCGACTATGCTCGGGGTCCACTGCCTGTAATCATAAAAAAGTGAGTGGGTCAGGCTTGGGAGCCTGGTGAGCATATAGGGTTTTCAACCCACAATAATAATAATTTATTAAGTTCACCAATCAACAATAACCCTGATTACCCATTCCCATTGTCCTCACTTTACGTCCCTAAACACCTAACACAAGGGACTTAGCCTAAGGAATATCATCGGGTTGGACACTACTACTAAGGGGACTCCTCAGCCATACATGTCCTAAAGGCAACCATGAGGGGGATTGGAGTACACCAATGAGCATTTAGTTCATCAATACCTACAAGTTGCGAACTTGCTAGTGTACCACTGGATTGTCTAGAAAGGTCTGTGATCGTCATCTATACTCCGCTAGACGACTACAACAACACCAACAACAACACCGACACCGAGGCCTCTCATCATTTTAACACCTATCGACTATTTTGTCTACCCATGTTCTACCCAACATATATGTAGATAAAATACATATACAGTTTAAAACTTGTATAAAACATCTATTCAACAGTCACCTCAAATAAACAACTAACATATTTACACATAGCATGTATTTTAAGCTAAATACTTCATATCTATGTGTAAAGTGAAAGTAACTACACACTCACATGTTTTGATGATAATCGGGCAGCAATTCGTTTCCTAAAACGATCGTTTCTAATAAAACCGGGAGTTTTATTGAGAAACCGGGCTCTGCAAAGGTCGGGCTTCGAAACCGAAAAGATAAATTTTCCGGGCTTCACGGGCACTTCGTGGCGTATTCTGGGACTTATAATTGATACCGGGGCTTCGGGGGATGTTAATATGAAAGAAATATGAGTTTAGGGGCTAAAATTGACAAGTTTTCAAAATACCCCCGGGAGGTCTCGCACCCTCCTATTTATAGGAGCGAGCCTCCTGATCCAAGGGTTGAGAGGGAGCCACACGTCGTAGATCCGAAGCTCGCAGGGGGATGGCTCGCACATGGCTCGCACCTGTGAAGGCTTGCTGGCAGCTCCTTACTGGACCGAGGTCTATGGTCCGAAGTAGGACATCTGTGGCATGCATGCGAGGGTTCGGTCTCGTGCAAGAGGGTACGGGTCGCACCGCTATTGGACCACTTCGGATAAGGTCAGCAGCTCGGATGAGTCTTCTGTTTTTTTTTCGGACACGTGCCACCTTCTAAGCGAGGGTGAGGTGCCCGAAGTCCACCTTGCGAATTTTCTCGGTTTTAGCAATTTTTCTCGTTTTTCACGCCAAAACTTCTAAAATCCATAACTTTCGCATACGAACTTCGTTTTTGACGTTCTTTATATGCACGCGTAAGTAAAATTACGCTCTACAACTTTTGTTTAGACTTCGTCGGCTAATTTTGACTTTAATTTTTATATTATTATTTTTAACAGAACGGGACAGGAAATCCGTTAAAAAGTCATAACTTATTCATCCGACGTCCGTTTTCGTCAGACTTTTTACCGTTGTGCTACTATTTACGAGACCTTCAATTATTGTTTAGGTCGTGTCGGCTAAAAATCACTCGATCTAAAATTCGAGTTTTTAGCTGTCTACTGCTAAGCTGAAACTTCGAAAAATCATAACTTCCTCATACGAAGTCAGATTTGGGTGTTCTTTTTATACCTACTCTCGGTTTAACGAACACTACGGGTTTCGTTTAGATCACTAAGGCTAAAAAGTAGTTTATCGAAAACTCACTTTTTACGACATTCAGCACCTAGCCGGTTTTGTCGTGAAACTTCGACAGGTCATAACATCTTCGTTATAACTCGGATTTCGGCATTCTTTATATATCCGTAATCCTTGTCACGACCACTACAACTTTCTTAATAGATATCGGCTTTATCTAAAATTTATTTTCGACGCTCATTTTTATTCTTAATTAATTAACTCCTAATAATTAAGCATAAAACACATAAAACACATAGAATTCACATAATTCCTTTTTCATTTCTTCAAAATGAGTTACAAAGGTTAACCTAGACTATCATATCAAGATTAATGTCTAGGCTAGAAACACGAGTGTTACAATTCTCTCCCCCTTAGGATGATTCCGTCCCAGGAATCACGCACCAACAAACAACTGCAGGTAGCGACTCATCATGTCACTCTCCGTTTCCCAGGTGAGATTTGGCCCATTCGTACGTTTCCAGCGCACAAGCACTAAATCAACCATCTTGCATCGCAACTTCATAATCTTGCGGTCAACGATCGCCTCAGGTTCTTCAATCAACCTCTTGTTTTCATCCACCTTTAACTCAGAAATCGGAATTATGTCGGGCACATCTCCCGTGAACTTCCTCAAATAACACACATGAAATGTGTTATGAATACCCTCCAGTTCTTTCGGTAATTCTAGCTTGTAAGCTTGATTCCCGATCCTCTGAAGAACTTTAAATGGTCCAATAAACCTTGGACTCAATTTTCCCCTTTTACCAAATCTTATAAGTCCCTTCCACGACGAGACTTTAAGTAAAACCGAATCTCCAACTTCAAAGGATATCGGTTGTCTTTTCTTGTCAGCATATCTCTTTTGTCGATCTTGAGCAGCTAACATCCTCTCCGTTATCACTTTCAACTTTTCAGCAGTCTGATGGACTATTTCAGGTCCCATAAACTGCTTTTCCCCAGCTTCCAGCCAGCATGATGGCGTTCGACACTTTTCTCCATACAAAGCATGATAAGGTGCCATCTTAATGCTTGAGTGGAATCTATTATTATAGGAGAATTCTACTAGAGGTAAGTGTTCATCCCAGTTACCTTGGAATTCTAGGGTACATGCTCTCAGCATATCCTCCAATGTTTGAATCGTTCGTTCGCTTTGGCCATCGGTTTGAGGATGGTAAGTTGTACTCAAACACAACTTGGTACCCAATTCCTCTTGTAGACTCCTCCAAAACCTTGAGGTAAAACGGCTGTCACGATCGAATACAATCGTTAACGGAACACCGTGTAGCCTCACAATTTCCTTCACGTAAGAATTCGCAAGTTTATCCATAGTCCATTTCTCGTTAGCGGCTATGAAATGCACACTCTTAGTGAAGCGATCAACGACCACCCAAATCATGTCGTGACCGTTCCCTGTCTTGGGCAGTTTAGTCACAAAATCCATGGTAACGTCCTCCCATTTACCCATGGGTACAGGTAAAGGTTCTAAACTCCCATACGGTTTCTGATGTTGTGCCTTAACCCTATCACAAGTTACACACTCAGCCACATACTTAGCAACATCGAGCTTCATCGTCGGCCACCAGTAATAGGGTTTTAGATCCCTATACATTTTCGTATTGTCGGGATGAATTGAGTACATGGTTTTGTGAGCTTCTTCCATCAGAAGACCTCTTATTCCTCCCATCTTAGGTACCCAAATCCTATCTTTGAATACCTTCAATCCTTGACCGTTTGTATCAAACACCAACGTTTTACCCAAACGTTCTTCCTTCCGGTCATTTTTCTCTAAAGCTTCCTCCTGAGCTTTCCTTATACTTTCCACAATGGTCGAGACGACTTCAATTTTCAGCGCTCTTGGCCTTCTCTTTTCAAGATTTACCTTCCGACTGAGAGCATCAGCAACAACATTTGCTTTACCAGGGTGGTAAAGTATCTCACAGTCGTAGTCCTTGAGTAGTTCCAGCCAGCGCCGCTGCCTCATGTTCAATTCCTTCTGATTAAAGAGATATTGAAGACTCTTATGATCAGTGAAAAGTTTACACTTAGTACCATAAAGATAATGCCTCCATATCTTTAAGGCGAATACTACCGCTGCAAACTGCAGATCATGAGTGGGGTATTTCTTTTCATGTTCTTTCAACTGCCTCGATGCATACGCTATCACTTTATCCCTTTGGGTCAGAACACATCCTAACCCAACTCCAGAGGCATCACTATAAACTGCGAAGTTATCAACTCCTTCATGCAACGAAAGAATTGGTGCTTCACACAGTCTCTTCTTCAACTGTTCAAAGGCCTCCTTATTCTTTTCATTCCAAGCATAAGTAGCTCCTTTGTGGGTCAAATCTGTTAATGGAGTAGCGATCGAAGAAAAGCCTTGGATAAATCAGCGATAATATCCGGCTAATTCTAAAATGCTTCGAATCTCCGTGGGACTTTTTGGTTGTTCCTACTTCATTACAACTTCAATCTTTGCTGGGTCAACCATTATTCCATCTTGGTTAACCACATGACCTAAAAATTGGACTTCTTGAATCCAAAATTCACATTTGGAGAACTTTGCATATAGCTTCTCCTCTTTCAGAACTTTTAGCACTTCACGCAGATGCTTTTCATGCTCCTGCTTGCTTTTCGAATAGATCAAGATATCGTCTATGAATACTATCACGGATTTATCAAAGTATGGTTTACAAACCCTATTCATCAAATCCATGAAAGCTGCTGGGGCATTGGTTAATCCGAACGACATAACAAAAAATTCATAGTGTCCATATCTTGTTCTGAACGCAGTCTTTTCGATATCCTGCTCCCTCACCTTTAGTTGATGGTATCCGGACCTAAGATCGATCTTCGAGACATAGCTCGAACCTTGCAACTGGTCGAACAGGTCATCGATCCTCGGCAACGGATACTTGTTCTTTATGGTCGCTTTATTCAGATCTCTGTAATCGATGCACATTCTCATGCTCCCGTCTTTCTTCTTTACAAATAACATAGGGGCTCCCCAGGGTGATGAACTAGGTCGAATGAAACCTTTGTCCAATAACTCCTGAAGTTGTGTCATAAGTTCTTTCATTTCGGTTGGTGCTAATCGATAAGGTGCTTTGGCTATTGGCGTCGTTCCTAGTAACAAGTCGATACGGAACTCCACTTATCGATCAGGGGGCAATCCGGGAAGATCTTCGGGAAAGACTTCCGGATAATCACACACCACTGAAATATCCTTCACCTCCTTCTTTTCCTTTTGAGCAGCGATCACGAACGCTAAATATTATGTACACCCCTTGGCCAAACACTTTCTGGCTTTCATTAGGGAAATGATTCCAGAATTTACTCTGCGTTTGTCTCCATACACCATAAACGACTCTTTCCCTGGCGGGTTTACTTTTACTATCTTCTTCCTACACATTATTTCGGTATCATTGGCGCTAAGCCAATCCATTCCTAAAACTATGTCGAAACCATTTAACTCGATAGGCAATAATTCCTCGCGAAACTTATTCCCATCCAAGTCAATGACGATGTTTTTCATACGATGGCTAACAGGTACAAACTTGCCACTAGCAATTTCGACTAATAAAGCATTAACTAGTCTATCAACAGGCAATGCTAGTTTTCTACCAAATTCATGCGATATAAAGGAGTAATTGGCTCCAGAATCAAACAAAATTTGGGCAGGCAATTCGTTTACGAGAAAGGTACCTGAAGCGACATCGGCTTCTTCTTTCGCAGCTTCGAGTGTCATCTGAAAGGCTCTCGCCTTCGGCTTTGGTGGCAGATTGGGTTTCACTGCGTCTTTCTTTTTCGGGCAATCCCTCAAAATATGCCCTTCTTCATGGCACCCATGACAGACGTTATTAGTGAAGGTGCATTCATTGGCATAATGCCCTGGCTTTCCACACTTGTAACAAGTGACTCCCACGCTGCGTTTCCCAGCATGTTTCTTCTTACACTTGTCACACAACTTGGCTTCGGCTCCTCCTCCGAATTTTCTCGAACCAGACTTCGAGAATTTGTTCTTTTTATTGGAACCTGACGTTCCTTCAAACTTTCTCTTTTCGCCAACTTCAACCTTGCTGGCGGCTCTCCCCTTGATCATATCTTCAACAGACTTGGCAGCCCAGATAGCTGCCTCCAAAGTAAGTGTCTGATGTATTGGCACCGCATACTCCCATGGAAGTCCCTTTGCGTACCTGTCAATTTTCGCCAGCTCATCTGGGACAATACGCAAAGAAAACTCCATTTTGTCTGTGAAGTTATTCGTATACTCGTCAACGGTCATACTCCCTTTCTGCAACGTTAGAAATTGGTTTTCTAACTCAAGTACGTTTTGGGCCGAGCAGTACTTGCGCTTAAAGTGCACCAAGAACTCTGCCCAAGTCAGTTGCAATGGCTCATTAGGGCTTAAGGTTTTCCCCAATGTGTTCCACCAACGAGAAGCACTACCCCTGAACTGACGCACTGCGAAGGTGGTTTATAACTTGCCTTGGCAATCACAAGTCATGAAAGCCAACTCCATTTCCGAGATCCAGTCCATAACTCCGACAGGATCTTCTTTTCCAGTGAAGGTCGATGGCTTGCAAGTCATAAAGTCCTTATACTTGCACCCATTTCTCTCCACTCTACCCTCGTGGTTATTCCTCCCAACCACAAGCGTTTCACTATGACCAACCGTTCTGCTGTTGTTCCCTTCTTCAGATCGATCGTCATTTAGTTCACGTCGTTCAACGGGAACTGAAGGTTCATCCCTGTTGTTCAGCAACATTTGCCTCAACTCCTCCCTCTGTTCAGCTAACATGGTCTGAATCACAGCTCGTACTCCAGCCATGGTGATGGGTTCGGGTGCAGCTCCTACTATAGGCACCTGTTCCACCACTTGGGGTTGAGGTTGTTGGTTTGCATTTACCGCTCCACTTCGAGTTCTTGCCATTACAATCTATATACCAAATAAGGCGAATTTAGGTCTTTATCCTTGTTAGACATGTCGATTCCCTTATCACTCCGAAACGTTTACATGTTAGTTCTAATCTCATAATCATACGCTTAGAATCCTATACACATAAGGTTTCCATATCCGGTCGGCAATAGACCATAGATCCGAACAAATAATGGCATATATGGCAACATATAGCATTTAGCACATAAAGGCATTTTAGGCACCTTTCCTAAAATAAACTAGTGCCCGTGTCTAAATTATGGTAGACACTCACCTCACAATCATCACTTAGCATTCTAAGTTCAAGTCTAGAAATTCTATAATTTCTTAGTTCGCTTAAACTAATGCTCTGATACCAACTGTGACATCCCCTAATTTCTCGGCCAGAAAAGACCGATTTAATTTATGCTTTTTAAAATAAAATCAGAGAAATCTTTTCAAAAGATGTTGTGGAATAGGTCCCCAATATAAAACATGATAATGTTTATCAAAACCCTTCATTAAGAAGGTATATATTTTCCATATATATCAAAACCTCGGGATCTCATGTTCCGATACAGATCAAAAGCATAAACAAGACATTATAAGCCTTACTACAGTTATTTACAACTATTGGCCTATAATCAAAAATCTCTCATCGTCCTCCGACTATGCTCGGGGTCCACTACCTGTAATCATAAAAAACTGAGTGGGTCAGGCTTGGGAGCCTGGTGAGCATATATGGTTTTCAACCCACAATAATAATAATTTATTAAGTTCACCAATCAACAATAACCCTGATTACCCATTCCCATTGTCCTCACTTTACGTCCCTAAACACCTAACACAAGGGACTTAGCCTAAGGAATATCATCGGGTTGGACACTACTGCTAAGGGGACTCCTCAGCCATACATGTCCTAAAGGCAACCATGAGGGGGATTGGAGTACACCAATGAACATTTAGTTCATCAACACCTACAAGTTGCGAACTTGCTAGTGTACCACTGGAGTGTCTAGAAAGGTCTGTGATCGTCATCTATACTCCGCTAGAAGACTACAACAACACCGACACCGAGGACTCTCATCATTTTAACACCTACCGACTATTTTTTCTACCCATGTTCTACCCAACATATTTGTAGATAAAATACATATACAGTTTAAAACTTGTATAAAACATCTATTCAACAGTCACCTCAAATAAACAACTAACATATTTACACATAGCATGTATTTTAAGCTAAATACTTCATATCTATGTGTAAAGTGAAAGTAACTACACACTCACATGTTTTGATGATAATCGGGCAGCAATTCGTTTCCTAAAACGATCGTTTCTAATAAAACCGGGAGTTTTATTGAGAAACCGGGCTCTGCAAAGGTCGGGCTTCGAAACCGAAAAGATAAATTTTCCGGGCTTCACGGGCACTTCGTGGCGTATTCCGGGGCTTATAATTGATACCAGGGCTTCGGGGGATGTTAATATGAAAGAAATAAGAGTTTAGGGGCTAAAATTGACAAGTTTTCAAAATACCCCCGGGAGGTCTCGCACCCTCCTATTTATAGGAGCGAGCCTCCTGATCCAAGGGTTGAGAGTGAGCCACGTGTCGCAGATCCGAAGCTCGCCGGGGGATGGCTCGCACATGGCTCGCACCTGCGAAGGCTTGCTGGCAGCTCCTTACTGGACCGAGGTCTATGGTCCGAAGTAGGGCATCCGTGGCATGCATGCGAGGGTTCGGTCTCGTGCAAGAAGGTACGGGTCGCACCGCTATTGGACCGCTTCGGATAAGGTCTGCAGCTCGGATGAGTCATCAGTTTTTTTCGGATACGTGCCACCTTCTAAGCGAGGCTGAGGTGGCCGAAGTCCACCTTGCGAATTTTCTCGGTTTTAGCAATTTTTCTCGTTTTTCGCGCCAAAACTTCTAAAATCCATAACTTTCGCATACGAACTCTGTTTTTGACGTTCTTTATATGCACGCGTAGGTAAAATTATGCTCTACAACTTTCGTTTAGACTTCGTCGGCTAATTTCGACTTTAATTTTTATATTATTATTTTTAACAGACTGGAACAGGAACTCCGTTAAAAATTCATAACTTCTTCATCCGACGTCCGTTTTCGTCAGACTTTTTACCGTAGTGCTACTATTTACGAGACCTTCAATTCTCGTTTAGGTTGTGTTGGCTAAAAATCACTCGATCTAAAATTCGAGTTTTTAGCTGTCTACTGCTAAGCTGAAACTTCGAAAAATCATAACTTCCTCATACGAAGTCAGATTTGGCTGTTCTTTTAATACCTACTCTCGTTTTAATGAACACTACGAGTTTTGTTTAGATCACTAAGGCTAAAAAGTAGTTTATCGAAAACTCACTTTTTACGACATTCAGCACCTAGCCGGTTTTGTCGTGAAACTTCGACAGGTCATAACTTCTTCGTTATAACTCGGATTTCGGCATTCTTTATATATCCGTAATCCTTGTCACGACCACTACAACTTTCTTAATAGATATCGGCTTTATCTAAAATTTATTTTCGACGCTCATTTTTATTCTTAATTAATTAACTCCTAATAATTAAGCATAAAACACATAAAACACATAGAATTCACATAATTCATTTTTCATTTCTTCAAAATGAGTTACAAAGGTTAACCTAGACTATCATATCAAGATTAATGCCTAGGCTAGAAACACGAGTGTTACCCATATACACTTTAGTAAGAAAGTTAAGAGCATTGATTTCTGGAAGTCCAGTGATTTTTGGGTACATGTCAAAGCTAGTGGGAGCGTAAATGTTATGCAAATGAGAAAATAAGTGTTATACTAGTGGGAGCATAATTGCAATGCTAGTGTTGCAAGTTGGCAATACTATTTGTAGGAAACAAAGTTTACGAATTTGCAAGTTGTAAAGTTTGAAAATAGTTTCGCGATAGTAAGGATTATGGGAGAGGGCACTCATACTTTGTTTCAAATCTAAAAGTTTATATTGAAGGGTTTAAAAGAACTTAGTCTTGAACATACATGGATATCATGGTTAAATGGTTCAACATAGGAAATTCGATATATGGAAATATTATAGCAAGAGACTGATCAGATATCACGTCTTTATGTAAGACATAATGAATCGAGTATTATATGCTTCGAATATAGGATCGATTACATATGCTATAATATTCACTTGTTCTGATTTTTCCAAATGCCTAGAGCGTTGAATGGAAAAAGAACTAGAAATTTGTGTGACGAATGTTGTTAACCGATTGTCAAGAACATTCTGTGGTTATAGCAAAGGAGTGGTTGCTTATATACAGTTGGAAGCATAGTATGGTTTAGAAGGATCATGGTGACATATTGACATAATTATGGGTTGAGATGATTCTTGTTCAGATTTGATGGTTATATGGGAATATGGAAATGTTTCCATAGTGGGAGTTGATTATTAAAATCTACATGTGAGTTAGAAACTTTAATGCAAGAAAGATGTTCAAGGAGTGTACCTTGAATTTGAGACTTCATTACTATGGAATTGTTTTTAGTAATAAAGTTCCAATGAAACATTTTGTAATATCATTGGTTAAGTATCTATGACTTTGAAGCCTTGAAATCTCAGAAGGACAATGCATGTAAGGTTGGAATTCTAACACATTGTAAGCAGTGACAAGAATTTGGAATTATGAAATGAGCATCATTGGAATAATGTCCAGTCGATTTGTTCACAAAGGAAGGACCATAGAGAAACATAGTATGCATATTCATGACATAGCATGACTGATGTTTAATTCAAGTGGTTAGTTGATTACTCGAAACATTATACAATGAATAAAGTCTTAATTAATAAGGTGATTAAATAATAAGAGTTTTATTTATATTCAATAGTTTTGAAACCATAGTTAATTAGGTTATTACCGTGTTTCACTATGCATGTTTTACTTCCTGAATAATTCGATTATTCGCAATTCCACAGTCGCTCGTACTTTTGGAAGTAAGTAGTGAATTAAGACCGTCATGAACTGGATTGTAGATTGTCTGAAGAGTGTTAGACAAAGCAATAGTTTTTCTACAATGCTCCTGAGTACTTTGAAAATGGGGATTTTGAGTATTGGATAAATCCACGCTCAGAGAATTACAATGTTCATGAGTACTTTGAACATGACATTCCTTTAGAGTGTTAGGGCCAAAATTATCACCTCTCTCCTCTCTCTCTTCAAGCTCCTTGGTTTCTAGGGTTTGGATGTGAACCATTAGAGGCACAAAACTTATGGTGCTTGCTTCCAAGAGTCTTTCAAGGAGGAATGCAAGATTCTTTACAATAACAATCTTAAAGGCTAGTTTTCTTTTCTTATGAATTAGGTTGTTCAGAGAAAAGTTTTGTACATTAGTCATTCATAGTATGTTGCTATATGTGAAAGACATAGATTAGATTAGGTTGCATGTGCCCTAATCAATTGAATTGTTTGATTGTTTTTCTGCTTAAGGCATTGTAGTTGTAACCCTAACAACCCATCACAATCCATATACAAAATCATATCTAAACATTCTTACAAGACATCATACTCTCAATCTTTCTCACTAACTTTCATATCCTCTCAACTTTCAAAGACTTCCTTCTTCTACAACCACCACCACCACCGCATACCTCCGGTGACTGTACAACACCGCCACCACCTACCTTTGACGACTGTCCACCACTGCCATGTCGTTGCCTCTGCTTCCGGCTAAACTAGCTACAACTACCACCTACCTCACCGTCAGACGCTTAACGTTCACCGGAATGTCGATTCAGTCATTTGTTTTTTTTTTGCTTCAGATCTGTAACCACAAAAAAAAAAGACATCAACACCACACCACCGCCTGTCATCTCCGACGAAATAATTCCAATGACGATTCTTTGTGAATTTTGCTCAGATCTAAGAAGACCTGAATGATTCTAGTAATTTTTTCTCGTATCTGATCGTGTTTCTAGCCTAGATCTTTCGAGAAGTGGTCGGATCTAGAATCTCCACCTTCTGATCTGCCATCCGCTTCACCTCCACCTTCAGATCTAACATTTTTTATCACCAGAACACTAAATCTGCCAACAGATCTTCTGTACCGTTGTCTAGATCTGCAAGCTCCGGTCCAGATCTGTAAGCTCCGGTCCAGATCTACGATTTCCGCAACCACCAATGTGAAGATCTATCTATGAGGTCCGATGAGATCAATAGAGTTCCGACGAAATATGGTGTTATATTCTTCAAGTTACACATATGGTCTTGTGCTCTTCATCTCATAACTTTAAAAATTGGTTGTTGTTTTTCCTCTGAAGATCGGGATCTGTTCTTGCCGTCAAACCACCAACATCAAACCTCTCCTGAGAAACAAACAACATCTCCTGACTTCAGAGATGATGAAAATCTTATATATTTGGTCAGATCTGATGTCTCATGGTGATTATTGCTATGATGTATATGGTGCACACAAAGTGTTTGGTGAAATGCCTTAATGAAATTTGGTAAGTCATTAAGCTGTGAATATGTGTTTTCTATGTATTAATTTTTCTAAGTTATTAAGATGTAAATGTGTATTTTTTTTGATGTATTAAGTTGTGACATTCCCATTTTCACGGCCAGAAAAGACCGATTTTGTTTATGCTTTATAAAAATCATAGTACCCTTTTAATAAAAATGTTGCGAAATTTGTTCCCAGAAAATACATGACAAATATTTTATCAAAGCATTTCCGAAGAAATGTATTTTATTCATTTAAAACATTTGGGATGACTTCGTCAATATAGAAACATAAGCATAAACAGAATTTACATTCATTTACACTAGTGATCTACATCTCTTTTAAATCTCTCAGTGTAAAGTAGCTTCACATCGACACATGTGATACAAATAAGCTTGAGTGGGTCAGGTTGGGAAACCATGTGAGTACATAGGGTTTTCAACCCACAATAATATAATTATGTTTAATCATTAAACAATCAACCCAATTACCCATCCCCATTATCTTCTTTATTTCTTAAGGATCTCCACTAAGAATCATTTATCGTTCACTCAATCAGTCCTAAGGATTGTCCTAAGGAGTAGGCATGAAGTCCATCGTTGCCAATGACACAACTGTCAATAGTATCTACTAAGCACAGTTGCCAATATTATCATTTAAGCGCAGCTGCCAGAATTATGACATTCTCTATTAGGTGCAGCTGCCGAAATTGTCCTTTGGGCGCGACTGTCAGGGTTATGATGTCCTCTATTAGGCGCAACTATCGATACTATCCTTAGAGCGTAGCTGCTAGGATGTTTAGAGTATATCAAAAACATCTACAGATTGTGGCGCAGCTGCCAATGCTCATCTATAGGGTACTAGGTCCATTGCTGCCAATGTTCACCTATAGGGCACTATGTCCATACTGCCAATGTTCCTCTATATCAGCTTTCAACCCTCATCATTCATCTACCCATGTTTTACCCAACATATTTTGTAGATATAAAACACATACACAGTTTTAATCATTTAAAACATGTATAAAATCGTTCATCCAGCATAGATAACAAGTATATAGATAATATGCACACATAGCATGTAATTTATATAAAATACTTCATATCTATGTGTAAGATGAAAGTAACTATGCACTCACTTGTTACAGTGACGATTCAAAATTTGAGCAGCGCTTCGCTTCTTAACAATATGATTTCATTCGACGAAACCTAGTATTATTACCACTAGATTTTAGTCTAATATTTATTGCGACTAATTATTAGTCTAGATTCGTCATTAACGCAGAGTCAACTTCATGATCTATAAAGTAAGGAACAACCAGGTAGGATCATATCGGAGGTAAGGTCCGTTTGGTATACAAAGTATACTATTTGGAAATCCCACTTTAAATACCTCACTAAATCACAACCTAGACATCATCCCCGTAAGAAGATCAATCGGTATAACGACTTTGAATCACTGATAAATTTTATTTATAGGTTTATAATAACGATATTATAAGCTATATTTAAATTAGGGTAGCATAACTTACTTAGGTAGGAGTCGGGCTCTGCAGGGGCAGAACTTCGTCGCTGAATCCTTCTAAGAAAGATTCTTACAGCGCTTCAGCGCTCACCTTACTATATAAAAACTGCAGAAAGAGAAGTCGAATCACGAGGGACCGAAGTGCTCGGGGGATAAGAAGAGAAAGACTCTTGAATCAAGAGAATGGTGCAAGAAATATGAGAGGCTAGAGGTTCTTATTTATAGGAACTGAATTTTCACAAACTACGCTCTATATTTACTTAAATGACTAAACACCCCTTTATAATACTATTTTAAATAGATTTAATGATATTTGCACTAAACTAATGTCGAAAGTACTCCACACTAGTCTCATAACGACCACATCGTCAATACCTTTCTAATGATATATATATATATATATATATATATATATATATATATATATATATATGATTTACACTTTATTTTAATACATAAATGTGCTATTAAAAATTATAATTCGTTCATACGAACTCTGTTTTTGATGTTATTTATGTTCACGCGTAGCTATCGACGAGATCTACAACTTTAGTCTAGACTCCGTCGGCTAATTTTGAATTTATATTTTTGTCCATATTTTTATAAAATTAAATAATTTTGCTAAAATCATAACTCTCTCATACAAACTCCGTTTTTGCATTCTTTTTCTCAAAATTTCTATTTTAAGGAGTACTACGATTTTCATTTGGTCGCATTAGCTAAAAGTCAACCATTCTCTTCGTAGCTTTTTACGTCATACATTCGTTGTGCGCGGCTAACTTTTATATCATATAAAAATCATATCTAATTCATACGGATTCAGATTTCCGCGAAATTTATATTTTCGGGATCGGGACGACGTATACTTCCTATATATATATATATATATATATATATATATATATATATATATATATATATATATATATATATATATATATATATATATATATATATATATATGTTTTGGCACACTTATTTTTACGATTTATGGACGATTCAACTGATTTTTTTTTTATTTTATTATATTATACTAATCATGAAACATATAATATTCAAACAATTATTCTTTATTACGTCAAATAGGTTACAATTGTTAACCATAACTATTAATTTGGTTAAGATTATTTATCCTAGATAATATTCTATAAAAAAAATCATTTTTAACGCTTATTATATCTTAATTGACTAGCGCGAATCTGCGGGTGTTACAATTATCTCCCCCTTAGAATAATTACTTCCTGGAATCATAAAAAAAACAGGGCTTGTATAATGATTTCGTTCGTTTCCTTTCCATCGTAGGTGGTAATCGTAACTCTTATGTCCTTTCAAATGAGTATCTAACTCTAGGACTCCTTGACTACTGGCGGTGCACAATCTTGCACCCGCTCTTTATCCTCTGTTGGACTTTTAATCTTAACCTTCGAGTTACAAACTCAGTCCTTATTGGAAACTCCTGCTCTTTCTTAAACAAACTTAAATTAAGATAAGTTCTTTACTTCGATTACCGTAACAGACCGATGGGACATGCTGTAATGAGATCTCGTTGTATGATGCAACGCTTAGACTCAGGTCTTTTAGATTCAAATTCCAGAACAGAATATACCTTCCTTCATGTTCTAACATGATATAATAACATTCTAGCATGTAGCACTTCTAGCTACAAGCTTCTTACCTTAACAATGGTTGCGATACTTCTATTGATCGCTTCGATTATCTTTCACTTCAATCTTCCGACTTAATTTAGATGTTGCATCGATCTTGGTACTTTAAACCACGTAACATATTCATCTTAGTCGGACTCGATTTGATATGACCACTAGGGACGGATTAACAATCATCTTCTTCGTCATTACCGAAACGATGGTAATGACAGACATGAACAAAACATAATCAATTACTAGTGCCTTGGTAACCTTGTGACTTTCCCTGATCCAAGTGTGAGTCCTGTGCTTCAGGTAGCATAGGCCTCTACTACCATTCACACCTACTCATACTAGTCCCATGTATTGTCTCGTAGTTTTCCAATTCACCATACAAGAAACTCACATAACAACTTAACACACCAGATAACAAAACCAAGGTTTATATTACTTCTTGAAACGATTACACAGATGTTCAAGTTTAACCTATATTAAGCCTCTAATAGGCTACACCACTGGATACTATCCGCATGGCTACTTCATAACTTGATCTTCGGGTATCAGTCCTCATTCCTGATTCCTTGCATTGTCATCTGCTTTGTCATGGATCATATGGAATGCTTTTGCCTTCGGTTTTGGTGGTGCATTTTGCTTTGTAGCTCTTTCCCTCTTTGGGTTGTCTTTCTTGAAGTGCCCTTCTTCATTACATCCGTAACACACCTTTTGTTGAATGTACATTCGTTGTCGTAATGACCATGCTTTCCACACTTGAAACAAGTCACCTCATCACCGCATTTTCTAGAGTGTTTCTTTTTACATTTTTCGCACCATCTTGATTCACTTCCTCCTCCTCCAGACTTCGAAAATTTTCTCTTATCATTGGACCTTGAAGATCCTTCAAACTTTCTCTTTTCCCCAACTTCGACCTTGTTGGCGGCTCTACTCTTGATCATCTCTTCAACAGACTTAGCAGCTCAGATATCCACCTCAAGAGTAGGTGCCTGGCGTACTGGCACAACATATTCCCATGGTAGTCCCTTTGTATACTTATCGACTTTCGTTAGTTCGTCAGGGACAATGCACAAAGCAAATTCCATCTTGTCGGTGAAAACATTGGTGTATTCGTCAATAGACATACCGCCCTTCTTCAATGTTAGGAATTGGTTCTCTAGCTCTAGCAGATTCTGGGCCGAGCAGAACTTTCGTTTGAAATGCACCAGGAACTCTGGCCAAGTCAGTTCCAGTGGTTCATTGGGTCTCATGATCTTTCCCAAAGTGTTCCACCAGCGAACAGCACCACCCGTGAACTGACGCACTGCATATGTGGTTTGTAGCTTGCATTTGCATCCACATGTTATGAAAGCCAACTCCATTTCTGAGATCCAGTCCATAACTCCGATTGGACCCTCTTTCCCAGTGAAAGTCGATGGCCTGCAAGTTAGAAAATCTTTGTACTTGGATCCATTCCTCTCGACTCCGTCATCTTGATTGTTCCTCCTAATTACCGGTGGATCAGCTTGACCAACGGTCCTGCTGTCGTTCCCTTCCTCAGACTGCCCGTCATTCAGCTCGGGCTGTTCAATAGGCACCGTAAGCTCATCTCGATTTTGTTGAAGTAAACACCTTGTTTCCTCCATTTGACGATACAACATCATCTGGATTAACGCTTGCACTCCGGCCATCGTGATTGGCTCAAGAGCGGCTACTACAACAGGTATTTGCTCAATCACTGGTGGTTGATTCCTGTTTCAATTTACGTTCCCGACTCCACTTCGGGTTCTTGCCATTTTGATCTATACACCAAATCCGACGTTTGGTGTGTAATGACGAGAATTAAGATATGAAAGATTTTATTTATGATCGACGTGTAAATCTCCTTATCTCTCTGAAAATTTACATGTCAGTTCTAATACTGTAATTAAACGTTTAGAAATCTGACCACATAAAATTTCCAGATCCGGTCGGCAACAAACCATAGATCCGATCAAACGATAGCATCACAAATCATTTAGCACATAAAAGAATTTTAGGCATCTTCCCTAGATAAGATAGTGCTTGTGTCTATTCAGCTGTACTACCCAAAATATATATTAGACACACTCCTCACGATCATCGCTTAGCATTCTAAGTTTAAGTCTAGAAATAAATCTTTATTCCTAGTTCGCTTAAACTAATGCTCTAATACCAACTGTGACATCCCCATTTTCACGGCCAGAAAATACCGATTTTGTTTATGGTTTATGAAAATCAGAGCACCCTTTTAATAAAAATGTTGCTGAATTTGTTCCCAGAAAATACATGATAAATACTTTATCAAAGCATTTCCGAAGAAATGTATTTTATTCATTTAAAACAATTGGGATGTCGTCGTCAATACAGAAACATAAGCATAAATAGAACTTACATTCCTTTAAACTAGTGATCTACATCTCTTTTAAATCTCTCAGTGTAAAGTAGCTTCATATCGACACCTGTGATACAAATAAGCTTGAGTGGGCCAGGTTGGGAAACCAGATGAGTACATAGGGTTTTCAACCCACAATAATATAATTATGTTTAATCATTAAACAATCAACCCAATTACCCATCCCCATTATCTTCTTTATTTATTAAGGATCTCCCCTAAGAATCATCTATCGTTCACTCATTTAGTCCTAAGGATTTTCCTAAGGAGTAGGCACGAAGTCCATCGTTGCCAATGACACAGCTGTCAATATTATCTATTAAGCACAACTGCCAATACTATCATTTAGGCGGAACTGCCAGAATTATGACATTCTCTATTAGGCGCAGCTGCCGAAACTGTCCTTTGGGCGCGACCGCCAGGGTTATGATGTCCTCTATTAGGCGCAACTTCCGATATTATCCTTAGAGCGCAACTGCTAGGATGTTTAGAGTAGATCAAAAACATCTACAGATTGTGGCGCAACTGCCAATGCTCATCAATAGGGTAGTAGGTCCATTGCTGCCAATGTTCACCTATAGGGCACTATGTCCATACTGCCAATGTTCCTCTATATCAGCTTTCAACCCTCATCATTCATCTACCCATGTTTTATCCAACATATTTTGTAGATATAAAACACATATACAGTTTAAATCATTTAAAACATGTATAAAATCGTTCATCCAGCATAGATAACAAGTATATAAATAATATGCACACATAGCACGTAATTTATATAAAATACTTCATATCTATGTGTAAGATGAAAGTAACTATGCACTCACTTGTTACAGTGACGATTCGAAATTTGAGCAGCGCTTCGCTTTTTAACAATATGATTTCATTCGACAAAACCTAGTATTATTACCACTAGATTTTAATATTTATTGCGACTAATTATTAGTCTAGATTCGTCATTAACTCAGAGTCAACTTCATGATCTATAAAGTAAGGAACAACCAGGTAGGATCATATCGGAGGTAGGGTCCGTCTGGTATACGAAGTATACTGTTTGGAAAATCCCACTTTAAATACCTCACTAAATCACAGCCTAGAAATCATCCCCCTAAGTAGATCAACCGGTATAACGACTTTGAATCACTGATAAATTTTATTTATATGTTTATAATAACGATATTATAAGCTATATTTAAAGTAGGGTAGCATAACTTACTTAGCTAGAAGTCGGGCTCTGCAGGGGCAGACCTTCGTCGCTGAATCTTTCTAAGAAAGATTCTTGCAGCGCTTCAGCGCTCACCTTACTATACTAAAAACTACAGAAAGAGAAGTCGAATCACGAGTGACCGAAATGCTCGGGGGATAAGAAGAGAAAGACTCTTGAATCAAGAGAATGGTGCAAGAAATATGAGAGGCTAGAGGCTCTTATTTATAGGAATTGAATTTTCAAAAACTACCCTCTATATTTACTTAAATGACTCAACACCCCTTTATAATACTATTTTAAATAGATTTATTGATATTTTCACTAAACTAATGTCGAAAGTACTCAACACTAGTCTCATAACGACCACATCGTCAATACCTTTCTAATGATATATACATATGTATATATATGTATACGTATATATGATTTACACTATATTTTAATACATAAATGTGCTATTAAAAATTATAAATCGTTCATACGAACTCTGTTTTTGACGTTCTTTATATCCACGTGTAGCTCTCGACGAGATCTACAACTTTCGTTTAGACTCCAGCGACTAATTTTGAATTTATATTTTTTTTTCCATATTTTTATAAAATTAAATAATTTTGCTAAAATCATACTCTCTCATACGAACTCCGTTGTTGGCATTCTCAAAATTCATATTTTAAGGAGTACTACGATTTTCATTTTGGTCGCATTAGCTAAAAGTCAACCATTCTCTTCGTAGCTTTTTACGTCATACATTCGTTGTGTGCGGCTGACTTTTATATCTGATAAAAATCATATCTAATTCATACGTATTGGCGCACTTATTTTTACGATTTACGGACGATTCGACTGATTTTTTTTATTTTATTATATTATAATAATCATGAAACATATAATATTCAAATAATTATTATTTATTACGTCAAATAGGTTACAATTGTTAACCATAACTACTACTTTGTTTAAGATTATTTATCCTAGATAATATTCTATAAAAAACATTTTTAACGCTTATTATATCTTAATTGACTAGCCTGAATCTGCGGGTGTTACATAAGTGGTGAACTAGTGACTGAAATGTTGAATTAACTTGTGAAATAGTGTTTGAAATATTGTATTAAACTGTAAATTCTGATTTTTTTTATCCGGATATGGTTTTTGAGGGAAGGAAATTGGCGGTGTTGGCACCAGTGGTTATTGGTGGCGATTGTTGATATTAGTGTTATCACACCCCCAAACCGGAACGGCGGAAACATTTGGGGGCGGAGGACGTCATGTACAGTATCACGACAAATGTATAATAGTAATCAAAGTAACAACAACCATTGTATTGATAACATAGTATTTACATTGTATTCAAAACATTGCTTGTTTAACATTAAAACTATAGCAAAAGATAAGACGTAATGCTACTATGCTCCGTCTGCGTAACGCCTGAGAGGGTACCTGTCTACTAGCTTTCCTGAGAATACAAGTAATTTGAATAAGTGTCAACATTTAAGTTGGTGAGTTCATAAGTATTTTGTTTGAAAAGATATAATCTTTGTTATTGAAAACGTTAATGTGTTTTTCCATAAAATCCAATATTTTCTTAGTAACTAAGTTATAGTATTAGTACTTTAAGACCAAAAAGTATAAGTTTCTTATGTTTATAATCCGTGATTCGAGGTTCTGATTCATGTAATTGGTACGACCCATACTGTTACCTCTTATGATTGATAATTGTATACAAATTATATATAATTAAAATCGAACGGACAGTCGATTGGGTGATTCTTCCCTAAACCCACAACCAAACAAGGAACAGGAAGTAAGGCGGAAATCACACATTACACTGCCTATCAGATCTTTATTATATATAATCCTAACGTATACAATAAGTAATCATAGACTTTAGCAAAAAGAATACTCGATATATGTTTTCTGAACTTCTATTCGTACCATATTAGTAAATAATAAAATGTATTGCTTTTCGTGTAACTGTGTGTAAATTTAGAAATTTTGTGACTTCCTTCTATAATTCCTTAGTGTACACAAGTTATATACACTAAACAATTATAGATGGAAATATGTTTCTCTGTTGTCCTAAAACTGACATGTATGGAATATTGTAGTTGCAAATAATGTAATATTGTTTTATTATTTAAATAAAACAATTGAAAGTATATTTGCCCTGAAATCCGAATGTAAAGTTAATATTCAAATAAAATTACTTGAAATTATATTATTCGTAAATATGTCGTTGTTTTCTCCTTGTGAGTTCTTATAACCATACTAACCCAGTCGGCCTGATCGCGACGTTCTTCAAGCGTCGGAATGTTAATGACATTTGTCACCACAGGCCTGCCGGCCTAACTGTAGCTAATAGTTAAGGTGTGGGATTGTCTGTCCCAAATAGATCTATACACGAATATCTCGCTCTCCCTACAAGAGACTCTGGTTATAAGGCAGGACTTTTACCAGTACTTAGATAAGTACACGAAGACGTCTCACAAATTGCTTCAACGTGTTTTCGAGTAATATCTGAAACACTTTTTGTTCGTTTGTTTTGTTTCCGTATTGTGACCTGAACTTTGTAAAAAGAACATGTGTTCCATAAACTATACCTATTATAGTTTATATGTTCGTTTCCTTATTGTGACCTGAACTTTGTAAAAAGAACGTGTATTCTATAAACTATACCTATTATAGTTTATATGTTTGTTTCTGTACTGTGACCTGAACTTTGTAAAATAGTACGCGTGTTCCATAAACTATACCTATTATAGTTTATATGTTTATTCCGTTGATGTGAAAACTTTTGTAAATCTTTGTAAATTTAATAGTAACGATGTTTTGCATATTTAATAAATTTCACATTTAATTTCATATTAACGGTAAGAAAATATAATAAGCAATTTATATTTTTAAACACAATATTTCTTGTGTTTTACTTGTATTCCCCCCACCCCCCGTAAAACAAGATAAAAATTGTGAAAACGTAGGGGTTTGAACTCACCTTGAGTGTGTGTGCTTGTTTGGATAGGAAGTGGTTGCAGATGATTCTCGGGATAGAATACGTGATTATAGCCATATCCTAATAATATTTATACACATAATATCGTATATAAATTAGATAAGGTAATGATTTAAAGTGTTAATTAAACACTAAAAGGTAATAGGAACTTACCAAATTAAGTCCTAAGAATTAATTGAAGTGATGTTCTTTCTGGGAAATTTTGTTGAGTATATGAAGGTGGAATGAATGTTCTTGATGTTCTTGAGGTAAGTTAAGAAGATGTGAAGGGGTCCTTTATGATTTTTGAGAGAATTTTTGTGGATTTGCAAGGGAAAAATGAGTGAAATGAGGAGGGTTTTCGGTTATGTGTTTATATATTGGGATAATATTTGATGTGATAGATGCATAGGGAAGTGCAATTTATCACTTAGGGAGGTGTGCCACCGCCTAAAGTTAGAGTTCTCGGCTTATCCTCCATACCAAGAAATGTAGTATTCGGTCCAAACTTCAACCGAGAATTAAGGGTTCTCGGTCCATAGTGTCTTCGGTCAAGGAGGGTTCCCGGTGCAAGGGGTTTTCGGTGGAGCTGATTTCGGTTAGAAGGTGGGTTTGCGATCCGAAGTGGGTGGGTCATGCGAGTGTTCTTGGTGGTGTTTTTGGTTTGCATAAATTCATGTTTAGGGTTTTCGGTCTAAGTGAGTTTAATCACAAATATTTAAAACACTTATATAATAAAGTAATTTCCATTTATTAAATCAAATAATTTTAATTATTTGACTTTTGTTTGACGTAATTGACTTGTTTGACTTTGGCTTGACTTTTCTTGACTTTTATTGACTCGAAATAACGGGTTGTTACAAGTGTATGTTAGCCCTGTCGAAAATACCCGTTACCGGAATTATCTGCCCGATTTTTTCGGGTATCGGGTAAATCGAGTATCGGGTAAAAATTTTCGGGTATTCGGGTAACCCGATTTTTTTTAGGTCCGGTATAGGGTACGTTTTTTGGGTTTCGGGTATTCCCGATTTATTTTAAAAATTCCTTTTTTTTCTTTCGTAGAGTTTGTACTCTGTAGCATGTATTTGATCACGCTTGAACTAACTATCATTATTGTAAAACATGAATCTCTTTTATTATGAAACTATGACACCAACAATATTAAAAGCATTTGTTTATTTGTCGCCATGTTCTTTAAAACATAATTGTTTTCTAGATTATAGTTTTTATTGCAACTAACAAACTCATTATCTTGACGAAACTTCAGAACATGGCAAAACTTATGGCTATAATTATCTTAAACATTTTAAACTTTTAAACTAAGATCTTTAATCATTTCTTTTTTTAACATGTTATTAGATTAGATTAAGTTGTTAAAAGATTACTTGATATGTCAAGTATTATTGACAAAAAACTCTCAATATTCAAAGTTTGACTAATAGAGCACAACATATTTATTTCATTAAATTTATTTTCAGGTGCTATTAAAAAAAATTATATATTTCGTGTAATACCCGAATTACCCAAACCCGACCCAGAACCCGAATTACCTAAACTTAATTTGGGTCGGGTAACGGGTAATTTTTTTAACATGAAAAACCCGAATTACCCGACTCGAATTACCCGAAACCCAAAAATATTACCCGATCCACACTCCTAGTGTATGTTAGTTGGCAGTGTTGATACTCATGGTGATGGTGGTAGAGTAATGATATGTTTTATCTTTCACTCATCTTCTTCCTTGATTTCAGACAAGTTATTATCTTTTATGATTAATGTATATGTTTTTCTTTTGATATTTGCTTCTGAATTATGATATAATTTATGTATGTATTAAACTATGAATGAGTTGTTTAATATAATGAAATATGATATTATACTTGTAAATGAGTTGTGACTATATTGTACAAAGCTGTGAATTTTTTATATTACGTTGTGAACTTTATTCACGACTTAATATATTAAATTCACAATTTAATACATACAAATGCATCTATATATATATATTAACGTATAAATGTAAGTTTTAATTTGAAAATATGGTTGTGAATGTATAATTTTTTGTCTTAAATTGTGAATTTATTGTATTAAACTGTGAATTGACTGTATTAAGAATTTGAAATTGATAATATGGTTGTGAATTTATATATATATATATATATATATATATATATATATATATATATATATATATATATATATATATATATATATATATATATATATATATATTTTGTATTAAACTGTAAATTTATTGTAATAAGATTTGATTTTTATGTTTTAAACTTTGAATTAACTGCATTAAGCTGTGGATTTTTTACTTAAATTGTGAATTGACTATATTAAACTGTGAATTTTTTGTATTAAACAATGATTTTTGTGTTTAAAAATATGAATTGACTACACTAAACTGTGAATTTTCTGTTTAAACTGTGAGTTGACTGAATTTTGTTGTGAATTTCTTATAATTTCTATTAAAATATGAATGATTTATGTATAAATTTTTATATTAATTTTCTTGCGAATATATTTTATTTTTTATGTTGTATAAATTTGTAAGAATCTACTAGTTTTTATAATTATTTTGCATCGAATTCAAAACAAGTTAATTAATAGGAAGAAATGATGCATGACTTTATTTATAGATCTGATTCGGAAGAAATGATGGTTACGATGCTGATAAAGGTGGTTGGGGGCGGCGTGTGGTGGTAGAGTTTGAGTTTTTGACTTCTTTGAATGAGTGAATTATTGTAAAATGATTTGTATTAAGTTGTGCATTTTTTGCATTAAACTTTAAATAGACTGTATAAGTTTTGTGTTAAAATATGAGAGCATGTACGAATAAAAATATTAGACTTTAAAAATTACAATTTTACCCTTTTTCGTATCAAAAAGACAAAAAATTAGGATTTTTACATGTTTAATAAGTGCATCGTGTAAATATTTACTAATTAATAGGGTTTTAGGGTTCTTAATCTTTTGTAGTTCTTATTTGAAACACACCCTATATATATATATATATATATATATATATATATATATATATATATATATATATATATATAAGGGAAAACTGCATAAAAGTCCCTATGTTTTGGTCTCATAATCGATTTAGTCATTATATATATTTTTTATTCAAATAAATCTCAAAAACCAGGAATTGTATTCAATTTGACCTTTTGACCCGGTCAACAGGTCTTCTAACTTTCATCAATTACACTTTTGGCCTAGATTCTAAATTTTATTACTAACTTTGTCAAAAATTTACACTTTTGGCCCTGTTTTCAATTTTTTTTTTTTTTTTTTTTTGCAAATTCATCCTAAATATTGTTTTTTACATTTTTTTTTGCAAATTTTGCTTCAAATATATTTTTTTCGTTGTATAAAATCATATTTATACAAAAAAACACATATTTTCACATAGAAAACGTTCTTTTTTTATATATAAAAATGTTTTTTTTAACATTTTCGTATGCAAAATACTTATATAATTAATTTTTTAAAAAGCATTCTTGTATGCAAAATACCTATTTATTAAAATATTTTTTTATTCTAAGTACTTATTTATAAAAAACGTACTTGTGTAAAATTTCGCGAATTATACTTATGTAAAACAAATTATTATACCCATTTATAAAAACACATTTTTACAAAAATATATACAAACATATTATTATAAAAGAACATATACAAACAACTATTTCATAATAATCATATTTATTTATTGGGAAATTGTCATAAAAGCCCTTAAGTTTTCGAAAAAGTGACGGTTTTACCCTTGGATGAGTTTTGGGGGAATTAAAGTCGGATACTTTCATTAAACCTATCAAATATCTCATTTAACAAGTTGGACCCTTTGTAGCCGGTTACCATGTGCTGATTTGGCAATTAATTGACATGTTGGCACGGACGTTACGTCCGTTTACCCACCACCTAATCTCACCCTTTTGCACATATACGTACACTTTCTCAGAATCCTTCAGAAAGTCGACATCATTCATCTCAAAATTAGGGCTTATGGTTTTTGAAGAAGATTAGGTTATTGGAGAGTCGATTTCACAGGGTATGTGTAATTTCTTTGAAGATTGTGTTATTACAGTTCTTTGTTCTTCAAAGGTTAACGAATAACGACAACATGTGTTTGTGTTTTTTTTCAGGTTGTTATGATGGATTGGGATTCAGAACACGAAGGTAACACAGACCCATTTTTTGGTTTACGCGAGCCTTTCTCTGGTCTTAATGAGATGGATTTTGAGCTTCATGGCATCTACATGGATCATGAACCAGACAAAGAGTTCATTACTCCACTGGACAAGTGTAAGGATGCATTTCTTAATGTGTTACTAAGTGATGAAAATATTAGAAACTCTAGTTTGACTAATGATGTAAGAGCACAAGTGTATCATCGTGGTAACTTGCAAAGTGATGATGATGAAGAAGAGCAAGAACAGGTGATAAACAAGTACAGATTACATGATCCAAAAACAAGATGGGACAAAATGGAACCAAAACTTGGTGACATTTTTGAGAATGTTACACAACTGAAGTTTTGTATCCAAAACTACGCAGTCCACAATTTGTATCAACTCTACTTTGAGAAGTGTGACAGAACAAGAATAGTTGTAAGATGTGGGAAAAGAAATGAGGATAATTGTTGCCCTTTTAGACTATATGCCTCATGGATGTTCAATGAAAGATCTATTCAAATAAAGACTTTAGAAGCTACTCATGTTTGTGGTAGGAAGTTCAAACTTGGCTGTATGGTTACTCCTGAATGGATAGGTAGACACTACATAATTGAAATTGAAAATAAACCTAAGGTTAAGCTTAAAGAGATGATTACTGACATCAGACAAAGGTTTAGGTGTCCCGTGTCTATAGGCCAATGTCGTAGGGCAAAGAAATGGGCCAAGGAGCTAATTGAAGGTAAATTGACTGAACATTATGCCAGAATATGGGATTATGCACAAGAGTTGTTAAGATCCAATCCAGGTTCTACATGTAAGGTGTGTGTTACTGTCAATCCAGATGGGATAAACTATTTTCATAGGTTTTATATTGGTTTCAAATCTATATGTGAAGGCTGGAAAAGAGGGTGTAGAAGAGTTATTGGTTTGGATGGGTGCTTTCTGAAGGGAGCAGTAAAGGGTGAGTTGTTGACAGGCATAGGTAGAGATGCCAATAATCAGGTCTACCCAATTGCTTGGGCTGTTGTCGATGTTGAGAATAAGGCTAACTGGACATGGTTCCTTGAGCTTCTAAGGGATGATTTAGATCTTGATAGTGGAAGAGGTTTGGTAGTGATATCAGATCAACACAAGGTAAAATTTAACATACTTGTCCTCTAATTAATTGCATAATTATCTTATTACATATTTGTCCTCTATTAAACTAATTAAATGGTTGTCTGGTAGGGTCTGCTTGAATCTGTGAAAGATATATTGCCTCATGTTGAACACAGGAATTGTGCTAGGCACATTTATGCCAACTTTAGAAAGGCTTTCACAGGTGTGGAGTATAAGAAGTTGTTTTGGGCTGCCTCTATGAGTTGCACAGAAGGTGACTTCAAGAGGCATATGGAAAGCATCAAGAAATTGAGCCCTTCTGCATATGAATACTTGATGTCAAAGAAACTAGAAACATGGTGTAGAGCCCACTTTGGAACAGGCTATGCATGTGAAGCAGTTGAGAATGGGATCTCAGAGTGCTTCAACTCAATAATATTGGATGCTAGGAAAAAACCTTTGATCACTATGCTTGAAGAGATATGGATTTATATCATGGACAGGTTTGCTTACATGAATGTGGAAAGTGAAAAGTGGAATTCAAATGTTTGTCCAAAAATTTTGAAAAAAATGAATAGATTTGGGAAAAGTATGAGGTACTATTTTATGTTTTCTAAAACTTATCTTAATCATTATTTATTGTTACTAACTAGATACTTGATTGTAGGTTCTGGGGAATAATTCATAGTCAAGGGCATGTGTTTGAGGCCAGAAGAGGGTGTGACAGTTATAGGGTGGACTTAGATGATATGACATGTTCATGTAGGCTGTGGGATTTGGCTGGCATCCCTTGTGTGCATGCAAATGCAGCAATTAATTTTATCCACCAAGCACCATATGCATACATCAATGCATACTTCTCTAAAGAGAAATTTAGGCAATGTTACTCAACAAACATTGAACCTGTTAATGGCAGCAATCTTTGGGCACAAACTGAATACATTAAGCCATTGCCTCCAATGTCTAGGAGGATGCCTGGTAGGCCTGCTACCAAAAGGAAGAGGCATGCCAGTGAGAAGGAGAGAAAGTTTTCAACAACAAAAGTGAAGGTTGCAAGAACTACCAGATGTGGTAATTGTTTGGAATATGCTCATAACAAGAGGGCATGTAAGAATGAGAGAAAACAATATGTCCCACCCCCACCAAAGAAGACAGGAAGGCCAAGAAAACATCCCATCCCCCATGTGTCTACAAGCCCTGGTCAACCAAATGTCCCAAGTCAACCTTCATGCTCTAACACAGTGAGGAGGAGTCCAAGAAAACATAACACATTGAGGATGAGTCCCAGAAAACATCAGCAACAGGCAGGTTCTAAAAGATTTAGGAGAAATAGTATTGATGTACCAAGGAAGAAGTTGTGCACAAGGAGATGATGTTGGTCTGGATGGTGGAGCTGAAGGTGCAGGAGATGAAGCTGCTGGTGATGGTGGTCTGGATGATGATGTTGGTCTGGATGTTGGACCTGATCATGGTGCTGGATATGAAGGTGCTGGTGATGGTGATGAAGAAGGTCCTGGTGGTGGAGATGTCGATGATGGTGATGGGCCTGAAGGTGATAGTGATGAAGAAGGTCATGGTGGTGGAGATGTTGATGATGGTGAGGAAAACCAGGGTGATGATGAAGGACATCAGGTTGTCCCAATGGTTAGGAGGAGAACAAGGAAAACTTCTGAGAGGATTACCAAGATAAAGCTAAGGAAGGGTGTCTATGACAAAGATGGTGGTGGTTTTTCTTCTATAAAGCCAATCAACTTGGAGTAGTTTGTTAGCAAGAAGGGGGATGGGGGTGTAGGGGGAATGATATAGGTTGCCACTTTTGTAAACTTTGTTTTTTGGCATTTTGATTGTAGCATGCATCCAATTGTTAATTTTCTTACCATTTAGGTTGCCTTTTTTGTGCATTGTTTAGGCATTTTGGTACAAATGGATAGCTGCTACATATTGGTAGTATGTAATTAAACTATATGTAATGGATACACCCCCTTCTATATTATGTTCCCTTCTATATTATGTTCAATCTTTTAGAATTGTTACCATTCACTAATTATTTCTGCAATATACCATCTTATGCAATGTTATTCAAACTTGCAAATACACACCAATTGTTACCATTCAAACTTGCAAATACACACCAATTGTTCAGTCTTTTAGAATTGTTACCATTCACCAAAACACTAGTTACCATTCACCAAATCTTACCATTCAACAACTTGTACAACAAATTTATACCAATTACCATATTAATTCAATCTAAAACAAAACAAACCAAATGTTACCATTCACCAGTTGTTACCATTCAGAAATTTATACCAATTACCAATTGTTAATTCAATATACTTACAAAACAAACCAACTTGTACTCCTGTTAACATCCATACATTAGAAATTAACATCCATACATTGCAAACCAACTTGAATTCCAGTTAACATCCATACATTAGAAATTAAAATCCATTAACATCCATACATTAGAAATTAACATCCATTAACATCCATACATTAGAAATTAACATCCATTAACATCCATACATTAGAAATTAACATCCATACATTGCAATTAGCATCCACACATTACAAATTACAATCCTAACATTACATATACCTAACAAACTATTAAATACCATCAAGATCACAATACTGCTCCCTTCAGAAAAGCCACCCTTTACTACTCCCTTCAGAAAACACCCTTTATTGCCATTAAATCTTGCATAACACTAGAACAAGGATGAACAATATAGCCCCTAACAAAACAACAACCATCTGCATTAATGCCATCATTTGTCGCTGGTCTGTAATGCAATTTGACTCTGGCATCATGTCTTGCTTTTGAATTCCTTCATCGTCAACCCATCTGAAAAACCCACAACCACCTTCTCCCTACATAATTAGGTCAGTGCATAATACCCTTACTGCAATCCTGCTAAAGAAAAGGGAAAATGATTTTTACCTTATAATTAGGGCACCCCCAAAATTTCTTGCCTGGATTTTATGGTGTGCGTGAAACAAACACAGGGCATAAATCTTCACACCAACACTTCACTTCGATCTTCTTCTTGAATCGTGAATGTGAATTCGAGCTTGATTTTGCAGAAGATGTTGGCATTTTGCGTGGGAGAATATTTTGCGTGGGATATTGCAGTGCGAGAGGATGCAAGAAATAGGGGGGTGGGGAAGGGTTATGTGGGGAGAGGTTTGGGGCCCACGTTGTTTGATATGTCAATTAAGTGCCAAATAAGCACATAGTAACCGACTACAAAGGGTCCAACTTGTTAAATGAGATATTTGATAGGTTTAATGAAAGTATCCGGCTTTAATGCTCCCAAAACTCATCCAACGGTAAAACCGTCACTTTTTGGAAAACTTAAGGGCTTTTATGACAATTTCCCTTATTTATATTTCTTTATATAAATACTTTTGTACACAAAATCGTTTTTATACATAAATGTATACAAATACGTTTACTATGAAATGGGTGTGTGTATAAAAATGTATTTGTACACATTTTTTTATGAATACATGCTTGTATAAAAACGTCTTTATATAAATACATGTTTGTATAAATTTTTTATCATAAAAATGCATTTGTATAAAAACGTGTTTGCATAAAAGTGTGTTTATAGATAAACGTGTTCGTATACATAATTATATAAAAATACATTTGTTATGAAATAGATGTTTGTTTACATTTTTCTATAAAAATGGATTTGAATGTATTTATGTATTTTGCTATGAAATATGGGTATAATCACATATTTTACACAAGTGTTTGTTTAAAGGTTTTTAAATAGGTATTTTGCATTGAAAAAATATTTTTTTTTCCTAAAAAAGGTTTTTATATAGGTATTTTGCATACAAAAATGTTTTAAAAAACGTTTTTATATAGAAAAAGGAAAATTTTATACGTGTAAATGTGTTTTTTTAATAAATACGATTTTATACAACGAAAAACATATTTGAAACAAAAACTTATATATATATATATATATATATATATATATATATATATATATATATATATATATATATATATATATATATATATATATATGAACTAAATCTATTATGAGGACAAAATATAAGAACTTTTATGCAGTTTCCCTATATATTGTAAATAATCATTGATAAGTCAATAATTACATTAAAATTAATCATGACAAAAAGTGTCATTGATCTACCACTAATATGTTAATAATTCTTCAATAATCTATCACTAATCCTTTGCTACTAATAATACGTATAAAAATTTGGTCCCCTATAGGACACATACCATGTTCAGTCGCACATCATCCATATGCCCATGGCCGACCATGGACGTAGGTCATATCGACCTAACCATATTATATATATGTGTCGTTTTATTGTTTTCTTTTTGTTTTCTCGTGTAACATAAGTACAACATGAATTTTTGGGAGGATATTAATTACATGGATATAATCTCTTATACTAATCGTTTCTCTAGGCTTAATGTCTTGGAAAATAGGAAACCATAAGGCTCCTACAGATTTTCAGAATGACAATTGGGTTTAGGATTGGAGATAGTCTCAATCATGGTAAGGTTATGAATGATTGTCAAAGATTGTTATGTGTTGTATATAATGCAAGCTGATTCTTGTAGTTGGGATCTATCAAATTATAGGATTTTCGTTGTCTTACAGTTAGAAATTGGTTGGATATAAAATAGTTATGGGAAAATGACTTCTAAGGGTAAGAACATTTTTAAAACACTCAAAAAATACTATTAAAGTTTTGCATGTTCAAAAAAGACTAATCATTTAAAGGCTTTGTATAAAAAACACCAACGAAGTATACATTTTGTTTAAATCCCACCTAGTGGTAACCGTCATTTATAGGTTAATTGGAAAAATGACCTGATCAAATTAATTAGTAGAAAATAAGTAATGACATGGCATATTTTATGTTTTATCCTACATGGATTAAGAGTTAAAAAAGTCTCAATATTTCCATAGTGACATCGATTAAGGTTAAATGAGAGGAAGTGAAGTAGCGTTGGTTTTCAGGTTCGATCGCTCTACAACTATCAGTGAAATCGATTTCCATAGTGACATCGATTCCTCATCAACCTTGGTGAAATCGAAATACTTAACCTACTCTAACCCTGTATCCCTTTGAAATAGTCAGTTGAGTTTTCTTTACTTCGTTTCGGGTTAGGTTATTTGTTGGGTCACCGAAATTCCAAGTCACATATTAATAATCTTTACCTTGACTTGAATTATCTTCAACCATGAAGGATTTCCCAATAGTCATCTCCTTCCTGCCAGTGTGCCCCAAAGAGACTTACCACCTGTGAACATCTATCAATTCCAATAGATGCTTGAACTTCTATGTGGGAAATGACTTTGTCTATATATATATATATAGATATATATATATATATATATATATATATATATATATATATATATATATATATATATATATATATATATATCATTCGGGTTCTGTTTGGTATCTATCTATTAGATAGAGAACCTTTCTTCTAAAACATCATTGATGAAATTCCACCTTAGATTAATAAGTTTTGTTTTTCCATTATAGTCCAGATTCTTTATACTATAAAAGTACCCTGACTATCAGGAAAAAAAAGATAAGATTTTCCATTATCAAGCCAAGATTTTGAATATGAGAGTGTAGCCATATGCACTCCTTTATTCCATCCAAGACCTGTACTTTCTCCTCCCTAGTTATACATAGAAGATTCAGTAAAGGTCACATTTATGCTAATAGTAAATTTTGGAGTCCTTCCATCTACTATACACCATAATCGATAACCTTTTACGCTAGTTGCATAACCTTGACAAATTGTACTTCATAGCCCTCTGCTCCAGCTTACCATTATTAACATGAGCATAAGCAAGGAAACCAAATATACGTAAACTAAATAACCAGGGTTTATCAGACCATGCCTCTTCAGGAGTATTTAAGATAAGTATAACTGATGGATATCTATTTATCATATTATAATGTAACACCCATTTTCCAAGATGGGTCGATTTAGGTTTTAAAAGGAGTCAAAGGCTTGATTTTTAGAGAAAATCGAGTGTCAAGACGTGACAAGCCAATATGAGAAACACATTTTGGAACTGTTCTCATGACGTGCACATAGGTGGTCCCGACGTGAAACCTGATGCAACCCAAGCCCATGATCTTTTAGGGTTTCCTTCATATTGAAACCACTCTAAGTTAATTTTAGGGTTCATTATAGCCTCCATCACCCTCAAACCTCAGAAAAACCCTAACCCTAATCCCCTTGATGGTTCTTGGACTTTTTGGTGCCTTTGGTAGTTTGAAGAAGAAGGAGAAGAAGATATTGTAGTTGTGGATCTAGTAGAGAAACTTCATCATCATTATCTAGTGCTCATTCTGGACCTTTGTAAGTGTCCAAGATCCAAAATCTATTGCTTATGTTGCTATATCTAAATTTTATTCCCATGTCCTTCATGTTTGAGAAAGTTTGAATGGATGGAATTCATAAATTTGGAAACTTTATGGATTCTAAGGGTCCTTTGAGTATTATAAGGTTGAAATCTAGAATTTGGTTTAGTATTGGATCCATGCATGTGAATTTGGTGTTATCTCTTCACTTTTGACCTAGAACGGATTGATGACAAGCATGAAGCATACATGTCCATAAAGGACTCATTTTTATAGACCTTTGGAGTTCCCTTAAGCTTATGTAAAATTTAGAGTTGAAGACTTAACAAATTAAGGACTCGATTCTTTGGATTGTTGCTTCAAACTGAAGTCACGACGTGACCACGAAAGGAACCCGCGTCTGTTGTGTCTTTTGTTCTCACGATGTAACAGATGAACGTTCACGTCGTGAGGTTTGTTCAATGGGTTGTCTGTGAACGAGTTGGATGAGTTGGGGCGATTCAAGTTGGAATCGACTTGAGTGTGGTCTTACAACGTGACCAAGGGCTAGTCACGACATGAGGCTCTATGGTTCACATTGATGGTTGTTGTCCTTGACGTTGACTATTGTCTCTTGGCATGGATTGACTTTTGGTCAAATTTCTATATTTAGAAGGTAGACTTAGGGTTTACCTTGTGTAGATTATTAGGAGGTGTTTAGCACCAATTCGTTGGATGGGGGAAACTGATAGCTATGGATGACATGGCTTTGAGTTGAGTTTTAGTCGACCGTGTGAGTCAGGTGAGTTTTCCTCACTATACTTGTTGGTCGAAGGCACCAATGTCAGCCCCTATATTGTGTTGTGTATCCCTGTGTATAGGATATTGCTATGCTATAGCGATATGTTAGATTGGTAGATGTGTATGATTACCGCTACTGTTTGATTATTTGTTTATGTACATATGTCGACATTTTATAGATGGGGTAAGGCAGTCGTGGTTTGTGTTGAAGGCCAAGATACATGGGGTGGTCGAGCTGATACTGTAGGCCCAAGGGAGTGATCCAGCTTATGATGTAGGCTTGGGAGCGATCCAGCTTATAGCTGAAGGCTCAAGTGGTGATCCAGCCTCGTGTTGTTGACCTTGTGTTCATATTTATGAGGAACTCACTAATCTTTGTGCTTACGGTTTTTGGTTTAACATTTTTCAGGTACTTCCAGTTCCAAAGGAAGGGCCGGACTTTACTGCACATCAACTCTTAGAGTTTACTCCGCATTGGCTATTTTTGATTTTTACTCTGATATTTAAATGATTTATTTCACTTGGATTGGTTTTGGAACAAATTGTTGTATAGGTTTAATGTTTAAAAAAGAAAATTTTACTATGAATTTTTAGGGACGTGACAAGTTGGTATCTGAGCCTTGCTTTGAGGGATTCAGGAACACTCTTGGGTGTGTCTAAAATCAAAATGAGGAATTGTGAATATTTTCAAAAGAAAATAAAATTTTATAAAAGATTTTATTACAAAAGAAAGGGGTGCGATGCATGCAATCAAGCGAGCTCAAGTAAGGGATTCCTAGAATACCTATACATGATGATATTTTATATGTTATGGAATGTTTGGATGCTAGGATAAGGTTATGGATACCTTCAGGAATTTCATGATAGAATGGCCTGATTAGTGATGCTTTGTAGCCTAGGAGGAATTTGATGTTATGCCTTATTTAGAATCTATGTTGGTGGAATAATTTGCTAAGTGTATGTTTAAAAAAATTGTATACGGTTAGAATCATTTATTCGACAGTCTATTTAATATTGTATCGTGTATAATTTGCATGCATAAGGCAACCGGTAGTGTTGGTAGAGCTTCCTAGCATTGCAGAAGCAAGTTAGTTGGAGGATGCCTTTTATGATTTGTGGCCTATAGTGTATTACTGCCCGAATGGTGCTCGCTTTGTGCTTTGTGGGCCCCCTATCGATGTAAGCTAACTATTAAATGAATATGTTCAGTTACATACTGCAAGGGTTAGATAATTCTAGAATGATTGATTTGGCCCTGTTGCGCAGCTCTCGTCTGAGTCTAAACGTTGTAGGGTTGGGTCTTTTATTCGAAATATTATTTATGTTTTTTTCGCTTGTAATAGTATTCATTAAGTAGCTAGCTGACATTAGTAGGAGTTCTTCAGCAACTAATGGCAAGGTGAGGTGAGGATCCTAAGAGAGCCTAGGAAGTGCTTAAGTGTGAGTAGAGCAATGTTTAGCGGATGTTGGGAGTATCCTTATAAGGAGGTGACTTAGAGGATCCGGGATGATTCTTGAGGAAAGTACAGATAGGTGTGGAATGTAGTACTGGGCCCGTAGTACTGAAAGCACATGATCCATACTCGAATCGAGGAGAGTCATGGGGAATCCAAGTAATTGGTGGAGGAAAGTACGGGGAATGATATTGGGGTTTCTTATTAGCACATATAATTTGATAACATAATGAGGACACTTAAATTTTGTGATGACATTTTTTTCTTTGTTTCGTAAAATGTCGATGTCTGGGTGCGAACCGGATTTCTCTGGGATTGGTGTGGGCAACGAAGAACTATGCGGCTGGATTGCCGCTGAGGTTTCACAGATTTTACTGGAAGAGTTTCCTAGTATCATTGGTCAGATCTCTAATATGTTGGTTGTCAAGATTGAGGAGCCGACTATAGTAACTCGGACTGTGAAAGAGGGTACTAAGACGACTAGGGAGGGAGATATCGAAGTGGGAACGCGGCAAAGGAAGAGAAATCAGGCACATGATTAAGCACTTCTAGTGATGAGCGAGGAGTTCGATGTGGCTAACTTGGGTACTGGAAGATGGGGGACTTCAAAATTTGCAGCAAGTGTGGAGGAACCCATGGGTTTGCTTTCCACAACTTCAAATGCTATAAATATGGAGAGGAAGGGCATATCATGCATAATTGCAAAAAGGAGCTGATGTGTTTTCACTGTCACCAGCTGTGTCATTTAAAATCCAACTGTCCTGCGTGGGTCGTGGAAGGAGTGCAGACCCCAACACCTATTGTCCGGCAGGTGGTCAAGGTTGAGTCACAAGAAACTACTAATATGTATTTTGACCTTTAATTTATCTAAATTGGGCATGTTCTTGGTTAGTAGATTAGAGCTATTCTTTGTATGTTAGTAGATTTCAATGGATCTGGGATTCATTCCTTAGAGTGCCTAGTAAATCATTGGTGTATAGATCACTCTCGTTGGGTTTCAAGCTGTAATATTGGAAAGTTTTGGATGTCACATCTAAGGATTCGAGTTTACTTATGATCGTCTGGTATTTATTAATCGAGGAATCTCCCGTATGCCATTTTGCATACCGAGAATAATGTTTGAAGGGTATCTCGTTGAGTCGGTTCTATGCATCAGTCTGGGGGCGACAGTCATTTATAAAATAGACCCTAGGTAGGGTGCAGTAGAATCCAAGTGGGGGGGGGGGGTTGCATGGGTTAATAGGTATATTTTAAAGTGTGACTCAATGTGTAATTATAGATCCTGGGTCAGGAGAAGAGCCAGTTTTGGTTGTGGTATGAGTCGGGGTTTAAAACAGTAATAATGTTAATTGTTCAGTTGTAATCAAGGAGGAAAATGTTGAGGATGCAGGTTATCTCGTCTGAAGTCATGAAGCATCAGTAGCGGCACTTTATGGGTTCATGGTTAGGTTCATGCTGAGGGTTGTTCTAACGCCCAGATTTTTCTCACCAGGTATACCCCAAAATACATTCCATAATTATAAAAATGTTTACAAAACATTTTGGTATACACTGGCACACTGGAACACATGGAGCTATCACAATGATAGTGCTGGCAGCAAGCACAGGATCGAGCCGGGCGTTACAATATTTAACCTGCAAACCATTTATAAACAAACAACGTAAGCCTCACGGCTTAGTGAATAACAACTAAAATAACATAAACACATAATCTAAATAACAAATAATCCATTAGGTAGATAAATTCACAATATCTCCTAAGAGATCTAACATAAACCTTTTTGCATAATAATCCCATGCTTAGTAAAGCACTAAGCCCAAACCTGTCAAATGATACTATCTCTAATCCGAGTTAAATATAAACCAATTTAAAAATAATTTATTATAACCAATTTAACTAATCAAATACCATATCTCTGATCCGAGATAACAAATTCAAATAATTATACCATCCTGAGGTATCATGTAATGCCATAATAATCACCAATACACATATACCAAAATGTGTAGGTACCAACAACAACGGATGTTAGAGTACTGTTACTCACATAATCACATGGTTGGCACACTTCTTTGGTCTTTGACCTATACATCTTTCCCGTCCGTCACAAACCGGTACCTAACCAACAATTTCCAAGTTCCTTAGAACCTGTTATAATTTACCCTTAACTACACCTCGTGACTATTTGTCACCAAGCTCATTAAATACAATAATATATGAATACTAGGTTTAACCCCATAAGCCAACAACCAATCTACCATATTGGGAGATTTCAGTAGATTAGGGTTTATAACCTTGACAGTCCCAACTAACTATCTTCCCGTGAGATTTACTTACAAATCTCACCAACAGGTCCGTAACAACACCATATCACAGATAAAAGTATATGTACATAACATATACTAAAATATATTTAATCCCAACAATAATTTTATATAAAATAATTCCATAATAACGGTGTAAATTATAACTCCGCGAGCCTCATATCTCTCGTATATCAGCACAAATCACTTTATACGATCCCCCGCAACCGAATCGCGGCAGCGGTACGCTTACGTGCACCAGAACCTTACAAATGACACTAAAACACTCGTTTTTATAGTCTGCAAGCTCTCACGTTGTGAGAATTATAAGCTCGCGCCGTGAGCAGTGTCCAGACATGGTCCTGCCACGCGTCGCACTCTCCGGCCACGTGTCTCGTCGATTCATCGCATCTCATGTCGTGAGGATCACTTGCAAACGTCGTGAGAGTCAAATGTCACATCCTGACAATCAAGATTCACGTCATGGTTGTCAAAGGTTGACCTTTGACTTGACTTCCGTTGACTTTCATATAATAGCATCCTACTTTCATCTCAACTTTAAATAGCCATAACTTTCTCATACGGACTCTGTTTTTAGCAAACTTTATATCCATAGAATCGTCATCACACAAACTACAATATTTTTCAATAATATTTTAATAATTCATATTTTTAATAATTAACCCTTTCTAGGGTTTATTTCACCTACCCCTTTCATAAAATATATATTTCATAGAATAACACATGTTACGAAAAACTGGGTGTCACAAGTCTTCCCCCCTTCAAAAGATTCCGTCCCCGGAATCTCCTGAAGTCTCGTGCAATAATCAAGAATTCCATTAACTTATAGTCCTTCCAAGAAGAACTATTGAATCACATTATCCACTACAATTGCATAAAAATGCATTGTTGTACATTATACTATCACAATATTAGTATAGATGCCCCATACATTTACACTACAATACATATATATCTTTATCAACAATGATAACCATTTTTAATACAAAATGGTTATGAGCTATCAATTACCGTCAAATTTTTACATCTCATATTAAACTTCCTTTCGATTATTAACACTTTTCCTCGTCCCTCATAATCGACTAACATTTCTTCATGAGAAGTTAATAACACTGAAAAATCTCACATAATAAGGATAGGAACATATTCACTATCCCTAAATAATTCTACTTAATCATAAATTTTATTTACTGTCATCGTATTCTTCACAACAAGTAGTACTCACTTACTACTTAATTAAAAACCAACTATTTCTATTTACCATTCTCAACTATCACCAAGTACTCGATTTAGGACTCCTTCCAAGTCAAGAGTATATCACCATTACCAAGTCAGTTAACTACGCACCATGATCTCCAATCCGAGATCACACATACCATTAATTATCAATTATTACCGAATATCACATCGGTGAATACCACATTTCCACATCTCATTACTCACATGAATTTATTACATCAAAATTTCTCAAATTCACCCAACCCATTATGCTCTTTAATACCATAATGTAAATCAGATACACAGTAAATCCACCCATACTGGTATGTTCTATACATGCAATAGGTCAATCAAACACCTATTTCTTAATATCTTCCCACTACGACGATGTCACTTCATTCTTATCGTAGCAATCTCTTACTATGCTGTCAATAGGTGACATTTTAAAGTCAACCTTTCTAACATCATGCCAATCAGTAACATTACTAATTCATCCTTATTCTCTTGGCAACTCTAATACCAAGATTACCATACATATACTTATACACATACATATATTTTCAATTCCTGTGGTATCTCCAATCTAAGATTACCACAATATCGTTTCATGTTCCAATAGTATCCCTAGTATAGGATAACTATCATGTCATACCTGTCACATCCCATTCGTATCCCAAATACAGGATAACCATTTTGTCATATCTGCCACGTTCTAGTGGCATTCCCAATCTAGGATATCCACCATATCGTACCTGTACTAGTGGTATCTCCAAACCAAGATAACCACCAATTCACACCCATACCAGTGGTATCTTCAAACCAAGATAACCACCAAATCATACATGTACTAGTGGTATCTCCAAACCAAGATAACCACCAAATCATACATGTACTAGTGGTATCTCCAAACCAAGATAACTACCAAATCATACTTGTACTAGTGGTATCTCCAAACCAAGATAACCACCAAATCATACCTATATTAGTGGTATCTCCAAACCAAGATAACCACCAAATCATACATGTACTAGTGGTATCTCTAATCCGAGATAATCACCAAATCAAAAATATGTATGTATGTGTATGTATTTCTGTTTCTTTGGTATCTCAAATCCGATATATCAGTATAATTCCTTTCAATTCACATGATAACATTAATACTGAAGTTACATTCATTTGCATATTTTTCTTAGGATACTTGAAACACCAACATTTTCATGTCATTGCCACTTTATGACAAATATATGAATTCAAATTTTGTAAGTAAAACAAAGTTTACTCATATTCAGTACTCATCTCAAAAATATTACTAGCTCCAAAATTCTTATCTAAAGTATCAGTTTCTTCTACCGGGTTCATATCCCAAAAATATTCTCCTCACGTCTCCCAAATTTATCATGACTAATATTAACTATCATGCTTTCAATATAGAGCATACTTGTAACTTCATGAATTTCCATCCACATTGTGGCTTTAATCTCGTATTACAAACACGGTCAATAATTATTAGCTCATATAGTGAAAGATAGATAATAAACACCAATCAACCGTACATAATAATCTCATGTCCTATGTTCCAAAACCAGTCATTTAGCTGAAAACCAGCCCTAGACGAAATTTAATCCTTACATTGTGATCCATCTAAAATCACGTTGTGACCATGATCATTCTCCAACTTGTGAATCTCATGTCGTGGTCTTACATCAGCCACGTTGTGACCATACCTGTTGGATTAATGTCTAAGTCCATAACTATATTTGGTATATACTTGACCCGACCCGGCATGGTCCATTTGGGTTGCACTTCACCGGCACAATTTATATGGATAGTCTTTTGAGAATAGTATATTTATGATTTATATTAATATATTATAAGTTCTAATATATTAATATGAAATCATATTATTTAATTAGTATTGATCAAGAATTAATTTAGAATTAATTAAGTGATCAAAAAGAACTAATTAAATATGGACTCTTATATATATGGAATGGGCCAAGTTCATTTAGGTTGGGCTAAGCTTTCATGGATGGTCCATGGAGCTTTTAACCCATGGATCCTATGTAAATGAAAGGTCATGGGTATTAGGGTTTACACGGATGTAACCCTAATCCTCCATAATATATAAAGGGGTCTTTGGCTCACAAAATTGGCACAAGTGTGTGAAAATAAGAGTGGACCGATTTTAGTGTGCATACATATTCTCTCAAGTTCTTCCAAGGTGTTTTGGTGATTTGTGATTCCATTTGAGGCTTCCACACTATTGGGGCTAAGCTCTTAAAGCTTGAAGACATCAAGCTACATCAAAAGGTATGTCATCTAACTAGAACTTTGTAGTATATGTGCTTCATAATATGCTAGTTAGGATGAAACCTTGGAATAGTTAATATTTGCATGTATAATAGAGAAAACATAGATCCAAGGTTTATAGGGTTGCATGTACACCATAGGAGTGTTAGAATGCTCAAAACCCAACAGTGGTATCAGAGCCATGGGTTGTTTTCTGTTATATTGATGCAAATGTTTTATTTTCAAGTTGGAAAAAAAAGGAAAAAAAAACATGACGTTTGTCAAATTTTAAGATAATTACCTGTTTTGTGAAAAACGAATTATTTGTAAAATTTGAATCATTTGTTATATGAGTTGAATTAGGTCAAATTTAGTAAAACATAAAATGATATGATTATTTTATTAGTTTTAAAAGTTTGATCTAAATGTTTTAAGGAGTTACAAATTTTGTCATAAAATTTTGGAGCTCAAAAGTTTTTTTTAAAGTTGTGATCTTAAGGGTTTTTTAAACTTCCATAAGTTATGGATATGAAAAAAAAATTAAAAAAAAAAAAATTGATTCAAAGTTTTTATGGAGTTACAAAATTTGGTGTTAATGTTTTAAAGAATTCTATAACTTGTTCTTAAATTATGGAACATGGAAAGTTTCATCATAAAACACCATTAATTCCATAAGTTATGAAATCCAAAGGTTTTCAAGAATTACAAAACTTGCCCTCAAGTTTTGGAATTTGAGAAACGTTTTTTATGAAAAAAAGAATTGAATTCTAAAACTCTTGGGTTCATAAGTTAAACAATTAATTAAATGGTTTTAATTTTGAGTTTAATAATTGGAATTATGATGTTTTGTTGAATAGTTCAAATTAACTCTTATGGACTTTATTAATAGTTAATTAAAGAGTTTAATTAAAAGAGTATTATTAAATCCATAAATATATGGTTTGAGTTTAATTAAATTAAAAGTCTAGTTTAATTAATAGATTAAACCATCAAGTATTTTAAATGTCTAAAATACACCCTTATACTATTATAATATTAAAAGTTTAATATATTATATGTATAAGAGCAAGTCGTCTTACCATTAGTAGGCCTCATTCACGAAGCCGGTCTATAAGGGGGGTATAAGGTTGTTGCCTATAAAATGGCAGCTTAATGGGTGTCCACTCTCACCCACCGCTTCCTTGACTGGTGGAGGGTCGTTAGCCGAACAGGTAGGACAAGGACTATAATTCTCCCTTCATTAAAAGTATTAATGATAAATACTAAGTAACTAAACCTTTTATTAATTCCCAATCTTAGTTACTTAGGAAAATGTGAATAAGGTGCTAATCCATGAAATTACACTTTGCACTTTGTTTAAACCGTTAGTGGAGCGTGTGTGGTTAACCGGCACACTAACCTGGATTTAACAAAGTAGGCAAAGGGTAACTTAATATTTATCATAGTATCGGTGGAGCTCGTGTGGTTAACCGGCACATCGATTGAGGGGTAAATATTAAGGGTACCAAGTATATTTGCATGGTTACTTCACACCTTGTTTTGTGATCCTCGGCATCCCAGTCACAAAACCTGAAGGGCACACTCGAGATTGAAACATGCCATTGAAAAGTTCAATGAATCTCAAAAGATCTAGGAGTTTCAAATCCAAGTAAAAAATCTAATTAAATTATTTCGTTTTTCATGGTGGAAATTGGTAAATCGTCATTTACCTACCTTCAACTATTTTATAACTGGGATTACGGCATCCCTCTTCCAGTTATAAATAGGTTGTTGGATCCTAGCCTTAATATTTCATATTGGGTGTTATATTAAGGACTTTAGATCAACTATCTTGAATATCTCCCAAAAGATGTCGAGTTCAGACATCTATGATCTTCCGAAATCTCTTGGAACTTTACTTCCTCCACTTCCTCCAATTATTCTCCCTAACCCACAAGTTCAAGGTCACTCAATCCCTATTGGCAAGCAAAGTCTATGTGTGATCACTTCTTGGAGATAAAGTCACATATTGACAAGTCGGGAGAGTTGGGTGTCAAAGTCTTAAGAAAGTTGGATGTTCCATCACTTTCTAAGTCACATAGTGAGTTCCTTTGGGACTACTATGAGATAGACTATGACAAGACCCTTAATGATCTTATCTATTTGCTAGGTGTTGCTGAATCAGAAATGATTGAAGGTCTAGTAGAGCAAATTTGATTAGAAGATCAACTTCCCAAACTTCCATGGATTTTGAAAAATGGTAACATTAGATATCCAGAAAAAACTTTCTCTTCCCAATGGAAAGGGATTGGCCATAGTCAACTCGGTTGACCAAATGGTAAAGAGCAAGGCAAGTCTGTGATAGTCCAGTACACCATTCCCAAAGAGTCCATATGTTTCTCCAGCCAAAGGAAGGGACATTGATTGTGAAGCTGCCTATTTACCTGAAAGATCATAAGGTTGATCAAGTCAACAAGTTTGACTCTACTTCAGGTAAAGTCCACTATCTAACTCTGTTAAGTCTCTATTCTGAGATTCTTATTACATGATGTGACTGGGTCACATGTTGATGTTTTAAGAATCAAAGAAAAGTGAAGAAACTTAAAGGAAGTATATGATGATTCTGATCGCGAAGATGGATCTCGATCGCATGGTTCGGTGATCAAACTTTTTGAGCTACTGCTTAAGAATTGTGACAAATTGCTTCGGAATAAGTAACAACATAGTTTTCATATGCATCTGCATTGTAAGGATAAGTTTTTCCGCAAGTTTTAAATAAAAGAAAAAGTTTGATTTTATTTATTTTAAGTACCCTTACAATGGCACTTGTGTAAAATTGTTGTTTATATGATTCCATTAATAGCAACATTGGAAAATGAATTTGATTATGTCGTTTGTGGTAGTGTCATAATTTACCAAATAAGGAAAGATTCTCATCACCTAAGGTTTCAGTTGGATAGAAACTTAGAAATCATGCAAGTTGTATAGTATGATGAATGAGAATTTTCATATTTGGAAAATTAAGACTAATTCCTTGTTCACATGTATCTGTGAGTCAAGTGAAGGACTAAAGGATCAAGTACACATTCTGGTGCACTGATCAAGTCCACCACAAAAGATCGATAAGACTATTCATCATGATTTACTAAAGTTTAGTAAATATGATTATACTTACAAGTTTAAGTATAATTCATAAACATTGAAAAGTTTTGATGTATGGCAGAACGAATTGAGAAGAATCAAATTAGGCAGAAAGATAAAAGTTTCTCAAATCTGAAAAGATGGGAGAGTACTTTAGTATCATGTTTTGTGATCATCTTAATGATTTAGAAATCATATCACAATTAGTCCTCTAAGGAAATCTTAGTGCATTCTTATGGCTAAGAAGAGGAATCTTGAATTGTTGGAATGGTTAAATCAAGAAGATGAGTCATACTTCGTTCCAAAACAAGTCTTAGAGTCATACTCCAAGACTGTTAGTTGAGTGACACATCTTAAAGAAGGTTTAAAACACTTGTCAAATGTAAGAGTAAAAGTGTCCTACTCTTGTACATTTGAAATTGGTAAGTTGTGATGTTTTGGATAAAACAAAGACCAACTAAGGCCAATTGTGTGAAGAGTTTGTCTTGATAAAGAATCCACACTATTTCTTGAATATTTGACAAGAAAGTAGTATAGGTCAAAAAGACAGTGGGAGCGAAAAAGATCTTGAAAAAGCTTCAAGATCTAATCAAGAGTAAAAACTTGTAGTTTCTCACTAGCTCACGATTTGAGGTTTATAACCTATCGTGTTGACATATTTCTATTCCTATGCCCATTCCAGTTGAAGTTGGCTTTGCATATGAGTTATGAGAGTTCTCAATAGGTTGCATAACAACTTGAAAGCAATGGTAGGCCCTTGTGCTGCCAGGTGGCAAGAAGTTAAGACTGCACAAGTTCAATCCATATGAGTTTGGATTTGTCACTAACCTTGTCTTGTGATTATGGTTTTGACAAATTCACTTGGATAGGAACACATACACCATAAAATCTAAGTGTCATAAGGTTTATCTCCGATTCATGAAAATGATGGTGAGGAAATTCTTTCACTTAATAGATTTTAGGTATATTGCAATTGTGATATTTGCATTCTCAAAGTCGTTAGTGGAGCGTGTGTGGTTTACCGGCACACTAACATGGACTTGTGAGGAATGGTAAAGGTCTAAACAGATGAGACTATGATTACGACATCCCTTTTCATAGTTCTAGAAATTGTTTAGATACACATGTGTGCTATCTGAGGAAAGGTGTATGATCTTGATAAAGTCTTATCAAAGCAATCTTGGATCAGAAATCTGAACTTTGGTAAGAAAGTCAATAAAATATTGATTTCTAGAAGTCCAGCTGATTTCTGGATACATGTCAAAGCTAGTGGGAGCATAAGTGTTATGCTAATAATCATCATGTTAGTGGGAGCATGATAATTATGATAAGTGTTGCAAGTTAGCAATGTTAATTATAGAAAACAAAAAGTTTCAATTCATGAAGTTGTTGGGGTTGAAAATTTGTTTTTCTATAATTAAGGGAGAGGAAATTATACTTCACTTCAATTCTAAATGCTTAGATTGAGGTTTTAATCGTCTTTAGTCAAAGGATATATATATATATATATATATATATATATATATATATATATATATATATATATATATATATGTATATATATATATATATATATATATATATATATATATATATATATATGAATTTTATGTTGGAATGGCTCAACATAAGGAAATTCTATATATGGGTTCATTATTTGCGTTCTAAAATTCGATTATGATTACGGCATCCCTTTTCATAATCTGAATTATGAGAACTTGGCAAATAGACATAGAAATATTATAGCAAAAAGACAAGTCTAGTATCATGTCTTTAGGTGAGACATCATGAATCGTGTCCCATATGTGCTGGATATAGGATCGATTGCATGTGCTATAATATTCATCCTTTCTAAATTTTCCAAATGATCAGGGCATTAAGAGGGGAAAAGTTTAGAATATGATATGACTAATTTGATTAAGCAATTTTCGAGGACAATCTAAGGTTTACCAAAGATTGGTTGCTCAGGGACAGTTGGAAGTATAATGTTAATTTTGGAAGGACCATTTTGACATATTCTGAAAAGAAGCAACTCTTGTTCAGAAGTGATAGTCAAAATGAGAATATGAAAATATTCCCATAGGTGGCAGTTGTTCATTAAATCTATGTAAGATTAGAAAACTTAATGCAAGAAGGATGTCTACAGCGATGTACTTTGAATTTGAGACTTCGGTTCCATGGAATGATCTCCATTGGAATACTCTCCAATGTCTGTTGACAAGTCTTTGTGACTTTGTGCATAATCATTACAAGAGGATCAATGCATATAAGTTTAGAATCTAACAAGATTTAGGTAAATGGCAAGAATTTGGAATTCTTGTGTTTGCGGTAAGGATTTGGGATTGTGAAATGAGAATCATTGGAATTATGTTCAATCGATCTATTTCACAAAGTAAAGATCATAGACAAACTTAGTATGCATACTTGGTGTATGGCATGACTAGTGTTTAGAAAAATATTGTACATGCTTGGAGCATGGGACAACTATTGTTTTAATTCAAGTATAACGTTGATAGTTTGAAACAATATGCAATGAATGATGGCTAATCAATATGGTGATAAATAAAAGGTGTGTTTATTTATATTCATAAGTTCTGAGACCATATTGGATTCGATTATTCTTGTGTTTTACTTTGCATGTTTTGACTTCTAGAATGACTAGGTCGTTCAGTCTGAATAACTAAGTTATTCAAACCATCCATGGTCGGTCATATATTGGAAGTAGATATGAATCAAAACTGTCATGGGTTGGCTTGTAGAGGTCTAAGATTTTAGACAAAGCGGTGCTACAACACTCATGAGTGCTCATAAGTTCTGAGTATTGGATTCAACCCACGCTCATTTGAATCACTTCATGGATTTTATCACAAATGATCATGAGACGATAATATCTTATATTCTTCAAACCTAGAGATATGAGTTGTTACTATGAGTTGGTTGTACATTGATTGTGCGAAAACGCATTGGTAACTCGATGTTATAAAACGTGCCTTTGTGTATTATTCAACAAATAGTAGACCAAGTCATATGAGTCGAAGTTTATCCATTCCTTTTACCTTCGGGATAAAAGCGATATCTGTGGGCCCCTCGATGATTTAGTGATGACAAATGTAAGTGCTCGGCCGGGCCTGGACTGATTTGATTTGTTCAATTAGTCAGTCGTCATAAATCGGAAATCGGGAAACAACAAATGGACAGAGAGAATGATTTATAATCCATGTCTCAGTCCATATGATATCTAGAATGGAGGAATATATGATCCCTTATCTAATGGACAAGTCATTGACAAAGGTCAGAGTTCATCGACGAGGTCAGAGTTCGACAGCGGCTTAAAGAGCTACGATTTCCAGTTGGTTTTTGAAGTCATACTCAATAATAGTTTTAGACTTATCCAAGTGGGAGACTGTTGGATTAGTGTCTACGTCCATAACTATATTTGGTATGTACTTGACCCGACTCGACATGGTCCATTTGGGTTGCATGGCATCGGGACAATTGGATAGACAAGATGAGGAAAAAAAAGGGATACTAGCGATTTATAATAATATATTATAAGTTCTAATATATTAGTATATAATCATATTATTTAATTAGTATTGATCAAGGATTAATTTATAATTAATTAAATGATCAAAAGGAACTAATTAAATGTGGACTCTTAGATATATATGTGTAGTGGGCCAAGTTCATTTAGGTTGGGCTAAGCTTTCATGGATAGTCCACGGAGCTTTAACCCATGGATCCTATGGAAATGAAAGGTCATGGGTATTAGGGTTTAACCCTAAACCTCCACACTATATAAAGAGTCCAATTGTGCATAAAATTGGAGCTAAGAAAAATGACTAGTTCATAGTTGTGAGGGCATAACCGATTTTATGAGATGTAAACCAAGTATCCTTTATTCCTTAGTTATTCCAAATGTTCATGGTGTTGTGTGAACCATTTGAGGTGTCACACTTGGGGCACTCGGCTCTTAAGCATCAAGGAATCAAGCTACATAAAAGGTATGTCTTCTAACTTGTTTTATTATCCAAGTATCAAAGATTGTATGCTAGATAGGGTAATACCTTGGAATATTCATATTTGCATGTATAATAGAGAAAACATAGATCCAAGGTATTTAGAGCTGAATGTACACTTAGGGGTGTTAGAATACTCAAAACCCCAACATGTATTATCTATTATACATACAAATATTCAATATTCTAAGGTTTCATCCTAACTAGCATAATATGAAGTATATACAATACAAGAATCTAGTAGAATGACATACCTCTTTGTTGTAGCTTGATTCCATGGAGCTTAAGAGCCTAGTGCCTCAAGTGTGACACCTAAAATGGTTCACACAACATCACCAACATCTTGGAATAACTTGAGAGAAAAGGTTCCTATGCTCAAATCGGCTAGCCCTCTCATGTGAATCCTTAGGGCCGATTTCTTGAGCTATGGGGTCTTTATATATTGTGGCTATTAGGGTTACACCATGTAACTCATGACTTTCCATATTCCTCATGTTCCATAGGTTTTAACCTCCATGGAGTATCCATGGGTTACCCCATGGGTTTAGCCCAACATGAAGAACTATGGATCGTAAGCCCACACATATAAGAATGAATGATTTACATAATCAATCCCCATATATTTACTTAGTCTCTTTTGATCACTAAATTAATTCCATATTAATTCTTGATCAATACTAATTAAATAATATGATTTCATATTAATATATTAGAACTTATAATATATTAATAAATCATAAATATCCTTTTGCCACAAAAGTCTATCCAAATTGTTCCGATGTCATGCAACCCAAATGGATCATGCCAAATTGGGTCAAGTACATACCAATTATAGTTATGGACTTAGACACCAATCCAACAATAACGACTCACTTAGAGGAATTAACATTATAAATTTACGGGAGACCATTCTCTTTTCTCTTTCGATTACTCGAGAGCATACTCGCGCCGGTACTCGACCTCGGGGGTTGACATACCAACATTCTCTTTTAGAGGCAACATAGGGTTGTCTGGGGGCATTCTCTTTACATTCTCTTCATTCACTTTTGGCATTCTACTAAACAATAACACACATGCATTAATACAAGATCGGACACAGACATACTAAACTATTTTAAGAAAATACAGGATTTTCTTATGATTACAAAGTTATATAAATCATTTTCTCAAACATGCTTATGAACTCACCAAAATTTTTATGTTAACCTTTTTAAATTAACTTGTATTCTCAGGAAACCGTTGAAGCAGGTTGGGCTGAACAATCTATTGGATGTTTTATTATATTTTATTTCATCATACTTTAATTATTTTGGCATGTAATATTCAAACACAATACTCGATGTAAACAATGTATGTTGTTATATTACATGTGTGATGATGATGATGTTATGTTTCAATAATATACTATGTGATGATACTACAAGGTTGAAGTCACGCACAAGCCCCCGGACGTTTCCGCCGTCTGGTTCGGGCGTGTGACAGATTGGTATCATAGCATTGTTTATAGTGAACTGGCATATCTAATCATACAGGATATGTACCTATAAATACAATGGGACTAAGACACACTGAATAAGATAATACATAAGCATGCATTAAAATTATAACACTAAAAGCCAATGGAGGAAATTGAACACCGTGGGTAAACCCGGACAGTTATGTAGTCATATTGGGGGTAAATATAGTCCGATCAACTATATTTGTTCAAAATACGACCAACATGTGTTCGGGAGTGATCATGATGGGAAATAAATCTATAAAATTACCTCGTATCCAAAAGCTTTATGGAACTCAAACTTAAACAATTAAAATACTATAGGAGTATTTTGGAAACCTATTTACACATACTCTCTTTACACGTTTCTCACCCCTCGTGCAGACACTATGGCCGGATTCCACCATCCAGGAGATCCCGATTTCCCCAATCAGGGAAATGGTGGATGGTTGGAGCCAGAGGAAGAACCAGAGGAAGAGCCAGGGGCAGAGACCGAGGAAGAGCCTATAGGAGGACCGGCAGAACTGGTAGCTGACTCATATGAGGAGGAGGATGATGGCAGCGACGCAGATGACTCGGACGCTGAGTCCGAAGTCGTCGATCCGCCCTACATGGCCAGGGTGCCCCCACACAGCATGGGCCCCAATGGTCATACGTCCACATGGGCGCACGAGATCTAGAGGTGGAGCTGCCAGCAAGGGGTACGACCTCCTTTTGGTATGAACCGGGACTACTACGACTTGAGTCACGGTGGACCTGCAGACCGAGACCTGTCTGTGATGGTAAGGAGGACACGCGACATCGGCGAGCAGACACAGGCACCCACTGGTCAAATGGTTGCGGCTTGCACATTCGTTGATCAAGCTCTCTCTTGGTGGAGTGGTATCGTGGAGGCCAAGACACTCCCTATGGAAAATGATAGTCCATCGAAGGAGCTCAAGGAAATAATGATGATCGAGTACTGTCCAAGGGGAGAAATCAAGAATTTGGAGCAAGAACTGTGGAATCTCACGCTCCAAAAATCTGTCACACCCCAAAACCGGAACGGCGGAAACGTTCTGGGGTGGAGGACGTCATGTACAGTATCACAACAAAGCATAATAGTAAATAAGCAACAACATCCATTGCATTAATAGAATAATTTTAATACAAGCGTGTTCTGTATAGTTTGCAAGACACCAAAATGAATGATCAAAATAAAAGATGGGTCTTGAATGTGCTACATCTTCTCAAAAGCTCCATCGGTACCTGTCTACTGATGACCTGAGAATACAAGTTATTTTGAAAGAGTTTATCAGCATTAACGCTGGTGAGTTCATAAGTATTTAGTGTTATTGCTTGTATGAAAAATGTTTGTAACAACGTAGTGTAAATGTTCGTAGCTATTTGTAAATGTTTGTAAATGGTTGAACTTTCTAGAAAATCTTATATTTTCTACTGAAATGTATTCTTCTACCAAGACCCGACTATTTGTATGTTTATTCTTTTGTAAATGTAAGAGTTTTCCCCAGTGAAACTATCATTCTAAAAATATAGTTTAAGTCATCGTTTATGTGAGATGATTACGGATAAAGGTAATAGGGGAAAATTAATGTTTTACCTCAGCAGTGTCACTGCTGGCTATAAAGTGATAAAAATAAAGACTCCAGGTAGTATTAAATGTACAATACACCTAGGGGAGTATGTTTGCCTTTAATTCTTAGTCGGTTAATTAAAGGTTTAAATGTGACTTGTATGTAACAATGCTGATCGACGGCTGAATAACTGATGACCCTCCGGTGTCATATGTAGTGAGGTAACATTTTGTCACCCCTTGGCCTTATCGGCTGGGACTGTAGCTAGCAGTCGGGATGTGGGAGTGTTTGTACCGTATAGATCTATACACACAATGCCCAATCTCCCTCCAGGAGACTCTGGTTACAAAGTGATACAATAATGCAGTGTCGTATCGAGAAGTAGTATGTCACATTTTGGTTATCGTATTCAATGTTTGTATAGTATGTCATAGTGTAGTAATGTTTTCTCTGTACTAGTGTATAGTATATCCTCTTGCATAGTGTATAGTATGTTCTCTTGTATAGTGTATAGTATGTATTGTTTCTCATTATAGTACGTATGTAATGACTCTTGTATGTGTCGTTGTAATAGTAATAGTGAGTAGTAATCCCTTAACTATACCTATTATACTTAACTAGGACTTGTCGTAGATGATCGCTATGTTCCTCCTTACTTTGAGAGTAGATAAGTATGTCATCGATGAACACTGCGGGGGCATTGGTCAATCCGAATGGCATCACTACGAACTCGTAGTGTCCGTAACGAGTTCGGGAGGCTGTCTTCGGAACATCCTCCTCAAGCACTCGTAACTGGTGATACCCGGATCTTAGATCAATCTTAGAAAAGTAGCTCGCCCCTTGCAACTGGTCGAATAAATCGTCTATGCGAGGTAGAGGGTAACGATTCTTGACTGTAAGCTTGTTGAGTTACCTATAGTCGATACACATACGGAACGATCCGTCTTTCTTCTTGACGAACAAGACCGGAGCTCCCCAGGGTGAGAAGCTTGGTCTTATAAAGCCCTTGCTGACCAGTTCGTTAAGTTGACCTGACAGTTCTTGCATCTCAGCTGGTGCTAGACGATAGGGCGATTTGGCTACGGGGTTAGCTCCTGGAACTAAGTCGATTCGAAACTCGACTTGACATTGCGGGGGTAATCCTGGGAGTTCTTCCGGAAAGATGTCAGGAAAATCGCGTACTACGGGGAGGTCTTTTAGGTCTTTGGTTTTCTGGTTCGCATCGACGACGTGTGCAAGGAATGCACGATATTCCTTACGCAAGTACTTCTGGGCTTGAATACTTGAGATGATACGAAGGCTCGTACTGGGTTTGTCTCCGTAGATCAACAAGGTTTCGTTATTCGGTAGGTTTAGGCGGACTGCCTTCTCGAAGCATGGAATATCGGTACGATGGAGACTCAACCAGTCCATACCCACAATGACATCGAAACGCTTGATTGCTACTGGTATGAGGTCGATTGGAAATGAATGATTATCTGGCGTGAGGGTACAACCTATGTAAATCTCGTTAGAGTTCTCTGTCTTTCCGTTGGCCATTTCTACGACTAAGGTTTCTTTTAGTGCTTGCGGTGCTCGATTAAGTAAGTGTTTAAATTTTTGGTTCACGAAGCTCCTCTCAGTCCCACTATCAAATAGGATACATGCATATGAGTTATCGAGAAGGAACGTACCCGTGACTACTGTGGGGTCTGCCACGGCTTCATTGTGGCCCATAGCAAGTACTCTTCCTGCTCCTCCCGCATTCCCAGCCTTCGGACAGTTTCTTTTGAAGTGCCCTGTCTCACCACTCCCGTAGCAGGCCTGACTTACTCCTACACTAGGAACCTGGGTGTTAGGTTTGGGTGGCGCCCTGCAAACCCGGGCGGTATGGCCCTTCCGGTCGCAATTGGTGCAGTGCATTTCCCGGCAGGGGCCGTTATGATGGAAATTGCACTTGATGCACTTGGGTAGGCTCCCTGCATATGGTTTGGCTGGTACAGGGGCAACAGGGGTGGTGGCAGCATGGACAGCCATAGTCTGTTGGTTCTTAGAAGAGGGTTGAGCTGGTTTTCCCTTCTTTCGGTCCTAATGCTTTCTCTTGTTGTCGGCTGCTTTGGTTGGTGCAGAGGCAGCCGTTGTAGTTGTTGTTGGAGTAGAAGGAACCTCGTGATCGATAAGCCTTTGGGCCAATTCCTTGGCACTATCAAAGGTCGTAGGGTTCGATGCTAGAACGTTCCCTCGATACGGAGGCACCAAACCTCAGATGTATCTCTCGACTTTCTTGCTTTCAGTGGGGACCATGTTGGGACATAGGGTCACCAGGTCGCTGAATCTGGCCGTATAGGCCACTATGTCGAAACCCTTCATCTTAAGGTTCCACAGTTCCTCCTCGAGTTTCTGAATCTCGCCCCTCGGGCAGTACTCCTTTGTCATCAGATCCTTCAGTGTCTCCCAGCCCATAGCGTTAGCTGCTACCAGTGAGAGTAATTTGACATGGCCATTCCACCATGTCAGGGCCCTTTCGGTGAAGGTGCAAGCAGTGAACTTTATCTTGCTTCCTTCAGGGTATGAGCATATCTCGAAGATTACTTCTGTTCTCTCGATCCATTGGGACAGTGCAATGATCCCTCCGGTTCCATTGAAGTACGTTGGTTTACAGCTGATGAAATCTTTATAGGTGCACTCCCGTGTACGTGGTTGGATTTCGCCATGGCTAGAGTTGGTGCACGTTCCAGCTCCACTAGCACCACCAGAATTTACTTGAGCCATGGCCGCGGTCACAGCTGCGGTTACAGCTGCCTGAAACATCACCGCATCAAACTGCAGAGGGGTGGTGGTGGTGGAGTTTGATTCACAGGCGTGCCTCTGGTCGGACGCTTGCGAGGCGGCATCTTTTACTGGAAGTTTATAGAGATGATGATAATAGTAAGAATCAATTGAAAGTATGATGAGAGTGTTTCATGGACTAAATCACCATAGTCCAACTATCAGATAGAGGCATAACAATAGAGTAGGGAAACACAAAGGTAAAGACTTTCCCATAGATTAGATAGCTGCCAATATTACTGGTATTAATGATGTAAAATGAGTTCGGGAAAAATGACCTAACAGTAGCTCTTACATCAAACAATAAGGGAAAATGTTGGCAGCTTAGAAGTCTAGTTAGAGTACTTTAAAAGTTAGGAATATTTTACAGACAAGTGTTCCATAGAGCACAGAAAAGAAAGGCTATTCCTTATCCCAAAAGAAAAAGATGAGTCGGCATATTCTATCGGCGACGGGTATCCCTCAGGCGAACCCTTAGATCTGCCAGCTGACGCACAACTTCTTGAAGATGTCGCTCATGCGCCCTCTGGCACACTCGGAGTTCCATGACTTCGGCTCGGGATGCAGCTAGTTGGTTCTGCAGAGCCTCATTGGTTCTCCTGGTCCTTTCCATAGCCCCTTCGAGTTGACGAATGTGGGCCGTATTAACGCCAGAGTTGGCGTCCACTTCCATCACTCGGTCGATGGCTGCACGACCTTGCTTGACGTTCCGCGCAATCCTACGAACCATGATGGCCAGGACTCGGTCAGCGGAGCCTCCCTCGCTTATATTGTAAAAGCTTCGGTCTCCGTTGAAAGGTAAAGGCTGACCCTGCTTATCACTCCAACGGTTCAAGTTTGTTGCCCACAAGGGTGTGGGACCTTGAAATACTGGACGAGGGTTGAGGTTTAGGACTTGACCTTCTTGGGGTAGGTTGTTGACCTCTGGTTCGGAGTCAGAGCCATCCGAAAAGCCTTCTGCGAGGTGATCATCCAAAGGGATTGGATGATCCTCTTCTGGCTCATCATCGAGCTACCCACCATTGCCTTGGTTGGGAAAATACGGGTCGCCGGGGAGATGGAAGCCAGCCATGCTATCTACACGAGAATAGGGGAAAAGAATAGTTAATAGACGTACTAATGAAGATCCTTTTTAGTTTGCACATAAGTAATTATAGTAACACAAAATACTCCTATAGTATTTTAGGTTTATGTTCTGTTCTAATGCTCTCGTTGTAGAGGTATTGGTAAGTTTTTAGACTTGTTGCAACGCCACAATCATTCTTAGGCACATGCTAGTCACTCCTCGGAAAATATAGTTGATCAGGCTATATCCCCCTAGATTTGACTATATGTCTCTAAGCCTAATTGTGTTGTTCAACAATTGTAATACTTTTGTTCTGTCCTAGTGACACTGATTTTTAGTATGAATACAGATAGGTATACTTTGGTTAAATATTTTATTATTTAAAAGTATAAATTCTTGGTCAGAGTGTTTTAATCCCGATGCGTTTATAGTTTGTATATTTTTTATGGGTTGATATACTTGATTCACTATAAACAATGCTCTGATACCAATTTGTCACACCCCAAAACCGGAATGGCGGAAACGTTCTGGGGTGGACGACGTCATGTACAGTATCACAACAAAGCATAATAGTAAACAAGCAACAACATCCATTGCATTAATAGAATAATTTTAATATAAGCGTGTTCTGTATAGTTTGCAAGACACCAAAATGAATGATCAAAATAAAAGATGGGTCTTGAATGTGTTCCATCTTCTCAAAAGCACCATCGGTACCTGTCTACTGATGACCTGAGAATACAAGTTATTTTGAAAGAGTTTATCAGCATTAATGTTGGTGAGTTCATAAGTATTTAGTGTCATTGCTTGTATGAAAAATGTTTGTAACAACGTAGTGTAAATGTTCGTAGCTATTTGTAAATGTTTGTAAATGGTTGAACTTTCTAGAAAATCCTATTTTTTCTACTAAAATGTAGTCTTCTACCAAGACCCGACTATTTGTATGTTTATTCTTTTGTAAATGTAAAAGTTTTCCCCGGTGAAACTATCATTCTAAAAATATTGTTTAAGTCATCGTTTATGTGAGATGATTACGGATAAAGGTAATAGGGGAAAATTAATGTTTTACCTCAGCAGTGTCACTGTTGGCTATAAAGTGATAAAAATACAGACTCCAGGTAGTATTAAATGTACAATACACTTCGGGGAGTCTGTTTGCCTTTAATTCTTAGTCGGTTAATTAAAGGTTTAAATGTGACTTGTATGTAACCATGCTGATCGACGGCTGAATAACTGATGACCCTCCGATGTCATATGTAGTGAGGTAACACTCTGTCACCCCTTGGCCTTATCGGTTGGGACTGTAGCTAGCAGTCGGGATGTGGGAGTGTCTGTCCCGTATAGATCTATACACACAATGCCCGCTCTCCCTCCAGGAGACTCTGGTTACAAAGTGATACAACAATGCAGTGTCGTATCGAGAAGTAGTATGTCACATTTTGGTTATTGTATTCAATGTTTGTATAGTATGTCATAGTGTAGTAATGTTTTCTCTGTACTAGTGTATAGAATATGCTCTTGCATAGTGTATAGTATGTTCTCTTGTATAGTGTATAGTATGTATTGTTTCTCATTATAGTACGTATGTAATGACCCGTAAATGTAATGACTCTTGTATGTGTCGTTGTAATAGTAATAGTGAGTAGTAATCCCTTAACTATACCTATTATAGTTAACTAGCAATGTTGTTGGTATGACTCTGCTACTCAAAGGTACTGAAACTGAAGTGAAAACTTTTATATCCAAACACATATATACGATATATAACTAAGGTTTCAACGACATTTGGACAAATAACAAGATACCCTAAGTCCACAACCAAACAAGGAACAGGAAATAAGGTGAGCTGTCAGTCCTAAGTCCTTCAAACCTTACTTATATAAATATATCTGTATAGATATGAGTTTGACAATAATGTAAGTTTAAAAGAGTTTGATAAAGGATTTAACATTTAAAAGAGTTTAGTAAAATGTTTTGAAGTGTTTGAAATCCATAAGTTTGATAACAATTTGAAAGTAATAGAAAATCCTTCTATTTTTTCTAGTTATTAATCACATGTGATTAAAGCAATAACTAGAATGTTTCAACTTGTATTCCCCCCCCCCCCCCATAAAAGCATTTAAAATCATTTCAAAGGTTGATTAAGGGTATGAACTCACCTGTAGTGAGTGGTTTGGATGGGAGTGCTGGATAGGATGCTAAGTGTCAAGTGAAGACTTGAGCACACACGGATCCTATTTAACATATAATGACACATATATGTATCTAATTAGTGATTAAGCAACTAATTAAGCAAGTAAAGACACCCTAGGACATGGAAAACACTATGATTCAAGTGCTAGAAGTACATAGGGTTGCATCTAAGGGTTGTAGGGACTCACATTGGAGTTTACGGCCCAAATGGTAAGGCCCATGAGTTTACGGCCCATGGGTTTACGGCCCAATGAGTTTACGGCCGTAAACTCATGTCGTCTTGTACCATTTTGTGCGTTTAAGGTGCTACAAGTTTCCAGGAAGGGTTCTAGACTAAAGACCAAGCCTTAGGAAGAAGTTAGGGTCCATATGCACCCATTATTTGAGTTTACGGCCAAGGGAGATTGCCTTGGCCGTAAACACCTTTCTGGACATGATTTCTTGATGTTTAACAAGTGATTCTAGTATATAACAAGCTAAGGGGTAGGTACTTACGTAGTAGAAGCTTGAGAGGGTGGTCAGAGCCCAAAAACACTAGTGTATGTTCTTGGTGTTCTTGATGAAATGAAGAACACTTGAAGATCTACCCAAAAGAAGAGACTTCATGGATGAAATCAAGAGTGAATCAAGGAGAATAGATGTATTAACTCATATATGGAAGGATTCACTTACATTTTTGAAGATTTGGAGCAAAAACTTCAAGATCCTTGGGAGAGAAATCGAGTTCTAGACTTGGAAAAGTGAAAAGTGGCTGAGAAATGACTAAGGGTCGTATATATAGCATGGAGTTTACGGCCAACATGTGTTTACGGCTGTAAACCCGTGACCCTTGGTCGTAAGCTCCTTTTTTGAGGGTTTATGGCTTGGTTGATGGGTTATAACTTCAATTGGCACTTTTGTTCACTTATTCCCTTGATGTACTAAACTCAGAATGCTCAAATAGGCTCTAAATAGTGATAAAAGTTAGTAGGAACAAGACTAACTTTGATTGGATTGAATGGTTTGTACAAGATCGAAATTTCGGGTTGTCACATCTGACATTGATGCATATATCTCAAGGTTCGGTGAGTTGTCACTCTTGTGTCCAGGGATGATCACATCTGAAGGGGAAAAGATTGATAGATTCATTTGGGGATTGACCTCTCCGATTCAAGGGAATTCAATCGCAGCAAACCCTGGAACATATGACAGTGCTAAAATGCTAGCCAAGAAGTTATACGAACAGTAGCTGTCCATGCTGCTACTGCTCATGTTACCTCAACACCACATGCACCAGCCTCATCTACACTAACTCCTACCAAACAATACTCAGGGACCCTACCCAAGTGTAGCAAATGCAATTTTCACCACCATGGAGAATGTAGGGAGATGCATTGCACGAGTTGCAATCGAAATGGTCATACCGCAAGATACTGTAGAACTCAGCCTCCACAAAACCAACAGTCCAGTAACAACAACAACAACAACAATCGAAGCAACGATAACAACAACAATGTTGGGGCCAGCTACACTTGTTATGGGTGTGGAGGAACTGGTCATTTCAAACGAGATTTCCCCAAAGCCAACAACCAGAGAGCAGGAGTGTCAGGAAGGGTATTGACAATGGGTCAAGGTGAAGCAGTTCAGGACCCGACAGTCGTGACTGGTACATTCCTACTTAACAACACTTATGCATGCATTTTATTTGATAGTGGAGCCGAGCGAATCTTCGTTAGTAACAAATTCAAACACATACTAAATCAACAACCGCAGTAGCTCAACGAAGCCTTCATGGTGGAGATGGCTAATGGGAAAACCGAAACAACCAAAGATGTTTACGTAGGGTGCACATTAACACTAAACAATCACTCTTTTCAAATAGATTTAATGCTAGTAAATATTAGGAGTTTTGATGTGATAATCGGCATGGATTGGTTAATCCCCCACCATGTCGATATTATGTGTCGCAAGAAGACCGTTCGCCTTCATCTCCCCAATCACGAAACCCTAATAATCTATGGTGATAAACCTGGCGCCAATCTTCATCTTATCTCATGCATCAAGGCACAAAAGTGCATGCACAAGAAAAACTATGCTTTCCTCGCTCATGTTGTGGATAAAACCAAAGAAGAATTAAACATTAAAGACATCCCAGTGGCATGTGACTTCCCGGATGTATTTGCAGAAGACCTCCCAGGAATACCCCCAGAAAGACAGGTCGAATTTCGAACCGACCTAATACCAGGAGCCACATCAATTGCCAAATCACCCTACAGGTTAGCTCCCGCCGAAATGCAGGAGTTATCCATCCAACTAAGCGAGTTGTTGAGCAAAGGATTCATCCGACCAAGCTTCTCACCCAGGGGAGCTTCGGTCTTGTTTCTCAAGAAAAAGGACGGATCTTTCAGAATGTGCATCGATTATAGGGAATTAAACAAGCTCACTGTCAAAAACCGATACCCACTCCCTCGGATTGACGATCTATTTGACCAGCTTCAAGGAGCTAGTTACTTCTCCAAAATAGACCTAAGATCCAGTTATCATCAACTTCGATTCCGAGAAGAGGACATTCCAAAAACTCCCTTTCGAACTCGCTACGGTCATTAAAAATTTGTTGTGATGCCCTTCGGTCTAACAAATGCCACCGCTGCATTTATGGACCTCATGAATCGAGTCTGCCGCCCATTCCTTGATAATTTCGTGATCGTCTTCATCAACGATATTCTTATATACTCTCGAAGTAAGGAAGAGCATGGTCAACATCTCCGCCAAATCTTGGAAATCCTAAGAGCGGAAAGATTATATGCGAAGCTCTCCAAATGCGAGTTCTGGATCCGCAGTGTAAACTTTTTGGGTCACGTAGTCAGCAAGGAAGGTATTCATGTAGATCCTTCCAAGATCAAGGCCATTGAAGGCCGGGGGATCCCGAAAACACCAACAAAAATCTGACAATTCTTGGGTCTCGCAGGCTACTCTTGAATGTTTATCTAGAATATTTCCAAGATAGCCAAACTCCTCACCACCTTGACACAAAAAGGGGTGTCTTTCAACTGGACAGAAAAGCAAGAAGCCGCCTTCCAAACCTTGAAACGAGTCCTCTGTAGTGCACCAGTGCTATCCTTACCAGAGGGAACCGAAGATTTTGTAGTCTACTGTGATACTTCGAATCAAGGGTTAGGCTGTGTCCTCATGCAGCGTGGAAAGGTGATAGCTTACGCATCTAGGTAATTGAAGACGCGTGAAGTAAATTAGACCACTCATGATCTCGAGCTGGGAGCTATGGTCTTCGCCCTGAAAATTTAGAGGCACTACCTCTACGGTACAAAGTGCACCATCTTGACCAATCACAAAATCCTCCAGAACATTCTAAACCAAAAGGAGCTAAACATGAGGCAGCGAAGGTGGGTTGAGCTGCTAAATGATTATGAATATGAGATCAAGTACTACCCAGGAAAGGCTAACGTGGTAGCCGATGCCCTGAGCAGGAAAGAATACTCAGGTCGTCGGGTGAAAACCCTAACAATAACCATCGAATCCCACATAACCTCGCAGATCAAGGAAGCCCAATCGGATGCATTGAAGCCGTAGAAAGTCACGAATGAAACACTGCATGGGATGGATAAGAACTTTGAAGCCAAGGAGGACGGAACTTACTACTTCATGAATAGAATCTGGGTCCCTAAACTTGTGGGATTCAGAGAAATACTCATGAACGAAGCCCATAAGACGTGATATTCCTTCCATCCAGGTTCGGATAAGATGTATCTGGACATTAAGCAACATTATTGGTGGCCAAATATTAAGGCAGAGATCGTCACTTACGTGGGCAAGTGTCTCACTTGCGCCAAGGTAAAAATGGAGTACCAAAAGCCCTTAGAACTATTACAACAGCCAGTAATACCCGAGTGGAAATAGGAAAGGATTAATATGGACTTCGTAACCAAATTACCTAAGATGGCAAACGGATTGGATGCTATTTGGGTGATTGACGATAGGTTAACTAAATCCGCTCATTTCCTGCCAATAAAAGAACTGTACAAGATGGAAAAATTAACACGAATCTATGTCAAAGAGATCGTGAGACTCCATGGAGTGCCAGTGTCTATAATTTCGGATCGGGATAGTAGATTTACTTCACAGTTTTGGCAGTCACTCTAGAAGGCTATGGGAACACAGCTAGACATGAGCACTGCTTACCACCCTCAAACTGATCGCCAAAGCTAACGAACCATCCAAACACTCGAAGACATGCTCCGAGCCTGTGTGATCGATTTCGGCAAGTCATGGTATACCCACTTGCCCTTCATTGAATTCTCATACAACAATAGTTATCACACAAGCATAAGGGTTGCTCCTTTTGAGGCCTTATATGGTCGCAAATGCAGATCGCCTCTCTGCTGGGCTAAGCTGGGTGACATCCAGTTGGCAAAAGGGAAATTACTGGACAGCACCCTTACAGGACCAGAAATCATTCGAGAGACTACAGAGAATATAATCCAAATCAAAGCCCGACTCCAAGCTTCGCGTGACCGACAAAAGAGTTACGCTGACAAACGACGAAAACCCCTAGAATTCCAAATTGGAGATCGAGTGCTATTAAAGGTCTCTCCTTGGAAAGGGATGATTCGTTTTGGGAAACGAGGAAAACTAAATCCGCGATACATCGGGTCGTTCAAGATTCTTGCCCGAATTGGTCTGGTAGCTTATAAGCTGCAGCTACCTTCGGAGCTCAGCAACGTACACCCCGTGTTCCATGTCTTGAATTTGAAGAAGTGCTTATCAGATGAAACCCTTGTCATTCCTCTAGAAGAGATCGAAATAAACTAGAATCTCCTGTTCGTCGAAGAACCAGTCGAGATAATGGATAGGGAAGTGAAGCGTACGAAACAGAGCTGCATTCCGATTATGAATGTTCGATGGAATGCTAAGCGTGGACCAAAATTCACATGGGAACGCGAAGACCAGATGAAGCAGAAGTACCCTCACTTATTCTCTCATTCATGATCTTACCTTTCGAAAGAATTTCGGGACGAAATTCCCTCTAACGGGGGGATGATGTCACAACTAGCATTTTTAGCTAGGAAATTCTATTTTCATGTAAACATCAACTATTGTAAGACTTGTACTCTAAGTGAATATCATACTATATGCTAAATTGAAATCATCCATTTGAATCAAAACTCCTGAGTGAAGTTCAAAACCTAATACAATACATCTCATATGTTCAACTATGGGCTGAAAACCCTAAAAATCCCGGTTCGAATTTATTATGGACTAGGATCCTCTTATTGGGCCTAATGGACCAGTAAAATGTCAATTGGGCTATTTTGGGCCAAGGAACCCTATTTGGGCTCTAATTGGACCCACATTCATGAAACTATAGTATTTTAGGTCATGTGGGCCTAGAATGATTTATCTTATCTCTAATGGGCCATGATGGGTCGTAAATGGTTTCATAAGCCCTAATGGACCGTAAACTATATTCTTGGGCTTCATTGGGCCGTAAACCCTTTTCCTTATCACCATTGGGACGTGACCCCTCCCCCCCCCCCCAAAAAAAAGGTCTAATGGGCCGAAAACCTTCATCTTGGGCCAAATAAATTCGAACTAAATCATGAAAGGGCCCAAACTCCTTCATTCTCTCTTCCTTTCCCTCATTCTCGGCCCAACATCAATTAAAAAAAAAACAAATGGGTGGGAAGTAGAGTTTGACACCTCACTTTAGCCTAGTGGATATCCATTCAAAGTTGCATGTATCCAAGAAAGTATCTTATCAATCTCTTCACAAGTCAACCCCTATTTTCTAACCCCTCTCTAACTCTCGGCCTCTCTCCCTCTCCAACCTCACTCACCATTTCAAATTCAACAGATTTTCTCTCAACCTTCAACACTCTTCCACCCTCTATCTCTCAACAAATTCGTAAGTATTGGGTGTGTTCTTAAGAAGATCACTCCAAGCTTCACACTTGTGGTAAGATCATACAAACTCAAGTTGATATACTTCATTTTAAGCTCAATCACTCCTCATAAACACATGTTTTTCGTGAATCTTGCTTCCTAGAACTTCCTAAGTTCGAAAATCTTCTCAAGAACACATCAAGGGCCGAGATCTCCTCATTTCCTCACCAAAAACCGAAAAATTCAAAGCAATGTGAGTTTATACCCCCTATTTTTTATTTTCACTTTGTTTTGGGGGAGAATACAAGTTGTTTTGTGTATATCTATGTGTGTATGCAAGATTTTGTGTGTTTTTCTAGTTATATATGTGTTTATGTGTTGTAAACTTCATGAACTTAAAGATCTACTAAAAGATGATGATATTGGTATAACATAACACTTATTTCAACTTGTCTTACAAGAAAAAGGTTAAAAATACATATAAATTACTTAAAGCTAAGCAAAACTTCATAAAAGGGGCTAAAAGTGACAAAACGACAAAAGAATGGGTTATTTGTGTTACTCACGGCTAGTAAGGGGTTCAAAAGGATTTTTTTTGCTAAACATGATAAACTTCGACATTTAAGACCTTACAAGGACTAAAAATGTAAAAATTTTCATAAATGGGCCTTATTTGGGCTTCTCACGGTTTTGGGCCCAAAAATTGTAATTTTTTATCTTTTGTGGGCTTAAATGTCATTTTCAAGAAAGTTGTGCCAAAAATGTAAATTTTTTATAAGAAGGGTTAAAGTTGTGAAATTATAAAAATTTGGGCCAAAAAGATGAAATTATCTATAATGGGCCGAAAATATATACTTTTTATAAAAATCAAGCCAAAAATGATATTTTTGACAAAAGTGAGTTAAAAATGTTATTTTTACAAAAACTAGCCTTAAATGCAAGTTTTGTCCAAAAAGGGGCCTAAAATGTTATTTTTACCAAAATTGGACTTTAAATGTAAATTTTTGGCTTAATGGGCCAAGAATATCATTTTTACAAAAGGTGGGCATTTTATGTCATTCTGGTAAATAATTGAGCTAAAACTAGCAATATAATAACAAACGGGCTAATTTTGTAATTCTCATGGTCATTAGGCCTTGGTTATGCTTGATAGGTCCTGAATACTCTTTATATGTTTATTGGGCCTCATTGACCCATTAACATGCTCGACGGACCTTGGATACCCTTTGCGTGCTATTTGGGCCTGTAAATACCTTACATGTGAAATGGGCCTTAGTTGTCATTTTACATATATTTTGGGCCCATGTTATATAATCTCATTCCTTTCGGGCCTGGAAATGACTTACATGTTTAGTGAGCCTTAGTTGTTCACTTACATGGTTCATTGGGCCTAGAATGTGTTTTATATGTTTCTCTTCACGTAAATTCGATTAAGGATCTAGTGAGACGTTTCAGTTGACACCTATTGAGTGTACGATCATTGCCTGTAGTTATAACCAGAGTCTCTTGGAGGGAGAGCGGGGGTTTGTGTATAGATCTATACGGGGATGACACCCCACACCTGAGCTGTTCGCTACACTTAGACTAAACCAGTCTAGGGTGACGAAAACCTTATTCTATTCCGTCGGCGTCCATAAACGCCAAGACAGACGAAATTGTCATTATCTAGTATGGTTATAACGACTCACTTAGAGGAATTAACATTATAAATTTACGGGAGACCATTCTCTTTTCTCTTTGGATTACTCGGGAACATACTCGCGCACAAACTCGACCTCGGGGGTTGACATACCAACATTCTCTTTTACAGGCAACATAGGGTTGTCTGGGGGCATTCTCTTTACATTTTCTTACATTCTCTTTACATTCTCTTCATTCACTTTTGGCATTCTATTAAACAATAACACACATGCATTAATACAAGATCGACCATAAACATACTAAACTATTTTAAGAAAATACAGGATTTTCTTGTGATTACAAAGATATACAAATCATTTTCTCAAACATGCTTATGAATTCACCAACATTTTTATGTTGACCTTTTTAAATTAACTTGTATTCACAGGAAACCGTTGAAGTAGGTTGGGCTGAACAATCTAATAGATGTTTTGTTATATTTTATTTCATCATACTTTAATTATTTTGGCATGTAATATTCAAACACAATACTCGATGTAAACAATGTATGTTGTTATATTACACGTGTGATGATGATGATATTATGTTTCAATTATATACTATGTGATGATACTACAAGGATGAAGTCACGCACAAGCCCCCGGACGTTTCCGCCATCTGGTTCGGGGGTGTGACAAATTTTGATTCTTCTTGAAACGTATAAAGGGTCCCTTTTTTCACCCAAAGTTATTTCCTTTCTTGCACAAAAAATCAGTCGAAGTGGAACCCTTAAATTTTAAAGAAAAAGCCGAGTTTTTCATACACTTTTGAACCTCACCCTATCTATATTGTCTTTTATGCAAGAATATCTTCAACAACGTATTTGAATTAGAACAAGAAGACAAGTACTGTATCATATGTAAAATGGATATTAGATGCATGGCTACATGTGTAGAAATGAATAGAAGTGTACAATCATTATGAATTGAATTGCATTATCCTCTCTGTTTCTATAAAATCTGAATGATGCATTGTTCCCATGTTTCAAGATTTTTTCATAGTTGTTACTTTTATCGATACTTTCCTAGATTATTTTTTCATCTCTGTTTTCTGTTTTATAATACAGGAATCCTGTTGTTGCCAAATTAATGACAACAATCTAAACATGGACTTTAGCCAAGAACGTGTTGGACACCAGAACTTCATGAAGCATTCGTGGATACAGTTAACAAGTTGGGTGGAAGTGAAGTACATTTTCTTTTTTTATTTCTACATTGCTTTACTTTATTACACAAACTGTTATTATAATTAACTTATTTACATACTTCAAGGAAATGTGGTTCACTTAATTTACGATATGTTTGATTTTGTGTGCAGAAATATTATGTTTCGTAGACAAATATTAAACAATAAACCACAAACATATACTATTTAGTTGACTGAAAGGTTCAAGTAATTCTTAATTTGATTAGTGATACAAATAATTGTCAAATCCTCAAATAATAACTTATAAGCAAAAAGCTTTAAAAAGATATACAAATAATTAGTTTCTATTTGTTTGTTTATGATGAATTTGGGAAAGACTCTAATTGTTCGTTGGCTTCATTCTATTGGAAAAAGATGTTTGTTTTTTCTAACAAGGTGGAATGTGTCATTTTTAAAGGATAAGAAGAAGGAGAAGAATCACTATAACTAGCAACAAGTTTTACTAAAAAAGGGAAAAAAAAGATATGATATATGTTGTGGAATGCATATTAAACTTCCTTCGTATTTTTTGTTTCTGTTTTTAGATGGCACAGTGAATTTTTTTGGCGTTTTTTACTTTGAAAATTTATTTAAGAATAGAACTTTTAGGCTTTTTTGTTTGGAGTTCTACATTTATATTCACCCAAAAAATTAGAGAAACCACCCATGGATGATGATGATGATACTTGATATTAAATTTTAGTTTATGTTTTTTGCCATCATTTTATTTATGTGAGTTTGGGAGTTTGGAATTGTATTGTTTGTTATGATTAAATTAAATCGACTTAAGCAATAAGCAGTATGATAATTGTTTTCTACCAGTTTGTTTTTTTTAGAACAGTCCAATGTTGCTCAATAAAATCTTCCCATTGTGTCCATTTCTTCGGCGTATCCAACCCCGCAAAGCGGGGATTCTTCCCTAGTTATAATAGTAATGTTGCATTAATTATAACATATGTCTTTATAACACAACAAATTCGTCATTATAATAATGTTGCATTAATTATAACATAAGTCTTTGTTAAACTAAATCTTTTTCATTATAAAAATGTTGCATTTATTATATCTTGAGTCTTTGTAACACAATCTTTATCACTATAATAATGTCACATTTATTATAACATAAATCTTTATAACAAAATCTTTGTCATTATAATAATGTTGCATTAATTATAACATAATTCTTTATAACATAAAATCTTTGTCATAATAATAATGATGCATTATAACATAAATATTAACAACACAACATATTTACTAATCAAGTAACAAAATCAACTAACTTACTTTACATTCATATTTTAAACCAAAGAGTGTACATATCATTAACTGTCATAATATGAAAGCATCAACAAACTACTCATAAATGATCTCAAACTCCCTAGCAAAACTAACGAAACAAACCTCCCACAAACAAATTTCACACCTAAACACCTATTTGTATCCATACACAAAATCCTCTGAGACACTAATCACAATGCTATGAATTACACAAGTTCTATAGAAGCCATGGAAGTCTACATCTTTTCTCCCGTCCCTATTCAAATGGAGATGAGCCTTGGAACAACTTGCTCTTAGATTATAAGTACCTTTTGTTCAGCAGTAGCCATCATTCAACATGTCAAAAGCTTCTTGCTTCCTCTGTCTACCTTCTTCCATCATCATCGTTCCTAGGAAAAATGTTGCATCCAAAAGTTCTAATGCAGATGCTTCTTCAAGCATCATTTTCCCTTCATCATCTTCCAAGAAAAATAACTTCATCTGAAAAAAATTAAACAGAAAATTTCTAGTTAAACTAATGCAAAACAAGAAACAAATTAATACTATGCGTATAACATAGTACCAATCCATCCCTGAACAGAATATTTGGGTTTCTCAACTATTTGCATTTGTTGACGACTTCATATTTCTCATCAGACCAACGATGAAAACGTAATCCATCTATATCCATCTGTTTGTATATTTCTTCCGTTTTTCCAACCTCGTTCAAGATTCTGCAACTTAAAACGAAACGCAATATTGGCTTCTAACTGTAAGCACAAATCAAAAATACACGTGTAATTGAAGGATTGAAGACAAAACTTACACAACCTTCATCTTGAAAGCGTCGACTACTGAAATTTTTCCCAGCTCGACTATTATCTTCTCGATCGCTTCCAATGGCATGTCAGTTAGCGTTTTGCTTTGCTTTCTTGGTTGCATATTTGAAGAAATACTGACTTCCAATGACTATTATCTTCTCGAATAAGATAACGATTCTCTAAAAACGATTTTAGGGTTTTTTTGACGGTCGGAATTTTGAAGTTGGGGTTGATTGCAAGTGACTGAAATAAGCCTGAAGAACTGGGAAGACGTGATTTGTCGGAAAAATTATGGCACCCAGAAGATGTTGACTATAAATGATCTAATTGCCCTCATACATACAATGCCTGATATTTGATTAGTAAGGGTAGTTTTGTCCAAAGTCGGAATTAAAAAAAATCAACTTATTTTAAAACATAGTCGGCATAATTCATATATGCCTTTTTAATCTAGGTAAAAAAATTATGGTTTAGGGTTTAAGGGTAATGGCATTAAGTCAAATGGTTTATGGTTTAAGGATAATGACATTAAGTCACTACCACCCAATTCACACGACCCATGACCCATTTTTCATTCATTGGTCTTAACATGACACTATAAGCCACTACCACCCAATGCACACGACCCATAATCCATTTGTCATCCATTGGCCTTATGTCACACCCCAAACCTGAACGGCGGAAACATTCGGGGGCGGAGGACGTCATGTACAGTATCATAACAAATGTAAAATAGTAATCAAAGCAACAACAACCATTGTATTGATAATAGAGTGTTTACATCGTTTACATAATGTAGATTTGTTTGATTTCAAAAGTAGAAAACCAAAACTAAGACTTGAAGCTACTATACTCCATCTTCTTGACACTTGTACGAGTACCTGCTTATTAGTTTCCTGAGAATACAAGTGATTTGGAAAGTGTATCAACATTTAAGTTGGTGGGTTCATAAGTATTTGATTTAGAAGGTAAGTTTATTGTTTCTTGAAAATGTTCGTATGATATTACAGAAAATCCTATATTTTCTTAATAGCTTGAAGTGTAGCCCTTAGCATTAATAACAGAATATATTTGATTCTTACGTTTAAAGAGTGCTATATGATACTTTGAATTTTTATATGAAAAGTGACCAATGTTATTTCCTACCATGATTACTTAGTGCATATAAGTTATATAAACTCAAAGACTTGAACCGGCAGTCGATTGGGTGAATCTGCCTTAAGTCCACAACGAAACAAGGAACAGGAGATAAGGCGGAAATCAAACATTCCACTGTCTATCAAATCTTCATTTTATATAACCCAAACATATCTACTAAGTAGTCATATCAATATGTAACGATATGTATATGTTTCCATAAAATCCGATATTTTCTCATAAAAGGAGTTATGAATCTTTGTTTGTATAGAATGAAGGTGTCGAACCAGGAAAAACCTATATTTTCCTAACAGTGGAGAGTAGTCTCAAATGTCCAAGACTATGATTTTGTAAGTAAATATGTCATACTTAAAATAATGAGGCATAGTTTTATTAGTAAACAAAACTATAAGAAGTTTGTAATTTGACGCAGGAAAAACCTATATTTTCCTAACAATGAGGAGTAGTCTCAAATGTCCAAGACTATGATTTGTAAGTAAATATGTCATACTTAGTTTGGTATCTTGTAGTTTTATTAATAAGTAAAACTAATTGAAGATGTGTTTACCCTGATTTTTGAATGTGTTGATAATACCCTATCATGATTACCTAGTTCCTACGAATTATATATAACTACGATTTGAACCGGCAGTCGATTGGGTGAATCTGCCCTAAGTCCACAACCAAACAAGGAACAGGAAATGAGGCGGAAATCATACATTCCACTGTCTATCAAGTAAAATCCATATATAACCCTAATGTAAATACGAAGTAATCATATAGTTATTATCCCTTTGAGCTTGATTGAGTTGCGTATTACTAAGAGTCATTATTTCCGCGTTGCGAGTTCCTATAACCATGCTAATATGACGGATATCCTTACTGTAAATGATATTTGTCACCCCGGGTCGACTGTAGCTAATAGTCAAGGTGCGGGATTGTCAGTCCCGTATAGATCTATACACAAACTCACGCTCTCCCTACAGGAGACTCTGGTTATAAGTGATGGACTTTCGTTTATTACTAAACAAAGCCGCTGTCTCACAGATGATTCGCTAACAATAAGTTCACTAGTAATATATGAAAAACCTTTTAGTAAATAAAAATAACATTTTTTATTTATAACCTTGTACGATAGAAAAAGTGGATTGATTTGTAAAGTATAATCAATATAATTTATATGATTTTGTATGAAAAGATTATCCTTTCGACGGTGTTAATAACAACATAATGATGAGTTATATTTACTTGTAACTACATGGTGTTATAGTTGAAATGGTTAGCCTTGATATAATGTAGTATGCAAACGTATAAATAAAATGTATTTCATTTATAAAACCTATTGTATCCCATAAGGGTAAAGTTGTGTTGTGAGGTGTTTTGCATGTTTAACAATTTCCATATGATAGTTATAAAAGCAACATGAAAGGTATAGCAAAAGATTGATGTTTTCACTCGGGATTAACCGGGTGTTTACTTGTATTCCCCCCTTATAAAACATATAAAAAGCTTAGAAAAGTGTAGGGGTATGAACTCACTTGATAGAAGTGGTGAGTTGAAGAAGGCGAGACTAAACTCGGGCAGTACTTCGACTGGAAAGAAGCAAGTTCCTCGGGAACTTCGGGACTTTGAGCCTTGCGTCGTGTGCTAGGGTTGTTATCGGGGCTTCGGGGTGGTCTCGGGATGCTTAACACAGAGTAGAAGTGGGAGAGAGGATAGGAATGAGCAACCAAACTCGTAAGGCTTCAATTTCTATATATATGCTAAAAATCGAAGTTCACGTCGTGAGTTTTGCCAATTCACGTCGTGAGTTTGTCCCGATTCGCTCATGGCATGCGATTCAGACTGTTCACGTCGTGAATATTAGTGTTCACGTCGTGAACTCTGAAAAATCTGACACAGCGTCGAAACTCGTGCCTCGAACTTCAGAAATTCATATCTTTCGCATACGAGCTCCGTTTTTGACGTTCTTTATATCCACGCGTAGGTGAGATTATGCTCTACAACTCTCGTTTAGACTTAGTTGGCTAATTTTGAGTTTATTTTTAATATATTATTAATATATTATTTTTAGTAGGCCGGGACAGGAAAACTCTGTTAGAAATCCATAACTTTTTCGTCCGATGTCCGTTTTTCAGACTTTTTACCGTTGAAATACCATTGATGAGATCTTCGATTCTCGTTTAGGTCATGTTGGCAAAAAGTCGCTCGATCTCGATTTCGAGTTTTTAGCTGTCTACTGCTATGTCCGAAACTTCGAAAAATCATAACTTCCTCATATTAAGTCAGATTTGGGCGTTCTTTTTATGTATGTTTACGGTTTTGGGATATCTACAACTTTCATTTAGATACCTAAGGTTGAAAAGTATTTTATTGAAATTTCATATTTTACCCTTAACAGTATTTTACCGGTTTTGTTGCGGATCTTCGATTGGTCATAACTTCTTCGTTATAACTCGGATTTCAGTGTTCTTTACATTTTTGGAAACCTAGTTACGATCTCTACTATTTTATTTATCTCAATTAAGGTTATTGAACAATTTATTTTTGACCTAATTTTTGCTGGTGTTACACCTTAACATGACACTATAAGCCACTACCACTCATTTCACACGACCCATGACCTATTTGCAATCCATTGGTCTTAACATGACACTATAAGACACTGCCACCCAATGCACACGACCCATGAATCATTTGTCATCCATTGATCTTAACATGACACTATAAGTCACTACCACCCAATGCACATGACCCACGACCCATTTGTCATCCATTGTTCTTTAACATGACACTATAAGCCACTCCCACCCAATACACACGACCCATGACCCATTTGTCATGCATTGGTCTTAACATGACACTATAAGCCACTACCACCCAATGCACACGACCCGTGACCCGTTTGTCATGCATTGGTCTTAACATGACACTATAAGCCACTATCACCCAATTCACACGACCCATGTCCTATTTTTCGTCTATTGGTCTTAACAGGACACAATAAGCCACTACCACCCAATGCACACGACCCATGACCCATTTTTCATCCATTGGTCTTAACATGACACTATAAGCCACTACAACCCAATGCACATGACCCATGACCTATTTGTCATCCATTGTTCTTAACATGATACTATAAGCCACTACCACCCAATGTACATGACCCATGACCCATTTGTCATCCATTGGTCTTAACATGACACTATAAGCCATTACCACCCAATGCACATGACTCATGGCCAATGAACCATAACCCATGGGTCGTAACTTTCAATAATTGTGTTTTAGGCTAAAAAAATGTTTTTTTAAATATGTTTAAATTATGTGTTAATCATAGCAATATAAAGCTTCACATTTTATCAACCTACGTTTTTTTAATATTGTTTACTTTTCATTTAAAATTTAAAATTAATTTTTTTTGATAATTTATAATCTAATGATAGCATATCAGTCATTATGGTATGATCAACACCTCGCTACCCTTTCTTCTTTCTTCACATTACACTTGCTATCTCGTTGGAACTACATAAAATAATTTGAATTACTAAATAATTAGCGCTAATTTGTATTTTAACAGTTTGAATTTTTCATTAGTGGAGATTCAAAAAACTTTGCAGTCTCTTTTCCCTCCAACCTACACACGTTAAGCCTGCATATTAGGGCCAATTAACTTATTATAAATAGGGTTTAAATTTTTCGTAATCATCTCCGGCGGCTCATTGATCCAAACCTACATTTCTTCATTATTAACGTTCACTGTTCTCTTTGGCGATATAGGTTTTCACTTATCTAAAATATATTTTTATTTACCATTATTGTGATCATCATTTCTTGTTTTTTGATCATCATGTTCTTGTAATCTTCAATAAATTGGTATTGACTACTGTTTTTTTACATGTAATCAGGAAAGATGTCGAACTTGAAATCAAAAGGAACATCCGGTGTTAAGTCAAAACGATACATTGTCGCACATGTTTTGAACCGCAATAGGAATTCAAGTGTAAGATTCTTAAATTATTTAGTTGATGAAGATGTCGAATTTTCAACATCATAGACCACATCCAATGCACCTATATCTACTACCAAAACCTCTAAACCAAAATCATTGACACCGTCCTCATCACCTATATCTTCGACACCATCCTCAACACTTACATCGTCGACACCGTCTTCAACACCTACATCTACAACCAAAACTTCAGCACCTACATCATCGACACCATCCTCCGCACCTACATCCATAACCAAAACTTCAACACCTACATCATCGACACCATCCTCAGAACCTTCATCGACACCATCAACAACAAAAGTAACTACCACATCCTCCTTACCTAAACCAACTACCACATCATCACCAACAGATACATATATCCCACCACATACCCCACAATCTACCCCAACACCAACATCATCAACTGTAACCACATCCACAACAAATGCTAATGGATCTGTTGTGGAAACTACATGCGGTGAAAACAATTCCTCTGCTTATGGTCCAAATAGATGTTTAAATATTCATGTTTGCAAAAAAATCGTGACTTACCAATCATACCTTACACAAAATTTTTAATATATAACCTTCTGGATACACATACGTAAATTCAAAACTAAAACTATCATTTCATTTGCAAGGTCCTACCACTAGGCCCTTGTGCTACCTACATTAGTAAATCATTTTTTCAAAGAGTAGATGCACAAGGATACACTTGGGGAAAAGTGAGCAACGAAATGCGAGAATTATATAGGGAGGAGTTTAAGGTAGTAAATTATATGTTTTAAATTATTTTTTGGTAAACATTTAAATTTAAACTTATGTGTATATTTTTATTGGTAGAAAAACTATTATTGGGATGAATCAACAGACGACACACAAGTGAGGAAAGCTTGGGAAAGTAAAGCGGCACAATGTTATGGCCAATATCTCGACAACATGCGGAACGTAAAAAGAAACCCAAGTGGCAGGTAACCAGCTCATATCATAGTAGAAGTATGGAACTCATAGCAAGCTAAATGGAATACAGATGAATACAATCAGAAATCTAATCAGAGCAAGATCAATAGGCGTAATGGTGTGGCTGATGGAATACCAGAACCTACCCATAACGCTGGATCCACTTCTCATTTGAACATAGTTTCTGTGAGTTTTTTTGTAAATGGTTCATCAGAATTTTTATGTTTATATATGTTATGTGTATATTTATTATACATTTTATGGTGTTTATACAAAAGAGGAAATTAGGACGTCAACCACCACATAGTGAAGTATCCTTGTATACACATACAAGGAATCATGATGGAGTGTCATTTACAAATGAAAAAGATAGAAAAATTCATGTAACATTCATTTCAGTGCAAAGTTTTATATTGTAGAGTTCATGTTATTTATAACTTTGATATCTTTTTAAATTATTATTACTTTATAGGTGAAGAAGTTAAGGAGGACCTAATATTTTATGATGTTGTTGGTGGTCATGACAAGAAAAGAAGACTGTATGGATTTGGCTCATATGCAAAAGTGGTTCATATGAATAGCGGTACAACAGAAGTGTCTAATTACATTCTATAAAAAAAATGTTAAACTAGAAGAATTGAGGGAGCTTATTATACGACAAAAAGACCAAAATGAAGAACTTAAGGAGATAATGAAGGCAGAAGATGACCAACACAACATAAGAATCGAGTAGCTTAATAAACAACTACAATCGAAAATGGCTGTTATTAATGGTTTTCAACAACTACAAAATTCATAAAGTGTTAATGTATTTATTGCAAAGTATTTATTTTAGATTAGCTGCATTCATTTTCGATGTAATAAAATTTTATTCTTTTATTTTATGATATAAATTTTATTTGAACTTTTCTTAAATTTGTCTTTATATATTATTATAAATTAATTTGGTTTTAATTTGTAAATTAATTATCCATACTAAGATATATAGCATTTCAACAAAAATAATCCTATGTAATTTGCTATGGAATATAGACCACAGATTTTGCTAGGGATTAAGCACAACGGATTCAGCTAGGGATTAGTCACTACAGATTTAGCTAGGGATTAATCACCACGAATTTAGTTAGTATTTAATCACCACTGATTTAGCTAGGGATTAATCACCACGATTTTGTTAGGGATTCATCACCACATATTTTTCTAGGAATTAATCACCACGGATTTTACTAGGAAATCATCACCACGGATTTTGGGATTCATCACCACGGATTTTTCTAGGAATTAATCATCACGGATTTTGCTAGGATTCATCACCACATATTTTGCTACGGATTCATCACCACAGAATTTGCTAGGGATCCACTACAACAGAATTTATGACGGAGGATCTACTACGGAATTCGCCGCGGAATACGACCACGGAATACACGACGGAATACCATCTACAACGTATTTCATTCTGTTGTTACATTTATGACGAAATTATTGTTTCCCTCGCAAACCCTCTCTACGGGTTTTTTGGGACGGAAATGAGTCGTTGCAAATTCCATCGCTATTCGCCTTTTGCAACAGAATTTTAGCTTTTTGCAATGAGTTCATTCCGTTGCAATATCAGTTTTTTCTTATTGTGTCTTAATAACTGATATTTTAAATATTCATTATATAATCGAATTAAAACTATCATATAAATAATTTTAAATTAATTAATCATAAAATAGTTAAAAGGTAACATGAAATCAATAATTACATTTAGTTTTATTCACAAAAGTCGTGGGCAAAGACCATGGAGTGAATTATTATTTTATTGTATATGTTTAATGAATTCATATTGTTTAAAATAATTACAATTAATATATTAATTAATATATTAGCTTAATGTATGAAATATTATTTTATAGTAAATGTGAATAACTTAGTAATTTTCATTAGACATATGTGTGAAAAATGTAATTATGTTACTTTAAATGCTCGACATGCGGATAATCGCCTACTATATCATATTATGATAAGCTTTTCTGCGGCCATAAACACGAAAAAGCATGTAGATCCCGTATCGTTGAAGAAGCAAGGGACCACAAACACGAAGCAAATCATATCACTCATGGATCAATATGATGTTGAAGTTTGTAACCTCCCAAGCCTTCAAATTCCAACTCTATGATAGACTTGTCCCAACCTAAATTTCTGTCACTTTTATTTGTTGTGTCTTCGTTTCTTTTAACCACTCATGCAAACCGTCAAAAAGTTCACGTTCAAATGATCTCACTAAAATCACCCACACTAGTTCTTCCATCCATTATTAGTCTCGATTAGTAACATAGACCTAAAAATACCACCTCTAAGAAGCCTAAATGTGTCAGGCAAATATTTTAAAGTGCATAAGCTGAGGTTGTTGTCTTTGTATTTTTCTCAGTAATTTTGTTACGTTATCAGGCATAACGGATCATAATCTTTCGAAGATTTAGAAGAACCAATGTGCCTCATTCATGGTTTAGCCATATGTTGATTGCTAAAGTGGCGTATCTCAAGATCTAAAACTTTCCTTGACAAAACACAAAACAAAAGCCATCACGTAGAGGATATAGTCTTGGAAACTAGATTTGGCATGCATTTTATCAATCCAAACAAGTCCATGTATTGAATAGTCAACGATATTGCCTTTTTTCTTCATATTTTTTTTTCATAAAAAAAGTTATGATATAATAAGAGAAATTGAGAAAGAACGTGACATGAAATCATAAGAAATACAGGCAAAAGTACCAAGTCCTACTTTTTAGCTATTTGAGAGTCCACTTGATTTCTAGGAAGATGAAGGGACCAAGAACTATGCAAAATATGGAAATCAGGTTTAAAGACACCTTAAATGAGTGTCGCCAAATCCGCATACATGTAATAAATAACCACAACAACACCATTTTCTGAGTCATATATCACATTAAGGAAGTAATCATGAACAAGAGTTGTGAAATGGATAACTTGCAAGCAAAAATAAGCTGAAAACATCATGAACATTGAACAACCATGCATATCTCGAGTGTCCTCTTTTCAATATTTTCTCAAGCAACTAAAACTAACTCTATCATCAATTCCATCTTTCCAAAACTATCATTCTTCTTCCGTAAATAATCCATATAAACAAAATTATGCGATTAATAATTTTAAAAGGTCCGCCCCTTTTTCAAATTAAAGAATTTGCGGGCTTTATTCTTTATATGATGAATGAGGAAACAAATAGTACGTTAAATGAAAAAGATCAAAAGTTATGTTAACAAATTTTGTTATGTAGTCTCTTCGTCAGTGAAAAATTTGTATATGTTTATTAAATTAGAATATACAAAGGAAAACCATGTAATAAATTAGTTAGAGAACTATTAGTGAGTTGCTTGCTTAGTTAGTACATGTATAATTACATTATAAATTGGAGGCGCGTGAGTGTAATTTAATCAATTATATGTATACAATTGTTCTTGTACATATCACAACAAGAAAAGGCACCTTTAGGACACAAAATGCGTCGCAAATAGTCACGATTGTCGCCCCTAAAGGTATTAGGGACGACATGTTGTCTCAATTGGGTCGCCGCAAATACCTCGTAGCTAATACTCAAAAGTCGTCCCTAAAGGTGTTGTCCCTAATACATGTTGTCGCTAATAGCAGTCGTCGTCCCTAAAGGTGTCGTCCCTAATAATATTCCGGCTACCGGTCAGTGTTACTCCGACCAAATATTCCGGTTGGATGTGTCGTCGCTAATGCTTAAGATCGTCCCTAAAGGTGTCGCCACTAATGCTTGTTTTTTTTAGATAAAATTTATATTTTATATTAGTTTATATTATAAAAATACAAAATTTATAAAATTATAAAACTTATAATTTCAAAATCTGCATTAAATAAAACATCAAATAACATTACATAAAATATATCACATTAACATCATCTAAGTCCATAATAACATCATCCATAACATAAAGTAATATATACTAATCGTCGTCCCCATCATCGTTTTCCTCGTCGTTGTTGGTCGCATTGTCGACTTGCTTGCTAAATGACTGGATAATATCTCCAATTGCCGTCACAAACGCCGGGTTTTGAAGAAATGCGTTAACATCCACATCCTACAAAGTAAGAATATAAGTTAAAATATATCATACTATAAAAACAAATTATTATTACTTAACAATTAAGTCACAAACACATTAAGTCCTTAACAATTTAACAAACAACCAAATTCATAACAATTTAACAAACTAACAAACTACGAAACTATCAAACAACAAAATTTACAACAAATTAATAAGTACATGTGTTGGTTGCGGTATTTGTGACTGTGACTGCCACTGGGTGGGAGCACTTGTACCCGCTACGGAAGGCTTAGGCTCGATGCCTCTCACATGTCCCCTTCGAGCATCTAACACCTTCTCAAATAAGGCTATCCAATCAATGGAGTTCGGATCACCACCGGAGTCGGCTATGTGCTGAGTTTGTAAAGCAACCTCAGCAACTAAAGCATTCTGCATTTCACGAAGATTGTTAATATACTTCAAAACAAACACAAAAAAACAACATTCTACTTCATTTTTAAGTAATAATAACTTACATATTGTTCTTGAACTAACGGGTCAACGAATTCCCCTTGTTTATTGACATGTGCACGGTGAAATACTTCAAGTTTATTCAAATTCTGTTTAACATTAAAAAATATGTTATAACTGAATAAACATTAATGTAACTTGGATTTTTGAAAGAAGCACTACCGTAGTTGCACGTCCCTCCACGATTCTTAACTACTTGCTTCTTCTGGCATTCTTTGTTTACACTGGATCGTTTACAATGCGTATCAGTTAAGAAGTGGTCAATAGTAGCACTCCAATGTGTTGAATCCATACCAACGGGGGGTCGAGCCCTTGATGCCTCCGCACCCTCTAGCATATCTATAAATTTACCTTTTGCAATGTTTTTGCGGCCTCTATACCGCTGACATATCCGATGGTTCAGTGATGCCCATAAAATTCTAGCATCGGGATCATTTGAAATGGCTTGAAAATCAAAATATGTCTACAAAAAAATAAGAAGTTAAAAATAAATCAAAATTAAACATGTTAAATATAACTTTATAAATAATAAATAATTTACCGAAAGATATGTAAACATGCCATTCCGATCGGCTTCAGGAACTTCTTTCCAGGTGTTCTTATCCAAAGCTATGTCACGCCAGATATAACTTCCAACCTCCCGAATGAAACATTTGTATACATCCCCAATCGGTACAAAAGTATTTCTGTTAAATATTATTTTTAGAGGTTGTCTGTCGTTTGCTTCATATAGCCGATGCATTTTCTTGTTTACTGTCATACCTCTTCGTCTGGGAGGTATAGCTACAAAAAAATATTAATAAAGATAGTTTTTTATATACATAAAATATGAAATACAATGACTTAGAATAAATATTAATTACCATCAATCTGGTGAACACCAAAATCTCCACCGAACGGATGTGATGGCTCGTCACCACCATCACCTCCATGGCTCATCACAACAGCCATGAAATGAACCAATGCAACCCAAAAAAAATAACATCCTGAATAATTATAAGACTATATATATATATATATATATATATATATATATATATATATATATATATATATATATATATATATATATATATATATATATATATAACATAATATGAAAAATTATAACACAGGTGTACAATTTCATATTTTTCTATTTTTTTCCAATTATACAATCATATACATTTCACATTATAACGTCAAATACACAAACATTTTTACATACATATACAAACATATGCATATATTTTTACATACATATACATACATTTTTACATACATATCCACACATATACATACATATACATTTTTACATACATATACAAAAATATACATAAATTTTTTCATACATATACATATACATTTCACATACAAATACATACATTTCATATACATTCATACATTTTATCATAAACTTTTTCATATATTTACACCCATATACATAGCTTTTTCACATATACATACATTTCACATACAAATACTCTTATACACATATTTTTTCATACATACACATAAATTTCATAAACAAATACACATATATATTTATATTTCACATGCAAATACTCTTATACACACATTTTTTCATACATAGTCATACATTTCATATACAAATACATATATACATATACATTTCACATACAAATACCAACATTTCTTATACCTACATTAAAAAAGAAAAAAAAACTGGAAATCGTTTAGGTGGTGGTGCTGTGGTCGAGGTCGCCGGAGTAAATGTGGTATCACCGGAGAAGAGGTGGTGTCACCGGAGATGTTGCTGTGAAACCACCAAAATACACCAAAATCCAAACTTAACACACAAATTCGTTCTAGAAAAGAAATTGAAAGAAAAATGAGGGAAGGGAGCACCTACCGTTGCTACAGATGCGGAACATTGGAGTTTGTCGCCGAAAAATGTATCACAGTGTCGGCCAAATGAGGGGGAGATGAGGAGTAAAGAGGAAAGGAGAAATGTGAGGGTTTGTGGTGATGGTCGCCGATCAAATCGAGAGGATCGGGGTGTTTTTGGCCGGAAATCGTGTAAGAGATTTTTGGAGTGAAGCTGTAACCTATTCTGAGAGACGATATGGAGGTAAAGCAGTTGTACCCTTTAGCGACGATGCTATTTGCGGTGACAAGGCACTAATTAGGGCGACACATTGGAGGGAAGATATCCCGCGTCTTTTTTGGTGACTAGTATCGACGACAACGTCGTATCTATTACCGTCACCGCTATTGTCCTGGTACGGAGAAACTCTGCCCTTTGGATCATATAAAAAACGAACGACAATGATTCACTTTGGGCGAAGTCACACGGATCGCCGACGTGGACTATTAGAGGCGACCCTTTAGCGGTGACTCCAAGCTTTTAGCGACGACAAACCGCGTCTTGTCACATGTCGTCCCTAATACTACATGTCGTCTCTAATGGCGTCGCCCCTAATAACTATATTTCTTGTTGTGTATGCACTTTGAGTGAAAAAAATGTATGTGTATTATATTATACAAAGGGTAATTATTTAGTTATTTAGTTAGACAATTATTAAAGAGCTACTTTCATTGTTAGTTCTTTTAAACCACAAAAAACCAAGGTTCTAAATAACGTAAGGCGTAACTTAGCGGCAATGTAAAGCCTCAAGTTTTTCCGAGCCTTGGCGAGTCACGGCGTTTGTAAGGCGTGACTTAAGGCGGCAATTTTCTATATAATTAATATTTTTACATGTATTTTCAACTATTATTCATTTTTATACACATATATGAGCTAAGGCGGCGTTTTGGCAAAGCTTGGCGGCAGGTGCAAGCCTTGGAGCCGTGGCGCGCCATGGCGGAGCCATGACGAGCTTTTTAGAACTTGCAAAAAACTCACTTTTAGCGACGACAAAAAGCGTCGGAATTGGTACTAAAAACCGTCGCTAATACTTTACCAACGACTAGCCATCGCAAATAGGTCGTCGGTATTACCTCGTGTCGCTATTACCTTTCCGGTACACCCGTCGGAGTTTTTCCGGCCAAGTTGCCGGAGTCATGAGGCATCGCAAATGTTGCTTGCCGTCGCAAATGATGTCGCCACTAAATTATATATACATATAATTTAGATTATAAAAATGCATAAACTACGTTACATAAACAATCAAATAGCATAAAACAAAATATAGTACATTACATAAACCACCTAATCCGTAATTGTGCAGTTTTAACGTTTTAATCCACAAACGATCTAATAAATCAATAATATCTTACATAACAACATCATCCATAACATACAACAAAACATATTACTCTTCTTCCCCATCGCCGTGTTCCTCCTCGGCGTCGTTGCTTGCATTGCTTTTGATGTTGACTTGGTTTTTAAACAAGCGAATAATATCTCCAATTGCCGTTGCAAACGACAGGCTTTAAAGAAAAACATTAACATTCACGTCTGACTATATATATATATATATATATATATATATATATATATATATATATATATATATATATATATATATATATATATAAGTTAAAACTATCAAATTACCAAATCAATTTAAGTGACAAACACATTAAGTCATTAACAATTTAAGAAACTATCAAACTATCAAATCAATTAAGTCGCAACAAACACATTAAATCATTAACAATTTAACATCACTTAACAAATAAGCAAAGTACCAAACTACAAAAATTTACTATTAAAGGCATTAAATTCTTAACAATATAACAAAGTTCCAAAGTACATATTGCATAATAAATGCATTAACCCTTAACAATATAGCAAAGTTGCAAAGTACTAAGTTACCAAAGTCCACCAAAGTCCTTAGGAGTTTAATAAGTACCTAAGTTGGTTGCGATGATTATCACTGAGACCGGTACCCGCCGCGAAAGGAGGTTTAGGCCTAATGCCTCTCACATGTCCCTTCAAGCACCTAACGTATTCTAAAAAATGTCTATCCAAATATCCAATCGATTGAACAAAAGGGGTTGTTGTTTTGCGGCAATGACTTTAGTGGCGACCTTTTTGAGGGAAAGTGGCACGCCTTTTCTATGTAAGTAGAAGCCGTTAGATCAAGGAAAAAACGTAGGGCTAAGATTTCTTATATCGCGGGTCACTCTATTCGATAGCATTAGCGGCGACATGGAGTCGCAATTGACGTCGTTGCTATTGCTTCCCCCGAGAATAAACCCTAGCCGTTGGTTCATTGTACAAATGTATGGCCAAGATCAAATTTCATGTGGGACGCACGGATCACCGGTGGATGGTATTAGCGACGTCTCTTTTAACGACAATAAAAACTTTCAGCGGCGACAAAAGGCGCATCTCCTCTGATGTCGTCGTTAAAGATGTTGTCAGTGGCGGACGCATAAGGTTTTAGTAGGGGTGGCACTAAAAAAAATTTTACGAAAAAATCTAAATTAGTATTAGCAATCTTATTTTAAGCCGATGCACCTAATAGAAAAAATATTAAAAAACATTAAAAAAAAATTTTTTTACACTACGTGCCGGAATCGGAGCAGTGGTCCGGGACCCCCCGGGCACCACTAAGGTCCGCCACTGGATGTTGTCGTCGCTAAAGAGACGTAGCTAATGGTGCCGTTTCTTGTTGTGTTAATTGCATTATAATAGCAGGTGTGCTAGTGTAATTTACTCATGTTTTTTGTACATAACTGATATTGTATGTTTATTAGAATATACAAAAGGTAATTATGCAATTAATTAGTTACACAACGATTAATGAGTACGTTACTGCTTAATTAGTTAGTTCTTTTAATTACATTATGAATAGCAGGTGTTTGAGTATAATTTAATCAATTTTCTGTAGACAACTGTTCTTGTATTTACTTTGAGTGCAAAAAACAATGTTTTTGTAAACTACAACAAAAACGACTTTCACATAGGGACACTTTCATTGCTAATACATGTGTGTTCTCTTAGAAGTAGCGATTGAAGTTGAAATGGAATCTCCCATATCAACGATGGACCTATCAATCGCCATTTTATTTTCCAACAAGCATGAACCGAAGTTTAAACAATAAAAAAATTGCGAAAAATTTGTTATTGATCTTTGGCAACGAATTTGCAACGGAATTGAATAGATGGGTTGGTAACGGTGTGGCATAGCAATTTTGCGATGGACAATTTTACGACAGATTTCAAAGGGCTTAAGGGTTCAGAGTGTAGCGACGAATCAACGAGGAACCTTTTTGTGATGGATGGTCTTCGTTTTGGATATCTAATTGCATTGTTTTTAGTTTATTAAATTACAAAAAAATAATAATAATAATAATAAAATAATAAAATAATAAAATAAAAAAAACCCAATTTTCTGTTAGACAGAAAATCTAATTATAACAATAAAAATATAACATTTTCAATATGAAGAAAAACAATAAACATCAATCTTAGAAATTTTCAAATACAAAATACTAAAAACCAAAATATATTGTAGAATGAGTTTCGATGGGTTGAATTCGTCTTGCATGAATTTCTTCAAAAGGTCACTCTTCGTTTTGGATCTCTAATTGCATTTTTTTTTAGTTAAAAAAAAAAAAAAAAAAAAAAAAAAAAAAAAAAAAAAAAACCATTTTTCTGTTATTCAGAAAATCTAATTATAACAATAAAATATCTAACATTTTCAATATCAAGAAAAAACAATAATCATAAATCTTGAAATTTTCAAATACAAAATACTAAAAACCAAACCAAAATATATAGTAGAATGAGTCGGATGGGCTGAAGTCGTCTTGCATGAATTTCTTCAAAAGGTCATTAATTTTTTGTTGTTTAAGACCGGATTCACAATCTCTATATTCTTTTTGGGCGAATTAATTTACTCAATCAACTAGGTTATAATCCATGTACTAAACGGTTGAAAAAATAAACCAATATTAAAACTTTAAAAAACGTAATATTAACCGTATATTAGCAATCACATATTTTAAATAATAGTTACACGTTTTGTCTATAATTGTATAATTTTATAAAATAGTTTGAAGATATAAGGAACGTTCTTTATGTCTAGATTTATGATATAATTAATAATCAATGAACGTAATAGTGAAATATAACATTTAAAAAACTAAAAAAAAACATAGACAATAATAATGAAGATAAAATTGATTTATTTGGAATTATAAAGTAAAGTAATGAACACAAAATGATAAAAAAAGAAAAAACAAATTAATAAAAATGTTATCAATAAAAACCAAAAAAAATTTAAAAATATATATTTATTTACTATTTTTATAAATTTCTAAACACTTTTTTATACGCAATATTGAAAGTGGTATTTATAAGTCTATGATCCTCATCTAAATTAATGACTTTAATCTTTATCTACTTATAGTCATAGAAAACAACCAAAATAGTCTTGAAAGACCTATAGTCATTTTATGGTCAAATTGATAATATACTTTAGAATGGACACAATGTCAAATGGGACATTTTACATTAGCATGTCATTTAAAATAAAATAATAATAATAATAATAATAAAATAACCTTTTTTATAATGTTTCGAATCTAAGGATGGTCAGTTTTTACTGATAATATACTTCCAAGAAATCTTTAAAATTGTCATTTTATGATAAAAATTGTATTATACTATCGGGCATGGGTAAAATGGAAATTGTAATATACTATCTTACTTCCGTTTTTTCTTCACTTCATCCTTGCACTTTAAAAAGCTCTTATTAACACTTCTTACTTTGAAAATCCGACCTAATTAAAACATGAGAAAAGATTTAATACAAAAAAGCACTTAACGAACGTAGTTTCTTTGTTATTGTTTGGTTTGGTTTTCATGAGAGATCGTTGATGCTAAGATATGTGAGACTCGCCTATATGTATAATTACATCAGGTCAAGGGTTCGGTGGTCAACATCATTCAACTTATTACATTCCTGAGAAGTATGTGACAATTTTTGTAGCCAGTGGCTAAAATAGAATAGAAAAGCATGTGAATCCTAATTAAGTAAAGTGAAAAAAACTAAAAAGTCAACAATATATGTGACAGATCGGGTTGCGTGAGACTAGTAAAATTCAGTCTATTTGACCTCTAAAACTGGATTTTTGTAAGAAAAAAAAACAATTACTTTGCATGAGTAAATCGTTTTTTATTTAAGAATACATTTTCAATAATTATTTCTTACAACCAACAATTTAGGAGGAGTTGTGGTGCTTTTCAATTTTCATTATAACCGTCCACCATCTATTTTAAAACATCAAATAATTACATCTCTTTTTATCTCGACAAAACTACAAAAATGGTCCTTGTGATACGCATTTTTTCGGGTTTTTGGTCCAAACTCCGACCTTTTTGGATTGTTATTCCTTGTAACCTGTGTGATTATACTCATGTATTTGACCAAAAGATGCTATCTAGAATGGTTAAAACTTAGAACGTAGAACCCTAAATACGAACAAGGGGTTTTCCATTGTTGAATCCGGGTGAAAAGAGTACCAGCATCTGCTTCTCTAATTTTGTTCTGTAACTCAACTTCAGATTGCATCTTCGATTTTGGATGTCTCTCTCTCTCTCTCTCTCTCTCTCTCTCTCTCATCCGAACTGCAGACGGTGTCTCTCTCACTTTCTTTAAGGATTTAATGTATGTGTGATTAAGAACGCAATAACTTATAAACCCAACGAAACCCCCAAAAAAATGATCATGTGTTTGAAGAACCCATAAATCGATTGTGGAGTGTTTAGTATGGGCTTTCCAGGTTTGATTTTCATGTTTAGGAAATTTTCCAAATATCATATGGGTTTTCCATGTTCGAGTTTCATGTTCTGGGATTCTTTTAGATATGTGTTCTTAGTTTCGTGTTCTTGGGTCTGAAAATCCTTTTTGAGGTTTTGTTTTTTGAGGTTTGATGTTCAAAACATTAAATAATTATAAATTAAGTTGGAGATGTGACTTAGGTTTTGATGAACAAGATGAAGATCTAACTTGAATTTTGATGACACGATGTAGATCAGATATGGGTTTGTTATTGAAATCTAGGTTTAACACACACCCACACACCTAAACTCTAATACAAAATCAAATCTGAGCGTAAGATATATTAAATAAAATCTAAAATTCAGTTCATACACAAACACATGAACTCCGATATGAAATCGAGTCAGATCTGAAATGGAGTTTGAAGATCAAAGAACACAAGAACCAAGAACAATAAATCATTTTTCAAGACCAAATCCAAAGTTCGAAGAACAAAAGAACCATCAACAAGAAATCATTTTTGGACATGACGTATATTAACAACACATCTGGGATGGATTTCACGAACTCAAATGGTTTTCATGATGTTCATCAGAAACCCATGAGAAAGAGATGGGAGAGCCCCCTCTTATTTTTTAATTAGTAAAATAAATAATCAAATATTAGATTTTAAAAAAAATGGAAGAAAAATGGAAAATAAATTCCCCAAGTGTATTACAGTAATTTCAATATTCGGAGGGACCAAATATGCAACGAAATTAGCTAAAAATGACCATTAATCCAAAAAAACCGGAGTTTGGACCAAAACCCGTAAAAAATGCATAACAGATACCATTTTTGTAGTTTTTTCTCTTATGTGAGATAAGTTTCGATAAATATGAACCACATTTGTTTTGTAAATTTAAGTATAAACCTTCCATAATTTGTTTTATTTATCTATATTCTTATCTAGTCAAATAATTTAAGGTAGGTCATAATTTTTTTTTCAAAATGGTTCCTAAAATTTTCTCAATGTTATTATTATATAAAACTAAAAAAATAGGTGGGTACTAGGAACCACCTTTGTTATATGCAGCCATGCCGCTGCTTGTACCTATGTTAAGTAACACACAAACAATTACCAAATATTATCATAGAAACATACATACAAATTCACAGGAACGCTAATAACCCAGAAAGAAAGCGAAGATTTAAGTTTTTTTTTTTTTCTTAAATCAATTTGATTTGTATTTATTATAATGTTTAAAAGTTAAGATTGAGGTTTGAATTTGAAAAGGTTTTAAGAGATTACTTAAAAAATATCAACTGATTTGGTTGCTGATAAATAAGAATTTGATAAAGCGAAGATTTAAGTTTTTTTTTTCTTAAATCAATTTGATCGGTATTTATTATAATGTTTTAAAGTTAAGATTGAGGTTTGAATTTGAAAAGGCTTTATTAGATTATCTGAAAAAATATCAATTGATTTGGTTGCTGATAAATAAGAATTTGATTTTCAAATTGGAAATCGTGCATCAGATATCAGAGATAAACCGATGGTATTAGGTTGCTATTTTATAGGAATTTCACAAAAAATCACTTGAATTGATAGCTGATATATATGAATTTGATTTTCATAAGGAAAAATTATTTTGCACTTTCTTTGATATAACAAAAGCTATGTATTGTACTAAAAATTAATATACGTCTAAAATATATTAAATTGAAAAGAAAAGTATTCAGTCACACATTATATCTTCCATTGCCACATATTCACCATCCGGTAAACCACAAAGGGCAAAACAAACATATATTTATTTAAACCAAAAATAACTAAAATCATAAAATTCATAACAGAAAGAAAATGAAAAATGATATCTAAAAGCACATATAATGTAACACTTGTGCCCTGGTATGTACCTTATGACCCTAACATTTTGAAAATTATGCATTTTTTCCCTGAGGTACTACGCGGGGCGTACCACTTGGTACGCTTAGCGTACTGGTTGAAAAGCCAGTACTCGGGGCGTACCGCTTGGTACGCTTAGCATACTGTGTTATTGGTGAGTCGGGACCCAGGTCACTTACGATGGCCGTACATATGTGTTCGTTGGGCGTACGTGGACTTTAATGAAACCCTAATTGAGGGTCTTTCACCCTATATAAGCCACCTTATTCTCTCGGGTTGGCCTCATTTCCAGCATCCAAAGCCTCCAAAACACTAAATCGAGCTGTTGCTTCCATTGTTAAGCATTTGATCATTTGAAGAGAGTTTGGTGTTTATTTTGTGCATTGTGAAGGAGATAGAAGATCTTGAAGTTGCTAAGCTTGGATAGGAAGTCTTGGATCAGGAACCACGACCCATTTTGCAAGGACTTTGAGGTATCAAGTTCTTATCTTGATTGCTAGTTGCTTAGATCTCTTTTGGGTTAAATTGTTATGTTTTTAGCCATGGTTTGGGTGAATGATGAAATTAGGATGTCCCAAAGGCTTATTCTTTCAGATCTAAGGTTATCATGGGCTCTTTAGGCATAAAGGTGCCAACTTTATGGAGTTTAGGGCCTCATGCATTCATTAAGTCTCTTATTAACTCCTTTTTGAGCTTTAGAGCTTCATATAGCCATGCATGGACGTAAAGTTAGCGACTTTACGTGATAACCCAGCTCAAGGGGGTCAGATCTACAAATGGGAGCAAATTCTTAAGGGGTTAAGAGCTAAATCTAGAAGTTGGTTGATCTAGATGAGTATGTTGAGCGTACAAGACTGTACGCGCAACGTACAAGCCTTCGAGCCAGTATGCTTAGCGTCCAAGTTGAGTACGCTCGCGTACTCAGTCAGGTAGCATTTCAAAGTTGGGCTTGAGGTTTGGGCCACGTTTTGGGCTTAGAAGGTTAGGGTTTAGTTGGGCCATCTGATTTTGGGAGTTTGGGTCAGAATATTATTGGGCCTTGGGCTAAGACCCATAATAAGGAATTGGGCCCAATTGGAAATTGGGCCATGATTGGGCCTTCATGGATTATTTGACTTATGGGCCTATTAGATTGTGAAATTGGGCTTCAATCTTGGACCAAGCTGGACTATGGGTAAAATGGTTTTTTTACCCTAAGTAGGGATTTTTGGTTATCATTTAGATTCCAAATGTTGTTTGGCTTTTGTTTGGCAATTGATAGCCCGCGGAGTTGTAGGACCAGCAGCCAGAGATCATTCGTTTCATTCAGCTTTCCGAGGTGAGTTTCCTCACTGGGTTTAGCGGGTCGAAGGCACCAATGTCAGCCCATGTTTATGCTATGTTTGTATGCTAGCTGTCTGCGTGACTCTTGTATGTGTTATATGCTTATATGCTTACCGGGCCAGAACCCCATGTCGGGTGGGGATCTGATGACCACTTTGTATGTTATGTATCTTTGTGATTATTGCATGTGTATGTGTTTATTTTATGTTTGTTATATGTATGCTGGGCGAGGACCGATTTATTACCGAGTGGGGCTCGATGCCAAGGGGCCGATGCCGGACGGGGTCCAATGTCGGCCGAAGCCTGAGGACAGGACGTGGCGCATTATATGTTTATTTGTATGTATGGTATGTGGTATTTGGGGAACTCACTAAGCTTTGTGCTTACAGTTTTAGTTTATGCTTCAGGTACTTCCGGTTCCAAGGAGAAGAGCTCGGGTTGACTGCATCGCACACAATATATGGATTCTATTTTTGGGACACACTCTGATTTTCATGATAATTGATATACTTATTTTCTGGGTTGTATGAACAATGCTTTTGGAATTTTGTTTTATACGAATTTAAAAATTGAAATTTTTGGGTTGTTACAAGTTAGTATCAGGGCCTTGGTTTGAGGGATCCGGGCACACGCTCAGGTGTGTCTGAACTCAAACTGAGGATTTGGTTAAGTTTTTCTAAAAAAGAAAAGAAATATTTTATTAAAAAAGAGTTTTCTGAAATAAGAAAGGGTGTGGTCCGTGCAATCAGCCGAGCTCAAGTAAGTTTTCCCAAAATACCCATACATGTTATCTGTTATACTTTGATTAGTGAATCTGTGATTCACATGCTAGTTAGGGCTAAGGATCTGCTCAGTTTTTGCATGGTAGAATGCTAGGAGAGATGCCTTTGTATGCCAATTATATGAGCTTGTAAAATTGCATGCTAGTACTGCTTAGTCAGTGATAGGGTGGCCTGATTAGGTTATGCTTGGTTTTGGTTACTTGATGCTCGAATGCTGCTAGCTTTGTGCTTTTAGGAGTTCATACTAACTTCAGCTAACTGGTAAGCGAATATGTTAGGTTACATACTATAGGAAATGAATAATTTTAGAAGGTTAGGTTTTAACTCTATTGCGCTGCTCTTCTTTGAGTCCAACCGTTGTAGTGTGAGACCTTTCATTCAAAGGATTATCCGGTTTTAGTGGTAAAATTGTATTCGTGAACTCGATAAAGGAAGTTAGCGGAAGTTCCTTCTGCAGCTGATGGTGAAGAGTGGTGTGGAGTTTTCCCTAGGAAAACCTAGGATGAGATCTAGTGTTGGGAGCCTTATCTGTGAGGGAAGTGCTGGGTTTTAAGAAATATAACACTCCTATGGTGCACATGCAACCCTAGATGCTTTGGATCCATGTTTTCTCTAAATATACATGGATTTTCAATATTCCAAAGCGTACATCCTAACTAGCATACAATGGAGGATATACAATATAAAACTCATAGTTAGATGAATACCTCTTAATGTAGTTCTAGTTCTTGGCCATAGAAAGATTTAGCACCTCAAGTGTGATGCCTCTAATCTGTCACAAACACCAAATGCAAGAAGAGACTTGAGAGAATAGGCTAGTTAGCACAAAATCAATATCACTCTCTTAGAATGAATGGTGTAACCGATTTTGGCTCTAGGGGTGTGCTTTTATAGTGTTATAAATGCTAGGGTTTCATCGATGAAAACCCTAATGCACCATGAACTTTCATATAACTTAGTCTCCATGGGTTAAACCTCCATGGACTATCATAATTGTTTAGCCCATCCTAATCAACCATGGATCATTGGCCCACACTATAAGAATCATTGATTTACTTAATCAGTCCCCGTATATTTAGTTAGTCTCTTTTGATCACTAAATTAATTCCAAATTAATTCTTGATCAATATTAATTAAATAATATGATTTCTCAATTAATATATTATACTTATAATATATTAATAAATTACAAATAACTTTATTCTCAAAAGTCCATCCTATCAAATTGCACTGGTGAAAGCAACTAAAAAGGACCATGCTACAATCGGGTCAAGTACATCCCAGTTATAGTTATGGGCTTAAACACCAAATCTAACAGTCTCCCACTTGGATAAGTCTAATAACTATAACTGCATGTGTAACTTCAGGACCCGATTAACAATCATAGCTTTCCAAATCTGCTGTCGAGCTCTGACCTAGTCAGTGATGCGTCCTTTAGATAAGGGGTCATATATTCCTCTATTCTTCAAGATATTATGCGGACAAATACATGGGACATAATCATACTTATTGTCCTGCAGTTTGTTTCCTGATTTCCGATTTATCTGACATAGAACATAATTGAACACATCAATTTAGTTCTGACCGGACCCGACACACACGTCAAAACAAAATCATCGAGGGGCCCAATATATCGCTTTTAATCCTCTTAGGATAAAAGGAACAGATAAACTTCGAAATTATATGCTTGTACTAACTACTCATTAAATCATGCACAAAGATACGTTTTATAACATCAAGTTACTGATGCGTTTTCGTATCATGAATGCACAACCAACTCGTAGTTAACAACTCATACATCTTGGTTTGAAGACTATATGATATTATCGTCTCACAATCACTCGTGATAAATTCCATGAAGTGATTCATCTGAGTGTGGGTTTAATCCAATACTCAAATCTTTTTTCAGGAGCACTTATGAACGTTGTAGAATACTTTTGCTATGTCTAACACCTTAGACCATCTACAAGCCATATTCATGACAGTCTAACATCATAACCTACTTCCAAAGTATGATCGACTGTGGATAGTTTGAATAATCTTATTATTCTAGAAGTCAAAACATGTAAAAGTGAAACAATTGTAAATAATTGACACTAGACAGTAACTTTACTTATAAATAAAACTCCTTTTATTCAATCATCAAATGTCAATTACAATTTAGCTATTACAAGTTTCTAAATATTTATCTAATCACTAAAACTAATATCGTCCGTTTGCCTAACGCCCCTTGCATGCTGCAAGTGCCTACCCTACTCAGTCCCTTCGTGAGGGGATCTGTTGGGTTGTCCTCTGACGATATCCTCTTCACAACGAGGTGTCCTTCTTCTACTTGATGTCTTATGAAGTGGTACTTTCTGTCGATATGTGTAGACCTACCATGATATCTCGGTTCCTTGGTTAAGGCAACTGCCCCTTCATTAGCGCAGAAAATCTCCACAGGCTCCATTACAGATGACACAAATCCAAGGTCTCTGATGAAGTTCTTCATCCATATCGCCTCTTTCGATGCTTCGCTCGCGGATATGTACTCTTATTCACACGTTGAATTAGCTACAGTCTCCTACTTGGACTTTTCCATGTTACTGCTCCTCCATTTAGGGTAAACACCCAGCCGACTGAGAGCGCAAATTATCTGCGTCGGTCTGAAAACCGGCGTCACAATACCCTGTCACTCTCAAGTCATCACTCCCACCGAGGGTAAGGACCCAGTCCTTAGTCCTCCGCAGATACTTAAGAATGTTCTTTACTGCAGTCCAGTGAGCTTTACCACGATTCCCTTGATATCTGTTGACCATGCTTAAAGCAAAGGCCACATCAAGGCGAGTACAAGTCATAGCATACATGATCGAGCCAACAACGGAAGCATATGGTACTCGACTCATCTCTGCTATCTCAGCCTCTGTACTCGGACTCTGAGCCTTACTCAGTTTGGTATTACTTTGGATAGGTAAGTCACCTTTCTTGGAGTTCTCCATGCTGAAACGCTTCAACACCTTGTCCAAGTAGATACTTTGACTAAGTCTTATTAGTCTCTTACTCTTGTTTCTCATTATCCTTATCCCTATAATATAGGCAGCTTCTCCAAGGTCCTTCATAGCGAAACACTTCCCAAGCCAGGACTTAACTTCCTGCAAGGTTGAGATGTCGTTTCCTATGAGTAGTATGTCATCTACATACAACACCAGAAAGCTTACTATACTCCCACTAGCTTTGACATATACACAAGACTCATCCTCGCTTCTCGAAAATCCAAACTCTTTGACTTTCTCATCGAAACAATGATTCCATCTGCGAGATGCTTGTTTCAATCCATAAATGGATTTCTCAAGCTTACACACTCTATTAGGGTACTTTGCATTGACAAAACCCTCTGGCTGACACATGTAGACATCTTCAACCAACTTTCCATTAAGGAAAGCGGTTTTGACATCCATTTGCCATATTTCATAGTCATGAAATGCGGCTATGGCTAACATAACCCTTATAGATTTAATCTTCGCTACTAGTGAGAAGGTCTCATCATAGTCAACTCCCTAAGTTTGAGTAAAGCCCTTCGCAACCAGTCGTGCCTTATATGTGTGTACTTTCCCATCCATGTCAGTCTTCTTCTTGAAGATCCATTTTCACCCGACTGTCTTGCGACCCGGTACATTGTCAACCAAGTTCCAAACTTTATTGTCATACATGGACTGAATCTCGATGTCCATTGCCTCTTTCCATTTAGCAGAATCGGGGACTACCATGGTTTCCTTGTAGTTATATGGTTCATCCAAATTTGCCAATGTTCTATCACTGATAAACCTATCACCTTCAGTAGTAATATGAAAGCTATAAAACTCAGGTGCCATCCTAACTCGAGAGGAACGTCGAAGAGGTAATGACTCGTCAATAGGTTCAACATGAGTTTCCTCATTGGGTTGAGTGTCTGTGTTTGAGGTTCCTTCATCACTTAACTCTTGAAGCTCTTCAAGGTCAATTTGCCTCCCACTGTCCTCTTGGCATATGAGTTCTCTCTCTTGGAAAACTCCTCTCCTTGCAACGAAGACAACATTGTCACTCGGTCTATAGAAGAGATATCCAAAGGATTTCTGTGGGTAATCGATGAAAATACATCGCTCACTACGAGGTTCGAGTTTGTCGTGAGTCTCTCGTCTTACGAAAGCCTTGCAAGCCCAAACACCATTATAATAAGCATTAATACCACCATTGTAATTATTAAAAGAAAAGGTAAAACCTTGTTTATACAAACTATGAAAGGAAATAATATTTCTCGTCATATCTGAGGACTAACAAAAATTATTCAAATTTAAATTTAACCCACTACTCAGCAATAAAGAGTAAACTCCAATCTTGATCACAAGCGACACTTTCCTATTCTCCATGATTAAGTTTATCTTCCCGTGCTCCACATCCCTACTTCCTTTTAGTCTATGCATATCAGAACAAATGTGAATACCACAACCTGTATCATGGACCCAAGAATTAGCATGTGATGAGTTATTAGACAGAATAGTGTAAATACCTGTGAAGGTGGGATTTATTTTCCCATCCTGAATATCCTGCAAGTATTTGGGGCAGCTTTGTTTCCAGTGCCCTTTTTCTTGACAATGGAAGCACTCTGCATCCTTTGGATTGGTAGAGGGATTAGCAGATCCAGCTTTGGTCCCACTACAATAGGATCCATCAAGAGACTTTCCCTTGTGGCTCTTAGAAGGAGCCTTCCTCTTCTTCCCTTTCCCATGTCCAATTGCCAAAACAGGGGCAGCAGCAGTAGGAGTAGGTACAACCGACTTTCTTTTCAAGTTGCTTTTTGCAGTTCTTAGAAGGCCTTGAAGCTTGCTAAGAGTGACCTCCTCCTAGTTCATATCATAGGTCTTACAGAATAGATCATAACAAGAAAGCAACGAATGTAGGATGATGTAAAAGGCCAACTCTTCATCGAAGTTCATATTTAACTTCAGCAAGCGTTCCACATATCTCTACATCTTTTGCAAGTGGGCTGTGATGGACTCTCCATCCTTCATTTTCATTGTGATCATGGAGGCAATGATCTCATACCTTTCCTGTCGAGCACTTTGATGGTACCTTTCCATCAAATCTTGGTGCGTCTCGAAGGGCCAGAAGTCCTCATAGTACTTTTGAAGCTCAACAGTCATGGTAGCAATCATTATACACGACACCTTTGTCACGTCCCTCTCATGAACCCTATATTCCTCGATTTTTTTGGGAGTAGCAGTTTGTTCATCAATCTCCATCAACTCTTTATCCAAGACATATTCTTTGTCCTCATAGCGATTGGCCATATGAATGTTTCTTATCCAATCGTTAAAGTTTGACCCATCGAAGATAGTTCTCCCAACCAAATTCATGAGGGAGAATGAGCCTGAAGGGTTGGAGCCTGAAGCATTGTTTGGAATAGACATCTGAAAAAAAAGAACAAAGTTTAGATTAGATGAGAATCCTTAATATAACACCCAAATGAAATATTAAGGCTAGGACCCAACACATTATTTTACAATTCGGAAGAGGGATGCCATAATCCAATTGCAAAATATTTGAAGGTAGGTAATTGCCGATTTACCAATTTCAACATGAAAAATGAAATTGATTATTAAGTTTTAATTGGATTGAAGTTCCGAGATTCTTTTGAGATTCATTGAACTTTTCAATGGCATGTTTAAATCTCGATTGTGCCTTTCAAGTTTGTGAGTGGAATGCCGAGGACCACAAACAAGGTGTGAATAACCATGCAAATGTGCTTGGTACTCTTAATTTTACAAATCACCTAATCAATGTGTCGGTTAACCACCTACGCTCCATTGATCTATGATTAACATCAAGCTTCCCTTTGCCACCCTTGTCAGTCCCACATTAGTGCGCCAGTTAAACACACACGCTCCACTAACGACTTAACAAGGTGCAAAGTGCAATTTCATGGAATAGCACCATATTCACATTTTTCCTAAAGTAACTAATATTGAGAATTTAATAAAAGTTTGGTTACTTTATAATTATCATTATACTTTTAATGAGAATTAATGTCCTATTCTACCCGTTCGGATAACGACCCTCCACCTGTCAAGGAAGCGGTGGGTGAGAGTGGACACCCATTAAACTGCCATTCTTTAGGCAATAACCTTATACCCCCCTTATAGACCGCCTTCTGAATGAGGCCTACTAACGGTAAGACTGACTTGTCTTATATATATATATATATATATATATATATATATATATATATATATATATATATATATATATATATAAGGTGAGGTTCAATAGAGAACCATAATTAACCAAGAAACCAAGAAACCAATCTTTTTTTCAACTTTTAGAACTTATTTTTTATCAAAAAAAAAAAAAAAAACTAAAAATACAGAAATTCATAACTTTTTATCCTTTTTTCAATGATATCAAATTCGATTTTTTTTACGTCAAATTCACAATGTGAATCTTTGAAAATTCACAATGTGAATCCGGATTCACACGGTGAATCCGAAAAATATTTTTCACATTCACAATGTTAATATATGAATTTAGATTTTTTTAGATTTTTTTTCGATAAAGAATAAGCTCTAGAAATTGAAAAAAAGATTTGGTTCCTTGAAGAACCAATAATTATGGCTCTCTATTGAACTTTTCCCTATATATATATATATATATATATATATATATATATATATATATATATATATATATATATATATATATATATATATATATGGGAAATCTCCAGTAAAGTCCTAAAATTTTAGTCCAATTTATGAAAAAGCCTCAAACTAAATTTTGTTTACAGAAAAGCACAGAATACCGGTTAAAACTTCGAAAAAACCCTTTTCGGCCGGTTTCACAGATTTTGCAGGTATTTTGTCCTTTTTTGTTAGTTTGCTCAAAATTTTAGGACTTTTCCAAAAATTACATAATAACCAAAATATTGGGACTTTTTTGAAAATTACCATCAAATTAAAGGATATTATTATTAACAAATCATTTATAAACATAAAAAATATTTTTATTATAAAAAAAGGAAATATATTTGTTGCTAATTTCTAGGAATAAATTGGTGGTCTAGGTACTTCTCTATTGCTTCCTGACCACTCAAACTCTCTACGTTCTTCCTATGCATTATTGTGGGTATGATGGTGAGATGTACTTAGTTAGCATTCTTCTAATGTTAGTGTTCCTCTTATGTTGTTTAACCTAACTACCAACCAACATTCATACCTCACATGTTAACAACCATCGACTAACACACATCTATAAAATGTGAAAAGTGAACCATGAATGATAATTTATATGGAAACAAGTGAAGGGTGATTATCTATTTAAACTGTCGTTCAAAGTTTACTTTTCACTCTCGATAGATGTTTGTAATTTTATGGTTGTTACCGGGTAATGTTTGGAGGTTAGGTGGTAGTTAGGTTAAAGAACATAATGAAAGATCTATATGTTCGTGTAATGATATTTTCTAATAACATGTAATCATATAGCATCATGCCTAATAGCAAGTAGACACTTATTGATTGTGTATTAATAAATATTATCAACTCTTTTATTGGTCACGCCTAACAGAGTACTTCTCACTATCACACCCACAACGATACATAGGAAGAACAAAGAGACTTTGAAGTGGTCAACAAACAATAGAGAAGTACATAGTCGACCATTATATTCCTAAAAATTAGCAACAAATACATTTCCTTTGTTTATAATAAAAAATATTTTTTATGTTTATAAATGATTTGTTAATAATAATATCCATTAATTTCATAGTAATTTTTAAAAAAGTCCAAATATTTTGGTTATTGAGTAATTTTCAGAAAAGTCCTGATATTTTGAGCAAACTAACGAAAAAAGACAAAATACCGGCTAAATCTACGACACCCGCCAAAAATGGTTTTTTCGAAGTTTTAGCCGGTATTCTGTGCTTTTCTGTAAACAAAAATTAGTTCGGGACTTTTTCATAAATTAGACTAAAATTTTAGGACTTTTCTGGAGATTTCCCTATATATATATATATATATATATATATATATATATATATATATATATATATATATATATATATTATTAAACTTATAATATCATAATAGTATAAGGGTTGAATTTTAAACTTTTAAAATGATAAGGTGTTTCATTAGTGATACTATACAAATTCCAAAACGTGAGGGCAAGTATTGTAACTTTCAAAACTTTTGGTTTCCATAACTTATGAAAACTTATGAGTTTTTAATGTTCGTGAATGAGACTCTTCATATAACTTGAGGGCAAGTTACAAAACTCAATTCAAGAACAACTTAGATCAATTTTAGCCAACAAGATTATCATATAATTTACCTATTGATCTAATCTAACTCATAGCTAGGAAATTCATATCAAATAATACAAATAATATCTTATTATCTTAAAATTTGACAATTGTCCTTTAATTGGATGATGATCTTCATTACCAAATAAGAAAATACATTTTTGATGATTGCAAAACAGTTTGTGGTAATGATCCTTAACCAATTCTGGCCAAGAACTCGAATTTCTGCAACCAGAAGCATCCACTCGACGAGTACATGAACTGGACTCGTCGAGTTGCTCTTTTACTGAGTGGACTCGTCGAGTCAGCCAGTGGACTCGGCGAGTTCATCATTCAGAGGCCATAAAATCAATTTTTTCAGCTTTGAAAATTAACAAGCATCAAATATAACAGAAAACAATCCTAGTCTCTTATACCACTGTTGGGTTTTAAGCACTATAACACTCCTATGGTGTACATGCAACCCTAGATGCTTTGGATCAATGTTTTCTCTAATTATACATGCATTTTCAATTTTACAAAGCATACATCCTAACTAGCATAGAATGGAGGATATAAAATATAAAACTCATAGTTAGATGAATACCTATTGATGTAGTTGTAATTCTTGGCCTTAGAAAGCTGTAGCACCTAAAGTGTGATGCCTCTAATGTATCACAAACACTAAATGCAATAGGAGAATTGAGAGAATAGGCTACTTAGCACAAAATCAATATCACTCTCTTAGAATGAATGGTGTAACTGATTTTGGCTCTATGGGTATGCTTTTATAGTGTTACAAATGCTAGGGTTTCATCCATGAAAACTCTAATGCACCATGACCTTTCATATTACTTAGGCTCCATGGGTTAAACCTCCATGGACTATCCATGGACTATCATATTGGTTTAGCCCATCCTAATTAACCATGGATCATTGGCCCACACTATAAGAATCATTGATTTACTTAATCAGTCCCCGTATATTTAATTAGTCTCTTTTGATCACTAAATTAATTCCAAATTATTTCTTGATCAATAGTAATTAAATAATATGATTTCTCAATTAATATATTATACTTATAATATATTAATAAATCACAAATAACCTTATTCTCAAAAGTCCATCCTATCAAATTGCACTGGTGAAGGCAACCGAAAAGAACCATGCTACAATCGGGTTAAGTACATCCCAGTTATAGTTATGGGCTTAGAAACCAAATCCAACAGGAAGGTTGTATGGATATAGGGTAACTTGGTTGAGTCAAAACAATTCTTAAGGAAAGTATGGATATATATGGAAGGTAGTATGTGCCCGTACTACTGGAAGCAGAGGATCCATACTCGAATCAATGAGGGTTGTGATGAAACTAGGGAGCTTGTGGAGTTTGAGATTCCCTTGATATATATTTTGATACGTATTCTAATGGTTTGTATGGTCTATTTTCACTATGGTGACTTTGAGAGGCAGACCTATTGGCAGTTCTGGTGCCAGTGAGGGTTTGGGCTCATGTTCTGAAACCGGGCAGCCTGATGACCAAACGAGGGAGTTCGTGTCGTCTGAGATTACGCCCAGTATCCTTTGAGCAGACTCCTGTGATATTCGGCTCAGTCAAGGTGGGTATTCTGGAGATTCTTGATGAGCGATTGAGCGCCTTTCGCGCTGAGATGGAGGCCTTGGTCGGTACGCGTTATTTGACCTTCAGGAAGTTCAGGGCATGTGGAGCTCCGAATTATCACGGGGCGAGGGACCCGATTGCGAGCAGGAGGTGGTTAGCTGATGTTGCTAACGCCTTCCGTACCAGCCGTTGTCCCGTGGGGGACAAGTTCAGACTAGCTTCCTGCCTTTTAAAGGATAGGGCACGAGACTGGTGGGAGGAGGTTGGTTATTCTGTGGGTGATGATGTTGTTGATGGGATGACCTGAGATGATTTTTCGACCAGGTTCCGAGCTGAGTTTGCACCGATTATTGAGGTGTAGTAGCTAGCGCGAGAGTTCTAGGATCTCCGCTAGACTACTGAGACGGTGTCTGAGATCATCGCTATGTTCAGGGAGAGGGCGCTTCTGGTTCCTCAATATGTAGCGGACAAGGAGACGAAGAAGGCATGGTACCATGATATGATGAGGAGCGACATTTGGTCTAGGGAGAGGGAGATTGACCTGGATATGGAAAAGAAGAGGAAGCCAAAGTATGTGCCGAGTGCTGAGGGTTTGGGAAAGAGGCCAAGGGTATCTGATTCTAGACCGAAGGGCCAGCAGGGTCGTTGCCACTGTGGCAAGTGCGGCAAGATGCACGAGCGAACGTGCAGAGTGGGTGGTTCTTGCTGCTTCAAGTGCGACTGGACTAGTCATAACAGCAGGGATTGTACTGCTACCACCACCACCACTCCGGTATCTGATTTGATTTGCTTTCATTGCAATCAGAGGGGCCACAAGAAGGCCCATTGTCCGAGTTTGGATGCAGCAGGACCGGTGTGCGCACCCGCTCCTGCGACTCTTCAGATTACTGACGGCAGCTAGGGCTGGGCAATCACACCTGCGGCGAAGAGCGTGGCTTTCCATTTGACGACCGAGGAGGCACGTGCGGCTCCCGATGTTGTGACGGGTATGTATTTTCTCCTTATATATTTAATTATATTGAATTGCTTGCATATGTTTATATGTTTCATTTTTAGGATCGTTCCTTGTGAACAGTATTTCTGCTATAGTATTGTTTGATTCGGGGGCTATCCGATCTTTTGTATCTCTTTCGCTTAGCAAGAGGTTTGCTGGAGCTCCGAGGGAGCTGGATTTTCCTTTAGATGTTGAGATTGTTGATGATAGATATGTTCAGGTTGCGAGGGTTCATCGAGGTTGTATTATTCAGCGAGCAGTATCCTGTTGGTTTGGTTCCCATTCCTTTGCGTGGGAACAAGGTTATCATGGGTAGGGATTGGTTGAGCTCTAATGGGGCAATGATCGACTGTGAGCATCAGTTAGTTCGGGTTCAGGCCCCAAGTGGGGGAGAGCGAGTGATTCATGGGGAGAGACCGCATCGTGGGTCGATTTTGTGTTTTTTGCAGTGAGAGCCAGACGATATCTTCAATAGGGTTTCCCGGGTTTTATTACATACGTAATGGATACCGAGGATAAGGGTAAGGCGATCGTGGATGAGGTGCCGATTGTACGGGTTTACCCGGATGTATTCCTGGAGGATTTGCCTGGGGTGCCTCCGGAGAGGCAAGTTGAGTTCAGGATCGATTTGGTTCTGGGTGCGGATCTGATAGCAAAAGCACCATATCGGTTGGCTCCTCCCGAGATACAGGAGTTGTCTACACAGCTGCAGGAGCTGTTAGACAAGTGATTTATTTGGCCGAGTAGCTTGCCTTGGGGATCCCCGATCCTGTTTGTGAAGAAGAAGGACGGGTCTCACCATATGTGTATCCACTACCGGGAGTTGAATAAGGTAACAGTGAAGAATCGTTACCCCCTCCCGAGGATTGATGATGTTTTCGACCAGCTTCAAGGTGCATCTTGGTTCTCCAAGATTGATTTGCGATCGGATTATCATCGGATGTGGGTCAAGGATGAAGATGTGCAGAAGACAACTTTTTGGACTCGATATGGTCATTATGAGTTCGTGGTGATGCCTTTTGGGCTCACCAATGCTCCAGCCGCGTTCGTGGATCTCATGAACCGCGTATGCAGACCGATGCTGGATTGATGTGATAGTAGTTATTAATGATATCTTGGTTTATTTCAAGACTCAGGAGCAACATGAGGAGCACTTGACGGAGGTGCTAGAGATTTTGAGGAGGGAGAGACTTTTCGCAAAGTTCTCCAAGTGCAAGTTCTAGTTACGCGAGGTGTAGTTTCTGGGGTACCTTGTCAACCAGAAGTGTATTCTGGTTGATCCGGTAAAGGTCGAGACCGTTATGTAGTGGGAGGTTCCGAGGTCTCCATCTGATATTCAGAGTTTTCTTAGTTTGGCTGGTTATTAATGGAGATTTATTCGGGATTTCTCCAAGATCGCTGTCCCTTTGACCCGACTGACCTAGAAGTTGGCGACTTTTCACTGGGGGCCTGAGTAGCAGGAAACTTTTGAGACTCTTAGACATCGGTTTTGTGTGGCGCCGATTCTGACCCGGCCAGAGGGTGTTGATGATATTGTAGTTTATTGTGATGCTTTGATCATAGGGTTTGGGGTAGTATTGATGCAACGGGGTCGTGTGATCGCTTACGCTTCGAGGCAGTTGAAGCCTCATGAGGTGAATTATCCGATGAATGATTTGGAGTTGGGGGTCGTGGTTTTCGCCCTCAAGATTTAACGACATTACCTCTATGCAGTTCGTTGTACTATTTACATGGATCACAAGAGCTTGAGGTATTTGATGGATCAATCGAACCTGAACATGAGGCAGCGTTGATGGTTGGACATGGTGAAGGATTATGATCGTGAGATCATTTATCACCCGGGAGGGCTAGTGTGGTGGCCGATGCTCTCAGCGGAAAGGCGGTCGCTGATCCGATCAGAGATATATGTAACTTTCAAAACTTTTGGTTTCCATAACTTATGAAAACTTATGAGTTTTTAATGTTCGTGAATGAGACTCTTCATATAACTTGAGGGCAAGTTACAAAAGTCAATTCAAGAACAACTTAGATCAATTTTAGCCAACAAGATTATCATATAATTTACCTATTGATCTAATCTAACTCATAGCTAGGAAATTCATATCAAATAATACAAATAATATCGTATTATCTTAAAATTTGACAATTGTCCTTTAATTGGATGATGATCTTCATTACCAAATAAGAAAATACATTTTTGATGATTGCAAAACAGTTTGTGGTAATGATCCTTAACCAATTCTGGCCAAGAACTCGAATTTCTGCAACCAGAAGCATCTACTCGACGAGTACATGAACTGGACTCGTCGAGTTGCTCTTTTACTGAGTGGACTCGTCGAGTCAGCCAGTGGACTCGGCGAGTTCATCATTCAGAGGCCATAAAATCAATTTTTTCAGCTTTGAAAATTAACAAGCATCAAATATAACAGAAAACAATCCTAGTCTCTTATACCACTGTTGGGTTTTAAGCACTATAACACTCCTATGGTGTACATGCAACCCTAGATGCTTTGGATCAATGTTTTCTCTAATTATACATGCATTTTCAATTTTACAAAGCATACATCCTAACTAGCATAGAATGGAGGATATAAAATATAAAACTCATAGTTAGATGAATACCTATTGATGTAGTTGTAATTCTTGGCCTTAGAAAGCTGTAGCACCTAAAGTGTGATGCCTCTAATGTATCACAAACACTAAATGCAATAGGAGAATTGAGAGAATAGGCTACTTAGCACAAAATCAATATCACTCTCTTAGAATGAATGGTGTAACTGATTTTGGCTCTATGGGTATGCTTTTATAGTGTTACAAATGCTAGGGTTTCATCCATGAAAACTCTAATGCACCATGACCTTTCATATTACTTAGGCTCCATGGGTTAAACCTCCATGGACTATCCATGGACTATCATATTGGTTTAGCCCATCCTAATTAACCATGGATCATTGGCCCACACTATAAGAATCATTGATTTACTTAATCAGTCCCCGTATATTTAATTAGTCTCTTTTGATCACTAAATTAATTCCAAATTATTTCTTGATCAATAGTAATTAAATAATATGATTTCTCAATTAATATATTATACTTATAATATATTAATAAATCACAAATAACCTTATTCTCAAAAGTCCATCCTATCAAATTGCACTGGTGAAGGCAACCGAAAAGAACCATGCTACAATCGGGTTAAGTACATCCCAGTTATAGTTATGGGCTTAGAAACCAAATCCAACAGGAAGGTTGTATGGATATAGGGTAACTTGGTTGAGTCAAAACAATTCTTAAGGAAAGTATGGATATATATGGAAGGTAGTATGTGCCCGTACTACTGGAAGCAGAGGATCCGTACTCGAATCAATGAGGGTTGTGATGAAACTAGGGAGCTTGTGGAGTTTGAGATTCCCTTGATATATATTTTGATACGTATTCTAATGGTTTGTATGGTCTATTTTCACTATGGTGACTTTGAGAGGCAGACCTATTGGCAGTTCTGGTGCCAGTGAGGGTTTAGGCTCATGTTCTGGAACCGGGCAGCCTGATGACCAAACGAGGGAGTTCGTGTCGTCTGAGATTACGCCTAGTATCCTTTGAGCAGACTCCTGTGATATTCGGCTCAGTCAAGGTGGGTATTCTGGAGATTCTTGATGAGCGATTGAGCGCCTTTCGCGCTGAGATGGAGGCCTTGGTCGGTACGCGTTATTTGACCTTCAGGAAGTTCAGGGCATGTGGAGCTCCGAATTATCACGTGGCGAGGGACCCGTTTGCGAGCAGGAGGTGGTTAGCTGATGTTGCTAACGCCTTCCGTACCAGCCGTTGTCCCGTGGGGGACAAGTTCAGACTAGCTTCCTGCCTTTTAAAGGATAGGGCACGAGACTGGTGGGAGGAGGTTGGTTATTCTGTGGGTGATGATGTTGTTGATGGGATGACCTGAGATGATTTTTCGACCAGGTTCCGAGCTGAGTTTGCACCGGTTATTGAGGTGTAGTAGCTTGCGCGAGAGTTCTAGGATCTCCGCTAGACTACTGAGACAGTGTCTGAGATCATCGCTATGTTCAGGGAGAGGGCGCTTCTGGTTCCTCAATATGTAGCGGACAAGGAGACGAAGAAGGCATGGTACCATGATATGATGAGGAGCGACATTCGGTCTAGGGAGAGGGAGATTGACCTGGATATGGAAAAGAAGAGGAAGCCAAAGTATGTGCCGAGTGCTCAGGGTTTGGGAAAGAGGCCAAGGGTATCTGATTCTAGACCGAAGGGCCAGCAGGGTCGTTGCCACTGTGGCAAGTGCGGCAAGATGCACAAGCGAACGTGCAGAGTGGGTGGTTCTTGCTGCTTCAAGTGCGACTGGACTAGTCATAACAGCAGGGATTGTACTGCTACCACCACCACCACTCCGGTATCTGATTTGATTTGCTTTCATTGCAATCAGAGGGGCCACAAGAAGGCCCATTGTCCGAGTTTGGATGCAGCAGGACCGGTGTGCGCACCCGCTCCTGCGACTCTTCAGATTACTGACGGCAGCTAGGGCCGGGCAATCACACCTGCGGCGAAGAGCGTGGCTTTCCATTTGACGATCGAGGAGGCACGTGCGGCTCCTGATGTTGTGACGGGTATGTATTTTCTCCTTATATATTTAATTATATTGAATTGCTTGCATATGTTTATATGTTTCATTTTTAGGATCGTTCCTTGTGAACAGTATTTCTGCTATAGTATTGTTTGATTCGGGAGCTATCCGATCTTTTGTATCTCTTTCGCTTAGCAAGAGGTTTGCTGGAGCTCCGAGGGAGCTGGATTTTCCTTTAGATGTTGAGATTGTTGATGATAGATATGTTCAGGTTGCAAGGGTTCATCGAGGTTGTATTATTCAGTTATTCAGCGAGCAGTATCCTGTTGGTTTGGTTCCCATTCCTTTGCGTGGGAACAAGGTTATCATGGGTAGGGATTGGTTGAGCTCTAATGGGGCAATGATCGACTGTGAGCATCAGTTAGTTCGGGTTCAGGCCCCAAGTGGGGGAGAGCGAGTGATTCATGGGGAGAGACCGCATCGTGGGTCGATTTTGTGTTTTTTGCAGTGAGAGCCAGACGATATCTTCAATAGGGTTTCCCGGGTTTTATTACATACGTAATGGATACCGAGGATAAGGGTAAGGCGATCGTGGATGAGGTGCCGATTGTGCGGGTTTACCCGGATGTATTCCTGGAGGATTTGTCTGGGGTGCCTCCGGAGAGGCAAGTTGAGTTCAGGATCGATTTGGTTCTGGGTGCGGATCTGATAGCAAAAGCACCATATCGGTTGGCTCCTCCCGAGATACAGGAGTTGTCTACACAGCTGCAGGAGCTGTTAGACAAGTGATTTATTTGGCCGAGTAGCTTGCCTTGGGGATCCCCGATCCTGTTTGTGAAGAAGAAGGACGGGTCTCACCATATGTGTATCCACTACCGGGAGTTGAATAAGGTAACAGTGAAGAATCGTTACCCCCTCCCGAGGATTGATGATGTTTTCGACCAGCTTCAAGGTGCATCTTGGTTCTCCAAGATTGATTTGCGATCGGATTATCATCGGATGTGGGTCAAGGATGAAGATGTGCAGAAGACAACTTTTTGGACTCGATATGGTCATTATGAGTTCGTGGTGATGCCTTTTGGGCTCACCAATGCTCCAGCCGCGTTCGTGGATCTCATGAACCGCGTATGCAGACCGATGCTGGATTGATGTGATAGTAGTTATTAATGATATCTTGGTTTATTTCAAGACTCAGGAGCAACATGAGGAGCACTTGACGGAGGTGCTAGAGATTTTGAGGAGGGAGAGACTTTTCGCAAAGTTCTCCAAGTGCAAGTTCTAGTTGCGCGAGGTGTAGGTTCTGGGGTACCTTGTCAACCAGAAGTGTATTCTGGTTGATCCGGTAAAGGTCGAGACCGTTATGTAGTGGGAGGTTCCGAGGTCTCCATCTGATATTCAGAGTTTTCTTGGTTTGGCTGGTTATTAATGGAGATTTATTCGGGATTTCTCCAAGATCGCTGTCCCTTTGACCCGACTGACCTAGAAGTTGGCGACTTTTCACTGGGGGCCTGAGTAGCAGGAAACTTTTGAGACTCTTAGACATCGGTTTTGTGTGGCGCCGATTCTGACCCGGCCAGAGGGTGTTGATGATATTGTAGTTTATTGTGATGCTTTGATCATAGGGTTTGGGGTAGTATTGATGCAACGGGGTCGTGTGATCGCTTACGCTTCGAGGCAGTTGAAGCCTCATGAGGTGAATTATCCGATGGATGATTTGGAGTTGGGGGTCGTGGTTTTCGCCCTCAAGATTTAACGACATTACCTCTATGCAGTTCGTTGTACTATTTACATGGATCACAAGAGCTTGAGGTATTTGATGGATCAATCGAACCTGAACATGAGGCAACGTTGATGGTTGGACATGGTGAAGGATTATGATCGTGAGATCATTTATCACCCGGGAGGGCTAGTGTGGTGGCCGATGCTCTCAGCGGAAAGGCGGTCGCGGATCCGATCAGAGATATATGTTTGAGGATGACCGTGATTACTCCATTTTTGGAGCAGATTCATGAGGCTCAGGTCAAGGCTATGAAAAAAGAGCACCGGAAGAGTGAGCACATCGTGGGTCAGGTGGCTTCCTTCGATTATGATAGCTGCGGGTTGTTGACTCTACATCAGTGGGTTGGGTGCCGTATTGGGGCAGTGTACGCCAGGTTCTGATGTAGGAGACTGTAACATCCCGTTATTTTCTACTTGTAAAGTCAACCCTAGTCAACCAAAGTCAAACTTGGGTCAACTAAAGTCCTCTTTATTGTTGGATTTTTATTAAGGTTAGAATAATAACCTTTGCATATTAAAACTCTAAGAATATTAAGTGTTAAGAAGGGAATAAGTGAAATCCGAGAATGTTCGCATCCTTTTCTTTCTTTCCTTCGGACAGCAGCCTCGCAACAGATAACAGACTTCGGTCGTGAACGAGGGCCACAAACCCTTAGACCGTGAATGAGGCCGCGAACGGCTTTGGACCGCAATCTCGCAAATCGCCTTAGGGCTGCAAACGAGGTTCATGGCCGTGAAACCCTTCGGACCGTGAACCCTCGAATATATATAGATTTCATCCGACTTTTAGCTCATTTCTACACTTTCAAACAGAATTCCAACCTTTTTCTCTCAAGTATCATCAACCAAGAATAACTTCTCTCCTCAAGAACATGCTAAGTTCATCCTTTCTCATCATATTCAAGTAATAATCACTAGTTCTTCCTAAGATCTAATAGGTATCACTTCTTGATCTTATTATCACTTAAAGAACATCCTTCAAACTTCTTATACTACGCAGAAATCCATTAATTTCACTAGTTTTCACAAAGAACACGCGAAGAACACGAAGAACACGCGAACAACATGAAGAACACCCATCTAAAAACCTTTTAATCTTCTTAGGAACTTGTTTAGAATCATCAAGTGTTCTTCATTCATCAAGAACTCAGGGCCGTGAACACCTCCAGGGCCGTGAACTCTTCATGTTCTTGGGCCGTGAACCCCCCTCCTGGCCGTGAACTCCATTCAACCTCCATTTTAGCTTCTAACACTCCTATTTGTAAGTTATACTTACAAATTAGTCCAGTTTCTAATCATTCCTATGATTATATTAGCTAATTGGTTGCATATATGCTATACAAATTACTACACTACGGGATTACACTTGTGGAAGTAAACATGTTATACGAAATCATCAATTGAATCACCCTTTAAATGGTGAGTTCATACCCCCGTATTTTCATAGTTTTTACTAATTTAAGGGGGGGGGGGGATACAAGTCTAACACAAGGAATTTGTGTTACAAACAAATGGTTTCAAAATATTAAACTTTTTAAATGATTTTATAAACTTATATTTTTACCCAAAAATCATATATATATATATATATATATATATATATATATATATATATATATATATATATATAAGATTTAAAGGGCTTAGGACTGATAACTCACTTTGGTTCCTTTTCCTTGTTTGGATGTGGGCTTATAGTATCAGTTATTTGTCTGAATGTCGTTTAAATTTTACTTATATATATATATTTGTATATGTACATAAATATAAAAGTTATTTCATTCAGTTCAATTACCCTTTGTAACATGTTGAGCAAGGGGTTGCATTCATGAACAGTTAGTATCAATTCAGAAAGTACATATAAATTACAATAGGTATAATTTATGATTCATAGAACATTAATTCACGATTCAAGTATACTAGAGTACACCATTTTAAAAGAAAAAGGGTTTGATTCAAAACAAATAAAGGGTATACATCGTTCAACTACATGTTAAGAATACTAATTCAGGAGCGTACTATCAATCATTTATTTCAGAATGATTGGGTTTTCACTTCTATTATACAGGTAACGTCTATATGCTTTTTATGAGTCAGTAGATTCAGGTTGTTTATTCATTTAAACAACATAGTTAAAGTCCTGACATTATAACCAGAATCTCCAGTCGGGTATCGAAACAAGTGTGTATATATCTATATTGGGATTGACAACCCCGCACTCAGACTGCTAGCTACAGCGGGGCATACACGCCTACAAGTGACAATTGTTATCAACAGTTTTTGACGCCTTCAAAGCGTTGTTTCAGGCCATCTAGTCTCAGTATGGTTATAATAACTCATTAAAAAGATATTAATAATACAGTTAGTGTATAATTAACCAAACATGTGTACATTTTTAAAGTATTTACTAAAATACAGTTTACAATATTACATATTGGTTTACAATAACAGTCGGTGAAGCCAGGCACACTCACTTTTACACGCTATACAAAAGAATACAAATATGGAACACTGCTTTACAAACAAAACGATTTTATGTGATTAAAACTACTTTTCATATACCGCATAAAATATAGGATTTTCTGGAACAGTTTGCATATTCAAGAAACAGAAAACATACTTTTAAACATAAATACTTATGCACTCACTCAACTTTATGTTGATACTCTCTTTTTAAATTACTTGTATTCTCAGGAATCAGTAGACAGGTACTCCCCGAGCTTTTCAGAAGATGGAGTTGTTTTGATTCATGTCTTCTTCTTTTGTATAACTATTTTGGTGTCAATATACATTGGTTGAACACATGTAAAAACTTGTACTTATTAATGCAATGGTTGTTTGTACTTTGATTAATATAATTCATGTGTTGTGATACTACAAATGAAGTCATCCACCTCCGGACGTTTCCGCCGTCTGGTTTGGGAGTGTGACAGATTGGTATCAGAGCATTGTTTATAGTGAACTCAGTATATCAATTCATAAAAGATATACAAACTATAAATACATTGGGGCTAAGAGCTCTGACTACAAGTATACTTTTAAAATTTAAGTATTTTTACAAGAAGTATACTAACACTTATACCTACAAGCATAGTATCACAGTCATAACAACTTAAAAGTATTTGGATGTTGGACATTGCAGTCAAACCTGAGCAGTTATGTAATCATATATGGGATTAATATAGCCTGATCAACTATATTGGTTTGAGATATGACCAAAATGTGTTTGGGAGTGATGGTAGTGTTGTGACATGTCTAAAACTTACCAACTATACATATACAGAAGAACTCGAGAACATAACATAAAGTTAAAATATTATAGGAGTATTTTAGGCACTATATATTTAAAACAAACATGTGAAAACAAAAGAACCATTGTTGGTAGATTTATAAATATTAGGTATATATTACAATTGTATATAATTAAAGTTATATAGACTTAGAATATGTGATCTAGCTTTGTTTCTTGTTCCTTGTTTGGTTATGGACTCAGAGTAGGATCATTTAATCGAAGGTCTATTATACCCAAGTTATATATAATTAGTATACACTGTGTAGTTATAGAAGTCCCCAAAACAAGTCACGTCATATAGAATTCATTATCTGTTAACTATAAGTTTCTCTTGTAGAAACTTGTATTTGCAATCTATCTTTACTAATTATATTCTATATCTCTTATATCCGTATTCTCGCATAGATAACAATGGTTGGATTCCATCTACCCGGAGACTCGTACTTTCCCAATCAGGGAAATGGAGGATGGCTCGATGATGAGCCAGAAGAGAATCCTGAAATTCCCTTGAATGATGATTTTGCAGAAAATTTTCCTGAAGATACTGATTCGGAATCAGAAGCTTATAATCTACCACCGGTTGCCCAGAGTCCCAATCCACAACAAAACTTCCAAGGCTCGACGCCTCTGTGGGCGGTAAACTTAGACAGGTGGAGTAACGAACAGGGTCAGAACCATCCTTACCAAGGAGATCGAAGCTTCTACAATCTGGACACAGGAGGCTCAGCAGACAGAGCCCTCCCGATGTTAGTTCGTCGTGTGGCGCATAACGATGAACAAGGAAGAGCTGTTATCGACCGAGTCATGCAGGTTGATGCTGCTACTGGAGTCAACACCGTTCACATTCGTAACTTAGAAGACAATCATTATGCGACAAGGGATCGTACTAATTTCTTGCTGAGAGAACTGGCGACATCCCAAGCCGAAGTTAGAGAACTACGAGAGAAACAAATAACACAAGAAAGGCGTATGTGCGAAATAGAACGTCAGCTAGCCAAATCCACGGTCGGACCTAGTAGGAAGTAGATTATACTCTACTCGTTCACTAGTTACTCTTTTGGTTATAATCTAAGTCTTCGGATATGTTCTAGCGTTATTTTTCATGGTTTGCAGTACGACCTCGAAAATTTCATTTTCGGTAGGTCGGTTTAATGTCGATGTTTTCTCAGTATTATGGTATATTGTAGACCTATTTAAGGTCAAGTTTTCCAAACTCTATGTACTTAATATACCAATACAATCGACATGCATTTTCATACTCTTTGAGAAATAACCACTCAAATTCATATTATCCTGTTGGAAGTTGTACTTGTAGTAGACTCCTATTTTGAATTCCTTACAAGATTCATATTGAAATTAGTGTTTTAGTTCAGAGATATCATATTCATGTTCATTCTTGATATCTGACTGTCTTTTCATCTTATAATTCTTAAGGTGAAGGATGCTTCCTCGTAGAAACCCAAGGTGTGCCCATGTTAATGAAGCGCCAACACCACCTCCGCCACTACCTCCTCAATTTAACGCTGCCATGTTTCAGGCGGCGGTCACATCAGCTGTTGCAGCTGCTATGTCTCATATAACCACCACTGTTTCAAGTGGATCAGGGAGTGGTGCACACCCTTCTAATCAGGGTGATAGTCACAGGCATCATCAGGAATGCACCTACAAGGACTTCTCGAATGCCAAACCCAGGACCTTTAATGGGACTGGAGGGGTTATGGCGTTAAGGCAATGGATTAAGAAAACAGAGCCATTCTTCGAGATCTGCTCCTGCCCGGAGGGTAGCAAAGTTAAGTTCGATGTCTGTACCTTTGTGGATAGAGCCCTAACATGGTGGAACGGCCATGTTAAGTCACTGATCTTAGTAGTGGCTAACTCTATAAGTTGGGAGAACTTGAAGACAATGCTGATGCAGGAGTACTGCCAGCGGGGTGAAATTCAGAAGCTTAAGCAAGAGCTCTGGGGTCTTACTATGGTTAGTTCAGACATAACAACCTACACTAATCGATTCTGCGACTTAGCGATCCTATGTCCAGAAATGGTTTCTCTGGAGAGCAAAAAGATTGAAAGGTACATCTGGGGGCGGTCACCCCATGTTCAGGGAAGTGTTATTGCTTCCAGTCCTATTACCTTTGACAGTGCCAAAGAATTGGCACAGTCACTTATCGACCATGGTGCCCGTGAAAACTTAGTGGTCGCTGCTCCAGAACAACCCAAGGGAAACAACAACAACAGTAACAACTACAACAACAAGAAGAAAGCCTAGAATAAAAGAAAGGACAAATATTCTCAGGAACCCTCGAAAAAGCAACAGCTAGAGGCGCTCCATGCTGCTACTGTACCTGCTGCTGTTCCTGCTAACCCTGCACCAGCTAAGCCTTATGCTCGTAATCTCCCCAATGTAACAAGTGTAATTTTCACCACAACGTAAATTGCCGGGAAATGCAGTATCATAACTGCAACAGAAAAGGGCATACTGCCTGATTCTGTAAATCACCACCCCAACCGATTAACCAAGTACCTGCCGCTAGAGTAGGTCAAGCATGCTATGGATGCGGTGATGTTGGGCATTTCAAAAGAGATTGTCCGAAAGCTGGAAATGCCGGTGGAGTTGGGAGGATTCTGGCCATGGGTCACGAAGAAGTTGTGGCAGACCCTGCGGTGGTCACGGGTACATTTCTTCTCAACAATACGTATGCATGCATTCTATTTGATAGTGGTGCTGAGAAGAGCTTCATGAGCCATAATTTCAAACACCTGCTAAATCAAAACTCCCAACCACTAAATGAAACCTTCACAGTAGAAATGGCTAACGGGAAGTCCGAATACACCAACGATATATACATAGGATGTATCCTTACCTTGAATAACTTTCTTTCACGATAAACCTTATGTCGGTCTCTATCAAAAGTTTCGACGTCATTATTGGTATGGATTGTTGTGCTCTAACCATGCCGACATCCTATGTTATGAAAGATTGATTCGCCTGAACTTGCCAACTAACGAAACTCTTATCATCTATGGCGACAAACCCAGAACGAACCTTCAGATCATTTCTTGCATCAAGGCACAAAAGTACCTTCACAAGGAGTAATGTGCTTTCTTAGCTCACATGGTAGATAAAAAGCAAGAAGTCAAAGGCATCGCGAGCATTCCTGAGGTTTGCAACTTTCCTGACATATTTCCCGACGATCTTCTAGGAGTGCCTCCCGAACGACAAGTCGAATTCAGAATCGAATTAATCCCTGGGGCTACCCCTGTAGCCAAATCCCCCTATCGTCTTGGACCTTCTGAAATGCAGGAATTATCTAGCCAGCTGAACGAACTCCTTAGCAAAGGTTTCATAAGACCAAGTTTCTCACCATGGGGAGCACCGGTCTTGTTCGTGAAGAAAAAGGATGGATCATTCCGTATGTGCATAGACTACCGCGAGCTGAATAAACTTACCATCAAAAACCGATATCCTCTGCCTCGCATTAATGATCTGTTCGAACAACTTCAAGGTGCGAGCTACTTCTCGAAAATAGACTTGAGATCCAGGTCTTACCAATTACGGATTTTGGAGGAGGATATTCCCAAAACAGCGTTCAGAACTCGTTATGGTCATTACGAGTTTGTAGTGATTCCTTTCGGATGTATGAATGCACCTGTTGTGTTCATGGACTTAATGAATAGAGTGTGTCGTCCGTACCTGGACAAATTCGTCATAGTCTTCATTGACGACATCCTTATCTACTCAAGAAGCGAAGAGGAGCATGGCCAACATCTTCGTCAAGTATTACAAAATCTGAGAACCGAGAAACTTTATGCGAAGTTCCCAAAATGTGAATTTTGGATCAGGAAGGTAGATTTCCTGGGCCACGTGGTCAGTCAAGAGGGAATACCTGTGGACCCTTTCAAAATGAAGGCAATTGAGAACTGGTCAGCACCTAAAACACCTACATAAATTCGTCAATTGTTAGGTCTTGTTGGCTACTATCGTAGATTCATCCAGAATTTCACCCGAGTTGCTAAACCACTTACCACCCTGACATAAAAGGGTGTAACTTTTAGCTAGGGAGAGAAACAAGAATCAGCGTTCCAAACGCTGAAGCGAGCTCTGTGCAGTGCACCGATCTTGTCTCTTCCTGAAGGGACAGAGGACTTCGTAGTGTACTGTGATGCTTCTAATCAAGGGATTGGATGTGTTCTTATGCGAAGAGGAGAGGTTATATCCCACGCGTCGAGGCAGCTAAATACGCATGAGGTCAACTATACAACACATGACCTTGAACTAGGAGCAGTGGTATTTGCTCTAAAGATCTGGAGACATTATTTATATGGCACGAAGTGTACAATATTCATGGACCATAAAAGTCGTCAGAATATCTTCAACCAGAAAGAGCTTAATATGAGACAACGACGGTGGGTGGAGCTACTGAACGATTACGAATGTGAGATTCGTTATCACCCTGGTAAAGCCAATGTTGTAGATGACGCCCTTAGCAGAAAAGAATACTCGGGACGCCGAGTAAAGTCGTTGACCATGACAATCCATTCATATCTGTCCACACAAATCAAAGAGGCTCATCTCAAGGCCTTGAAACCCGAAAACATGGCAGGTGAATCCCTGAGAGGAATGGATAAGAATTTCGAAATCAATGGTGATGGAGTCTATTATTTCACGAACCAGATCTAGACACGAATATTCGGTGGTTACAGAGACGTGGTTATGAATGAAGCACACAAAACCCGATACTCCATTCATCCAGGTTCAGATAAGATGTATATGGACCTTAAGAAACAGTACCGGTGGCCTAACATGAAGGCCGAAATTGCTACCTTTGTGGGCAAGTGCCTTACTTGTGCCAAAGTCAAGGTAGAGTACCAGAAACCTTCAGGTTTATTGCAACAACATGAAATCCCTGAATGGAAGTGGGGCCGGATTACGATGGATTTCATAACTAAGTTACCCAAGACATCGGGTGGTTATGATACTGTTTGGGTAATCGTCGATAGATTGACCAAATCCGCACACTTCTTGCCAATAAAAGAAACCGACAAGATGGAGAAGCTGACAAGAACTTACCTCAAAGAGATTGTTAGACTGCATGGTGTGCCAATATCTATTATTTCTGACCGAGATAGCAGATTCACCTCTTGTTTCTAGCAGTCTTTACAAAAATATCTGGGAACTAGGCTGGACATGAGTACAGCATACCATCCACAATCTAACGGACAAGGTGAGAGGACGATTCAAACTCTAGAAGATATGTTCGGAGCCTGCGTGATAGACTTTGGAAAGGCATGGGATACTTATTTACCCCTTGTCGAATCTCTTACAACAACAGTTATCACACTTGCATAAAGGCTGCTCCATTCGAAGCCCTCTATGGCCGCAAGTGCAGATCACCTTTGTGCTGGGCTGAAGTGGGTGATACGTAACTAGCTAGAGGTCAAGTTCCTGACAGTACTCTCACTGGTCCGGAAATCATTCGTGAAACAACGAAGAAAATCATACAAATTCGGGAGCGACTTAAAGCTTCCAGAGATAGACAGAAAACCTACGCTGACAAAAGGAGAAAACCCTTAGAGTTCCAGGTTGGTGACCGCGTCTTGTTGAAGGTCTCACCCTGGAAGGGCGTGATACGTTTTGGAAAGCATGGCAAGCTGAACCCAAGGTACATAGGACCATTCGATATTCTTGCTAGAATTGGTCCAATAGCTTACAAACTTCGACTACCTCAAGAACTAAGTAACATACATCCTACCTTCCACGTCTCTAACCAGAAAAAGTGCTTATCCGACGAGACTCTTGTTATCCCACTCGACGAGATCGAGGTAAACGAGAGCCTTAACTTTGTGGAAGAACCCGTAGAGATCCTAGAAAGGGAAGTCAAGAGAACCAAACAAAGTCGTATCCCGATAGTGAAGGTTCGCTGGAATGTAAAACGGGGACCTGAATTCACTTGGGAGCTGGAGGATCAAATGCAATAGAAATATCCACATCGTTTTCCCTACTCTTGCTGTATCGCTTTAATCCAAATTTCGGGACGAAATTCTCTCTAACGGGGGGATAATGTAACATTCCATTACTTTCTACTTGTAAAGTCAACCCTAGTCAACCAAAGTCAAACTTGGGTCAACTAAAGTCCTCTTTATTGTTTGGATTTTATTAAGGTTAGAATAATAACCTTTGCATATTAAAAATCTAAGAATATTAAGTATTAAGAAGGGAATAAGTGAAATCCGAGAATGTTCGCATCCTTTTCTTTCATTCCTTCGGACAGCAGCCATGCAACAAAGAATAGACTTCGGCCGTTAATGAGGGCCGCAAACCCTCGGACCGTGAACGATGCCGTGAACGGCTTCAGACCGAAATATCGCAAACCGCCTTAGGGCCGCAAACGAGGTTCACGGCCGTGAACCCCTTCATATATATATATATATATATATATATATATATATATATATATATATATATATATATATATATATATATATATATATATATATTTCAACAGACTTTAAGCTGATTTTTACACTTTCAAACAGAATTCCAACCTTTTTCTCTCAAGTATCATCAGCCAAGAACAACCTCTCTCCTCAAGAACATGCTAAGTTCATCCTTTCTCATCATATTCAAGTGATAATCACTAGTTCTTCCTAAGATCTAACACGTATCACTTCTTCATCTTATTATCACTTCAAGAACATCCTTCAATCTTCTTATACAAGGCTAAAATCCATTAATTTCACTAGTTTTCACGAAGAACATGCGAAGAACACGAAGAACATGTGAAGAGCATGAAGAACACCCATCTCAAAACCTTTGAATCTCCTTACGAACTTGTTTAGAATCATCAAGTGTTCTTCATTCATCAAGAACTCAGGGCCGTGAACACCTCCGGGGTTGTGAACCCTTCATGTTCTTGGGCCGTGAACACCCCTCCTGGCCGTGAACTCCATTCAACCTCAATTTTAGCTTCTAACACTCCTATTTATAAGTTATACTTACAAATTAGTCTAGTTTCTAATCATTCCTATGATTATATTAGTTAATTGGTTGCATATATTCTATACAAATTACTATATAGGACTTATTTTACTACGAGATTACACTTGTGGAAGTAAACACCCTATACCAAATCATCAATCGAATCACCCTTTAAAAGGTGAGTTCATACCCCCTTATTTTCATAGTTTTTACTATTTTAAGGGAGGGGGGGGGGAATACAAATCTAACACAAGGATTTTGTGTTACAAACAAATGGTTTCAAAATATTAAACTCTTTAAATGATTTTAAAAACTTATATTTTTCCCCAATAATATATATATATATATATATATATATATATAGATATATATATATATATATATATATATATATATATATATATATATATATATATATATATATATATATATATATATATATATATAAGATTTAAAGAGCTTAGGACTGATAACTCACTTTGGTTCATTTTCCTTGTTTGGATGTGGGCTTATAGTATCAGTTATTTTTCCGAATGTCGTTTAAATTTTACTTATATATATATATATTTGTATATGTATATAAATATAAAAGTTATTTCATTCAGTTCAATTACCCTTTGTAACATGTTGAGCAAGGGGTTGCATTCATGAACAGTTAGTATCAATTCAGAAAGTACATATAAATTACAATAGGTATAATTTATGATTCATAGAACATTAATTCACGATTCAAGTATACTAGAGTACACCATTTTACATGAACAAGGGTTTGATTCAAAACAAATCAAGGGTATACATTGTGACAACCCGAAATTTCCATTTGATCAAACTCTACCGTCTAGCACTTCAATTAAAAGTCAAATTCATTTCTACTAATTTTTAGCTCGGTTTAAAGTCCGGTTGGGTATTTTTAAAATTTATTTTTCGAGAGAACAAATGAAAGGAAGTATTTCTAGGATTATTGGGGAACAAATAAAACAATTAACACCTTAATGAGGTGTTCACGACCAAACATGAGGGGTTTGGGCCGAGAACCCCCCTTTGACCGAGAACCCATGCTTAAGGCATGAGTTTACTCCTTCCCTCCTCATTTCTTACTTCCAAACTCAAGAACACCCACATTCTCTCTCAAGTATCATAAGAGCTTCTTCCAAATCTTCCAAAAATGTAAGTGTTTCTTCTCTTGATTTGTTGATACAACACTTCATCTAGTAGTTATACACGATTTCATCCATGAAATCTTCTCTTTTTCGGGTTAGATCTCCAAGAACACCAAGAACACACACTAGTGTTTTGGGCCGAAAACACCCTTCTTTGCTTCCATATCGTAAGTATTACTTCCCTATACTTGTTATCTAGTGAAACTCTTGATTTAGGGCCTCGAAATCATCATTTATCCAAGAACAAAAGGTGTTTTCGGTATAGTGTATCTCCTTAGACCGAAAACCCTTATGAAGGGTGCAAAATGACTTTAAGCCTTTCCTAATACTTAGTATTGAGCCTAGAACACTTCGTTGATTGTGGAAAGCCCTTAAAAATCACCAAACATCATGAGTTTTCGGCCAACCATTTGGACCGAAAACCTCTTTGGACCGAAAGCCTCTTTGGACCGAAAACCCTTTGGGCCGAAAACCTCAAGAAACATACTACTTGGACCGAAAACTCCTTTAAATGGCTATACACCCCTTTTATGCAATCCTTAGTGATTGTAACACTTACATTTAAGGATTTCTTAGTCCTTAAAGTGTTACTCTTTACCTGATTAGTTGAGTAAACACTAATTGCATGCATATATGTGTCTTTATATGCTAAATAGGATCCGTGTGTGTGCTAAAGTCTTCACTTGACACTTAGCATCCTTTTTCCGATCTTACATTCGCATCACTCATTGCAGGTGAGTTTATACCCCTTAATCAACCTTTTAAATGATTTTAAATGCATTTAGGGGGGGAATACAAGTTGAAACATTCTAGCCATTGTTTTAATCACATATGATTAATGACTAGAACAAACAGAAAGATTTACTAGTACTCTCAAGTTGTTATCAAACTTATGGATTTCAAGCATTTCAAAACCTTTTATTAAACTCTTTTAAATGCTAAAACTGTTTTCAAATTCTTTTAAACATACATTCTTGTCAAACTCATATCTATACAGTTATATTTATATAAGTAAGATTTGAAGGACTTAGGACTGATAGCTCACCTTATTTCCTGTTCCTTGTTTGGTTGTGGACTTAGGGTATCCTGTTATTTGTCCGAATGCCGTTGAAATCTTAGTTATATATCGTATATACATGTGTGGATATAAAATCTTTTACTACAGTTCAGTACCTTTGTGTAACAAAGTCATACAAACAACATTTCTATTTAACTATAATAGGTATAGTTAAGGGATTACTACTCACTATTACTATTACAACGACACTTACAAGAGTTAGTACATCTATGAGTCAATACATACTATACACTATACAAGAGAACACTATACACTATACAAGAGAACATACTATACACTACACAAGAGGATATACTATACACTAGTACAGAGAAAACATTACTATACTATGACCTACTATACAAAACTTTTGAATACTATAAACCGAATGTGACATACTACTTCTCGATACGACACTGCATTGTTGTGTCACCTTGTAACCAGAGTCTCCTGGAGGGAAAGCGGGCATTATGTGTATAGATCTATACGGGACAGACATTCCCACACCCTGACTGCTAGCTACAGTCCCAGCCGATAAGGCCAAGGGGTGACAGAATGTTACCTCACTATATATATGACACCGGAGGGTCATCAGTTATTCAGCCGTCGATTAGCATGGTTACATACGAGTTCACATTCAAACCTTTAATTAACCCATTTAAGAATTAAAGGTAAAACAGACTTTTCGAGGCGTATTGTTCATTTAATACCACCTGGAGTCTGCATTTTCATTTTCTTTAGACTCCCCGAGGTGTACTGTACATTTAGTACTACCTGGAGTCTGCATTTCATAACTTTATAACCAACAGTGTCACTGCTGAGGTAAAACATTATTTTCCTATGACATTTACTTTGTGATTTTATCACATACACATTTAAGTAAACTATATTTTTATAATGATAGTTTCACTGGGAAAAACTCTTACTCTACAAAAGAACAAACATACAAACAGTCGGGTCTTGGAAGAAGGCTACATTCTAGTAGAAAATATAGGATTTTCTAGAGAGTTCGACTATTTACAAACATTTATAAACAGCTACGAACATATATACTACGTTGTTACACACATTTTCATACAAGCAATGACACTAAATACTTATGAACTCACCAGCGTTATGTTGATAAACTCTTTCAAAATAACTTGTATTCTCAGGTCATCAGTAGACAGGTACCGAGGAAGCTTTTGAGAAGATGGAGCATACAAGACTCATCTCTTATTTTGATTATACATTTTGGTGTCTTACATACTATACAGAACACGCTTGTATCAAAATTATTTTATTAATGCAATGGATGTTGTTGCTTGTTTATTATTATGCTTTGTTGTGATACTGTACATGACGTCCTCCACCCCAGAACGTTTCCGCCGTTCCGGTTTTGGGGTGTGATAGATTGGTATCAGAGCATTGTTTATAGTGAATTGAGTATATCAACCCATAAAAGATATACAAACTATAAACGCAACGGGATTAAAACACTCTGACCAAGAATATATACTTTTAAATAATAAAATATTTAACTAAGTATATATACATCTATTCATACCAGTGTCAGTATCATACTAGAACAGAACAAAAGTATTACGATTGTTGAACAACAGAATTAGGCTTAGAGACATATAGTCAAATCTAGGGGGATATAGCCTGATCAACTATATTTTCCGTGAAGTGACTAGCATGTGCCTAAGAATGATTGTGGTGTTGCAACAAGTCTAAAAACTTACCAACACTACTACAACGTGAGCGTTAGAACAGAACATAAATCTAAAATACTATAGGAGTATTTTGTGCTACTATAATTACTTATGTGCAAACTAAAAAGGACCTTCATTAGTACGTCTATTAACTATTCTTTTCCCCATTCTCGCGTAGATAACATGGCTGGCTTCCATCTCCCTGGCGACCCGTATTATCCCAACCAAGGCATTGGTGGGTGGCTTGATGATGAGCCAGAAGATGATCACCCAATCCCTTTGGATGATCACCTCGCAGAAGGCTTTTCGGATGGCTCCGACTCCGAACCAGAGGTCAACAACCTACCCCAAGAAGGTCAAGTCCCAAACCTCAACCCCCGTCCGGCATTTCAAGGTCCCACTTCGTTGTGGGTAACAACCTTGAATCGTTGGAGTGATGAGCAGGGTCAGCCCTTACCTTACAATGGGGACCGAAGCTTTTCCAATCTAAGCAAGGGAGGATCAGCTGACCGAGTCCTACCCATCATGGTCCGTAGGATTGCTCGGAATGCCGAACAAGGTCGTGCAACCATCGACCGAGTGATGGAAGTGGACGCCAACTCTGGCGTTAATACAGTCCGCATTCGCCAACTTGAAGAGGCTATGAAGAGAACTAGGAGGACCAACGAGGCTCTGCAGCAACAGCTAGCTGCATCCCGAGCCGATGTCATGGAACTCCGAGTACCTCAGAGGACGCATGAACGACATCTTCAAGAGGTCGTACGTCAACTGGAAGATCTGAGGGTTCGCCCGAGAGACACCCGTCGCTGGTAGAAGATGTCGACTCATCTTTTCTTTTGGGATAAGGAATAGCCTTTCTTTTTCGTGCTCTATGGGGCACTTGTCTGTAAAACTTTCTTAACTTTTAAAGTACTCTAACTAGACTTCTAATACTGCCAACATTTTCCCTTATGGTTTGATGTAAGGCCTACTGTTAGGTCATTTTTCCAGAACTCATTTTACATCATTAATACCAGTAATATTGGCAGTTATCTAATCTATGGGAAAGTCTTCACCTTTGTGTTTCCCTACTCTATTGTTATGTCTCTACCTGATAGTTAGACTATGGCGATTTAGTCCATGAAACACTCTCATCACACTTACAATTGATTCTTACTATTATCATCATCTCTATAAACTTTCAGTAAAAGATGCCACCTCGTCCGCGTCCGACCAGGGGCAGACCTGCAAATCAAACTCCACCACCACCACCCCTCCGCAGTTCGATGCAGTGATGTTTCAAGCAGCGGTGACCGCAGCTGTGACCGCAGCCATGGCCCAAGTAAACTCTGGTGGTGCAAGTGGAGCTGGAACAGGCACCAACTCTAGCCATGGTGAAATCCAACCACGTACACGGGAGTGTACCTATAAAGATTTCATCAGCTGCAAACCAACGTACTTCAATGGAACCCGAGGGATCATTGTGTTGTCCCAATGGATCGAAAGAATATAAGAAATCTTCGAGATGTGCTCATGCCCTAAAGGAAGCAAGATAAATTTCGCTGCTTTCACCTTCACCGAAAGGGCCCTGACGTGGTGGAATGGCCATGTCAAATCACTCTCCCTGGTAGCAGCTAACGCCATGGGCTGGGATACACTGAAGGACCTAATGACAAGGGAGTACTGCCCGAGGGGCGAAATTCAGAAGCTCGAGGAGGAACTGTGGAACCTCAAAATGAAGGGTTCTGACATAGTGGATTATACAACCAGGTTCTGTGACCTGGTGACTCTATGTCCCAACATGGTCCCCACCGAAAGCAAGAAAATCGAAAGATACATCTGGGGTCTGGTACCCCCATATCGAGGGAACGTTCTAGCATCACACCCTGCGACCTTTGATAGTGCCAAGGAATTGGCCCAAAGGCTCATCGATCACGAGGTTCCTTCTACTCCAACAACAACTACAATGACTGCCCCCGCACCAACCAAAACAGCTGACAACAAGAGGAAGCGTTGGGACCGAAAGAAGGGCAAATCAGCTCAATCCTCTTCCAAGAACCAACAGACGGTGGTTGTCCATGCTGCCACTACTCCTGCTGCCCCTGTACCAGCCAAACCATATGCAGGGAGCCTACCCAAGTGCACCAAGTGCTCCTTCCATCATAACTGTCTCTGCCGGGAAATGCACTGCAGTAATTACGACCGGAAGGGCCATACCGCCCGGTTTTGCAGAACACCACCCAAACCCATCACCCAGATTCCCGGTGCAGGAATGAGCCAGGCCTGCTACGGATGCGGCGAGACAGGGCACTTCAAAAGAAACTGTCCGAAAGCTGGGAATGCGGGAGGAGCAGGAAGACTACTTGCTATTGGCCACAATGAAGCCGTGGTAGACCCCACAATAGTCACGGGTACGTTCCTTCTCGATAACTCTTATGCTTGTATCCTATTTGATAGTGGGGCAGAGAAGAGCTTCGTAAACCAAAAATTTAAACACTTACTTAATCAAGCACCGCAAGCACTAAAAGAAACCTTCGTCGTAGAAATGGCTAACGGAAAGACAGAGAGTTCTAACGAGATTTACATAGGTTGTACCCTCACTCTATACAATCATTCATTTCCAATCGACCTCATACCAGTAGCAATCAAGAGCTTCGATGTCATTGTGGGCATGGACTGGTTGAGTCTCCATCGTACCGATATTCTATGCTTCGAGAAGGCAATCCGCCTAATCCTACCGAATAACGAAACCTTGTTGATCTACGGAGACAAACCCAGTACGAGCCTTCGTATCATCTCGAGTATCCAAGCCCAGAAGTACTTGCATAAGGAATATCGTACATTCTTGGCTCACGTTGTCGATACGACCCAGAAAACAAAAGACCTGAAAGACCTCCCCGTTGTACGCCACTTCCCCGACGTCTTTCCGGAAGAGCTACCAGGTTTACCTCCCCAACGTCAAATCGAATTCAGGATCGACTTAGTTCCAGGGGCTACCCCCGTAGCCAAGTCGCCCTATCGTCTAGCACCTGCTGAGATGCAAGAACTGTCCGGTCAACTTAACGAACTGCTCAACAAGGGCTTTATAAGACCAAGCTTCTCACCCTGCGGAGCACCAGTCTTATTCGTGTAGAAGAAAGATAGATCGTTCCGTATGTGCATCGATTACAGGGAACTCAACAAGCTTACAGTCAAGAATCGTTACCCTCCTCCTCGCATAAACGATTTATTTGACTAGCTGCAAGGGGCAAGCTACTTTTCTAAGATTGATCTAAGATCCGGGTATCACCAATTACGAGTGCTTGAGGAGGATGTTCTGAAGACAGCCTTCCGAACTCGTTACGGACACTACGAGTTCGTAGTGATGCCATTCAGATTGACCAATGCACCCGCAGTATTCATGGACTTAATGAATAGGGTATGCCGTCCTTACTTGGATCAGTTCGTCATCGTTTTCATCAATGACATACTTATCTACTCTCGAAGTAAGGAGGAGCATAGCGATCATTTACAACATGTCCTAGGAACCTTATGATCAGAGAAGCTCTATGCGAAGTTCTCTAAATGCGAATTTTGGATTCGAAGAGTCGAATTCTTAGGATACGTGGTTAGCGAAGAAGGAGTCCACGTGGACCCTTCCAAAATTAAAGCCGTCGAGAACTGGTCAGCACCGAAGACGCTTATAGAAATTTGTCAATTTCTAGGCCTCGCTGGCTACTACCGCAGGTTCATACAGAACTTCTCTCGAATTGCGAAACCCCTTACGACATTAACCTAGAAAGGCGTAGCCTTCGACTGGGAAGAGAAACAAGAGAAGGTGTTCCAAATGCTGAAGCGAGCCTTATGCACCGCACCGATACTATCCCTCCCCGAAGGGATAGACGACTTCATGGTATACTGCGATGCATCCAACCAGGAGCTCGGCTGTGTTCTGATGCAACGAGGTAAGGTCATCGCCTACGCCTCAAGACAGCTGAAGATACACAAGGTCAACTACACCACACACGATCTCGAATTAGGAGCGGTTGTGTTCGCCCTGAAGATCTGGAGACACTACCTGTATGGTACGAAGATCACTATCTTTACAGACCACAAAAGCCTACAACACATATTCAACCAGAAGGAGCTTAATATGAGACAACGACGGTGGGTCGAGCTACTCAACGACTACGAATGCGAAATTCGTTATCATCCAGGTAAAGCCAACGTAGTAGCAGACGCCCTAAGTCGAAAAAAATATTTTGGACGAAGAGTCAAGTCATTAACTATGACTATCCATTCACATCCATCCGCACAAATTAAGGAGGCTCAGTTTGAAGCCTTAAAACCTGAAAATGTGGCGGGAGAATCCTTACCTGGAATGGATAAGAACTTGGAAGTCAAGGGGGACGGAGCCTTATATATCATGGACCGGATCTGGACATCGAGACACAGTGGCTTTAGAGACTTGGTCATGAAGGAAGCGCACAACACTCGATATTCCGTCCACCCGGGTTCAGATAAGATGTATCTGGATCTTAAAAAGTCATACTGGTGGCCTAACATGAAAGCAGAAATTGCTACCTTCGTGAGTAAATGCCTTACTTGCGCAAAGGTTAAAGTCGAATACCAGAAACCATCAGGTTTACTTCAGTAACCAGAGATACCTGAATGGAAGTGGGAGCGGATCACTATGGACTTCATAACCAAGCTACCCAAGACAACGGGTGGGCTTGATACCATTTGGGTCGTAGTCGACAGATTCACCAAGTCCGCGCACTTCCTACCCATCAAAGAGACTGACAAAATGGAGAAGCTCACAAGAACATACATTCGGGAGATAGTATGACTGCATGGTGTTCCTATATCCATTATCTCCGATAGAGATAGTAGGTTCACTTCGAGGTTCTGGCAATCGCTACAAAACTCCTTAGGAACGAGGCTGGACATGAGTATAGCCTACCATCCACAAACCGACGGACAAAGTGAGAGAACTATCCAAACCTTGGAAGATATGTTGCGAGCCTGTGTGATCGACTTTGGGAAGGCATGGGATACTCATTTACCCCCTGTCGAATTTTCCTACAACAACAGTTATCACACGAGCATCAAGGCCGCTCCATTTGAAGCCCTCTATGGCCGGAAGTGCAGATCCCCTCTGTGCTGGGCTGAGGTGGGTGACACTCAGTTAGCTAAAGGACGAGTTCCTGACAGCACTCTCACGGGCCCGAATATCATTTGGGAAACGATAGAGAAGATCGTTCAAATTCGTGAACGATTGAAAGCCTCTAGAGACCGACAGAAAAGCTACACAGACAAGCGGAGGAAACCTTTGGAATTCCAGGTGGGAGACCGAGTCCTTTTGAAAGTCTCACCCTGGAAGGGCTTGATACGCTTCGGAAAGCGTGGAAAGCTAAATCCAAGATACATAGGGCCTTTCGAGATTCTCGCTAGAATCGGCCCCGTAGCTTACAAACTCAACCTTCCTCACGAGCTAAGTAACGTACACCCTACCTTCCACGTCTCTAACTTGAAAAAGTGCCTATCCGACGAGACTCTTGTAATCCCACTCGACGAGATCGAGATCAACGAGAGCCTCAACTTCGTGGAAGAACCAGTAGAGATCATAGACCGAGAGGTCAAACGAACCAAGCAAAGTCGTATCCCGATAGTGAAGGTTCGCTGGAACGCCAAGCGAGGACCGGAATTCACTTGGGAGCGCGAGGATCAGTTTAAGCTAAAATATCCTCATCTTTTTACTTAGTTATTTGTAATAACTTAGTTGCTTGAACTCTAATTTTGGGACGAAATTCCCTCTAACGGGGGGATGATGTGACAACCCGAAATTTCCATTTGATCAAACTCTACCGTCTAGCACTTCAATTAAAAGTCAAATTCATTTCTGCTAATTTTTAGCTCGGTTTAAAGTCCAGTTGGGTATTTTTAATATTTATTTTTCGAGAGAACAAATGAAAGGAAGTATTTCTAGGATTATTGGGGAACAAATAAAACAATTAACACCTTAATGAGGTGTTCACGGCCAAACATGAGGGGTTTGGGCCGAGAACCCCCCTTTGACCGAGAACCCATGCTTAAGGCATGAGTTTACTCCTTCCCTCCTTATTTCTTACTTCCAAACTCAAGAACACCCACATTCTCTCTCAAGTATCATAAGAGCTTCTTCCAAATCTTCCAAAAATGTAAGTGTTTCTTCTCTTGATTTGTTGATACAACACTTCATCTAGTAGTTATACACAATTTCATCCATGAAATCTTCTCTTTTTCGGGTTAGATCTCCAAAAACACCAAGAACACACACTAGTGTTTTGGGCCGAAAACACCCTTCTTTGCTTCCATATCGTAAGTATTACTTCCCTATACTTGTTATCTAGTGAAACTCTTGATTTAGGGCCTCGAAATCATCATTTATCCAAGAACAAAAGGTGTTTTCGGTATAGTGTATCTCCTTAGACCGAAAACCCTTATGAAGGGTGCAAAATGACTTTAAGCCTTTCCTAATACTTAGTATTGAGCCTAGAACACTTCGTTGATTGTGGAAAGCCCTTAAAATACCAAACATCATGAGTTTTCGGCCAACCATTTGGACCGAAAACCTCTTTGGACCGAAAGCCTCTTTGGACCGAAAACCCTTTGGGCCGAAAACCTCAAGAAACATACTACTTGGACCGAAAACTCCTTTAAATGGCTATACACCCCTTCTATGCAATCCTTAGTGATTGTAACACTTACATTTAAGGATTTCTTAGTCCTTAAGGTGTTACTCTTTACCTGATTAGTTGAGTAAACACTAATTGCATGCATATATGTGTCTTTATATGCTAAATAGGATCCGTGTGTGTGCTCAAGTCTTCACTTGACACTTAGCATCCTTTTTCCGATCTTACATTCGCATCACTCATTGCAAGTGAGTTCATACCCCTTAATCAACCTTTTAAATGATTTTAAATGCTTTTAAGGGGGAATACAAGTTGAAACATTCTAGCCATTGTTTTAATCACATATGATTAATGACTAGAACAAACAGAAAGATTTACTAGTACTCTCAAGTTGTTATCAAACTTATGGATTTCAAGCATTTCAAAACCTTTTATTAAACTCTTTTAAATGCTAAAACTGTTTTCAAATTCTTTTAAACATACATTCTTGTCAAACTCATATCTATACAGTTATATTTATATAAGTAAGCTTTGAAGGACTTAGGACTGATAGCTCACCTTATTTCATGTTCCTTGTTTGGTTGTGGACTTAGGGTATCTTGTTATTTGTCCGAATGCCGTTGAAATCTTAGTTATATATCGTATATACATGTGTGGATATAAAATCTTTTACTACAGTTCAGTACCTTTGTGTAACAAAGGCATACAAACAACATTTCTATTTAACTATAATAGGTATAGTTAAGGGATTACTACTCACTATTACTATTACAATGACACTTACAAGAGCCAGTACAACTATGAGTCAATACATACTATACACTATACAAGAGAACATACTATACACTATACAAGAGAACATACTATACACTATACAAGAGAACATACTATATGCTACACAAGAGGATATACTATACACTAGTACAGAGAAAACATTACTATACTATGACCTACTATACAAAACTTTTGAATACTATAAACATAATGTGACATACTACTTCTCGATACGACACTGCATTGTTGTATCACCTTGTAACCATAGTCTCCTGGAGGGAGAGCGGGCATTGTGTGTATAGATCTATACGGGACAGACACTCCCACACCCTGACTGCTAGCTACAGTCCCAGCCGTTAAGGCCAAGGGGTGACAGAATGCTACCTCACTATATATATGACATCGGAGGGTGATCAGTTATTCAGCCGTCGATCAGCATGGTTACATACGAGTTCACATTCAAACCTTTAATTAACCCATTTAAGAATTAAAGGCAAAACAGACTTTTCGAGGCGTATTGTTCATTTAATACCACCTGGAGTCTGCATTTTCAGTTTCTTTAGACTCCCCGAGGTGTACTGTACATTTAGTACTACTTGGAGTCTGTATTTCATCACTTTATAACCAACAGTGTCACTGCTGAGGTAAAACATTATTTTACTATGACATTTACTTTGTGATTTTGTCACATACACATTTAAGTAAACTATATTTTTATAATGATAGTTTCACTGGGGAAAACTCTTACTCTACAAAAGAACAAACATACAAACAGTCGGGTCTTGGTAGAAGGCTACATTCTAGTAGAAAATATAGGATTTTCTAGAGAGTTCAACTATTTACAAACATTTACAAACAGCTGCGAACATATATACTACGTTGTTACAAACATTTTCATACAAGCAATGACACTAAATACTTATGAACTCACCAGCGTTATGCTGATAAACTCTTTCAAAATGACTTGTATTCTCAGGTTATCAGTAGACAGGTACCGAGGAAGCTTTTGAGAAGATGGAGCATACGAGACTCATCTCTTATTTTGATTATACATTTTGGTGTCTTACATACTATACAGAACACGCTTGTATCAAAATTATTTTATTAATGCAATGGATGTTGTTGCTTGTTTACTATTATGCTTTGTTGTGATACTGTACATGACGTCCTCCACCCCAGAACGTTTCCGCCGTTCCGGTTTTGGGGTGTGACATACATCTTTCAAATACATGTTAAGAATACTAATTCAGGAGCATACTATCAATCATTTATTTCAGAATGATTGGGTTTTCACTTCTATTATACACGTAACGTCTATATGCTTTTTATGAGTCAATAGATTCAGTTTTTTTTATTCATTTAAACAACATAGTTAAAGTCCTGACATTATAACCAGAATCTCCAGTCGGGGACCGAAACAAATGTGTATAGATCTATATTGGGATTGACAACCCCACACTCAGACTGCTAGCTACAGCCAGACATTCACGCCTACGAGTGACAATTGTTATCAACAATTTTTGACGCCTTCAAAGCGTTGTGTCAGGCCATCTAGTCTCAGTATGGTTATAATAACTCATTAAAAGGATATTAACAATACGATTAGTGTATAATTAACTAAACATGAGTACATTTTCAAAGTACCAGTTTACTAAAATACAGTTTACAGTATTACATCTCGGTTTACAATAACAGCTGGTGAAGCCAGACACACTCACTTTTATAGGCTATACAAAAGAATACAAATACTGAACACTGGTTTACAAACAGAACAGTTTATGTGATTAAAACTACTTTTCATATACCGCAGAAAATATAGGATTTTCTGGAACAGTTTGCATATTCAAGAAACAGAAAACATACTTTTAAACATAAATAGTTATGCACTCATTCAACTTTATGTTGATACTCCCTTTTCAAATTACTTGTATTTTCAGGGAATCAGTAGACAGGTACTCCCCGAGCTTTTGAGAAGATGGAGCTGTTTTGAGTCATGTGTTCTTCTTTTGTATAACTATTTTGGTGTCAATATACATTGATTGAACACATGTAAAAACTTATACTTATTAATGCAATGGTTGTTTGTACTTTGATTACTATAATGCATGTGTTGTGATACTACAAATGAAGTTATCCACCCCCAGACATTTCCGCTGTCTGTTTGGGGGTGTGACAGAGACCCATAAGTCGAGGTTCTCCATTCATCCCGGGGCGACGAAGATGTATAGGGATCTTCGTCCTGATTATTGGTGGCCCTGCATGAAGCGGTATGTGGCATGGTATGTCGGGTGGTGCCTGACTTGTAGGAAAGTCAAGGCAGAGCATCAGCGTCCTCACGGCAAGCTGCAGCTGTTGGAGATTCCCGTATGGAAATGGGAAGACATCACTATGGATTTTATCACAAAGCATCGCAGGACTGCGCGCAGAGTGGATTCGATTTGGGTAATCGTGGATCGTTTGACCAAGAGCGCACATTTCATTCTTATTCAGGAGAGTATTTCTGCAGAGAAGTTGGCCAAGATTTATATCAGGGAAGTGGTGGCACGTCATGGGGTGCCGGTATCAGTGGTTTCAGACGGGGATGTTCGTTTTACTTCCACGTTTTGGAAGCGGTTTCATGACGAGTTGGGCACTCATCTCCATTTTATACATCATTTCATCGGCAGACTGACGGTCAGAGCAAGCGGACCATTCAGACCCTCGAGGATATGTTGCGTGCTTGTGTGTTGGAATTTGGAGGGATTTGGGATACGTATCTTCCCTTAGCGGAATTTTTGTTTAACAATAGTTATCATCCTAGCATTTATCGATATCCTTTTTCGATGCTCTATGGGAGGAAATGCAGGACTCCGATCTGTTGGGGCGAGGTCGGTCAGCGGGTTATGGGGAGTACCGAGGTGGTGCTCAAGACCATAGAGCAGATTCGGTTAGTTTGGAGTAGGCTCCAGACAGCTCAGAGTCGGTAGAAGAATTACGCCGACAGGCACCGACTGGACCTAGAGTTGAGGTGGGAGATATGGTTCTCTTGAGGGTGTCACCTTTGAATGGTGTCATCTAGTTCAGGAAGCGGGGAAAGCCGGGCCCTAAATATATTGGTCCTTTCAGGGTTGTGACTCGGGTGGGCCGAGTTGATTATCACTTGGATCTTTCAGAGGAGCTCAGTTAGATTCATAGCACATTCCATTTCTCAGCTGTGGAAGTGTTTAGTGGATGATTCCGCACATTCCTTTTCCGCGAGGAGGAAGGCTTGTAGCTTCTTGTTCAGCTAAGACCCTTGCAAGCCTCTCAGAATCGATGTTGTGCGCAGGCCTTGGGAAGGAGGAACCTCCAGGAACTGAAGAGCTCTCGGGTTCAAACATGGTGCTTGGACCTTCTTGGGTCGGAACGGTTGGTGTAGCAGTTGTTGTTGTAGTTGCAAGCTGTGTTGGCGGGGCCTGTTCCTGAATAAACACTCCCGGCCTCGGATCATGTTGTCTCCTTTTCAACAGAGGCTGGGAGGTTTGAGTCATTGGAGGATCACTCGCAGATGGAATAGAAGTTGGAATAGCAACATGAAGGGGGAGGAATCCTTGATGTTGCATCCATATCAATTGTAGCACCGGCCATCTGTTCTGAAGTTGGAGGCGTCGCCTTTTGAACGTCTTCAACTCCCCCTATCTCCGTTGCATGTTGGGCAACATCATCGATATTGTCAAAGAAGGAGTCGAGGTCTTCATTTGTTGGGCAGTAATCGCTATGCTCGATCTCAAAATTGAAACCCGACAAATCACCACCAAAAATCGTATCATCATCATTAAAACCCTCATCATCATCATTATCATCATCATCATCACCATCATTGTAGTCACTTTGCACATTCACGTTCGTCACTTGATCATGTTCCTCTGCAACGATTGCAATAGGAGGAACTCTTTCTTCTTCGTGCTCTGAAGTAGTAATAACATCATCATCTGTTTCCATATGACCTGAGGAGCTTTCAGTCGCTGATGCATTACTAACTTCAGCAAAATTTCCAAACTTCACCATCAGGTACTTTCCCTCAAACATGGCTTTTCCCTTTCGGTTCTGTTTCATGAGGCCGAAGGTGTTGGAGCCAAGAGATTTGACATCGAGTGTTTCTCCTCTTCTTTCAATCTCAGAGTGCTTGTTGTTGAAGATCAATTTCAGAAATCTTGGGTTCATGAGAAACATGTCTCTTTTCTTCCCTTCGACGTTCCCCACCATTTCATTGAGTATGTACTTGGAGAAGTTGAAATGTAGACCCATGGAAAGAGCTTTGATTGCACCCGTATTGAGTAAGGAGATTTCATCAGCTCCTGCTCTTCGACCAGAAATGCAGCTCATGAACACATGAGCTAAAAAGCTCCAGTAAGGAGGCAGAAGCTTCTTGATGGTTGGAGGAAACACCCCTTCGTAGCCCATCAGTTCGATGATCGCTTCAGTCTGATCCATGTCAATGACTGATGGAAACTCCCTTTTTTCATCAATTTGCAGTACTTCACGGATGATCTGCTCTGTCACAGTAATCTTCTTTCCTTTAACAATTGCTTCTAGGGAGACATCATCATCTTCACCTCTTTGCACTACAACTTTGCTCTAAAATTCCTTTATCTGGCTTTGGTAGATGACAGGACTGGGTATAAGATCAGAAGCTAGGCAACATCTCCTCAATCTGTGAACCATGGACTTGAAATCAGTGTGTGCGGAAGGTGGATCAATCAAGAAAATAGCCAAGTTGTGGATGTCAGCGAATTTCAAGTCAACCATTTTTGATCTGCACCAACCAAGCCAAGTGAGAAAACCAAATGATTTAAACAATTAAGATTAGGTTTTACTCATTAAACAATTTAATTAGGCTTCTATTTGAATTTAAGTGAAAAAAGAATTTTGTTCATGTCCAAAAGTTGTTCACGGTCAGAATGGGTGTTCACGGTCGAAGAAGGTTCACGGCCGTGAACGCTTCAAGGGTCGTGAACCATTCATTGGCCGTGAACGCTTCAAAGAAAAACCAAAATTGGTTTTTCTTCTATTTAACCCACGATTCAAGGTCGTTTTTTGTTTAGATTAGCATGTTAGAGGTCGCCATGATCATACCTGTGCAATGAAACAAACAATTTTGCGAAAAATGATGAATCAAAAATCGACAGTGAGAGAGAATTTGTGAAGGGTTCACGACCGTATTCAGAAAGTGATAGAGAAAAGGAGTGAACGGCCGTGTACTCCAGTTTATATACGTGCACCCTACATGGTCAAAGTCTAGTGGGCTACAAACCAAAGAGCTTCAAATCTAAGCCCAATACTACAAATTATTTAAAAAATAATACATTTTGAAGACTTAAAAAATAAAATAAAATAAAATAAAAATGAAAATAAAATAAAATCTAAAAAAATTTAAACTAAACTATATTTATTATTATTATTATTATTATTATTATTATTATTATTATTATTATTATTATTTTGATTTTTAGCAAATAAAGAAAATAAAATTGAAATTTAAAATGAATTAACACTAATTTCTCTTCATCAATGCTAATAATATTTTTGTGATATAGGGATCAAAGTTATTAGACAACCTTAATCCGTTTATCGGTACCTCCCCCTTCATGAATAGATCTGGCCAATCGCCGCTATCGTGGTCCACTTAAACACGAAAAATTGTGACAAAATTAGGACATACTACAAGTGACAAGACATTTTGACCTTACTTTCCTAGATAAAATTCCTAAGGACCATTCATCTGACGACGAGCAAGGATATTGTTGTCCACCTAAATTGAGCAGCGAGATCTACAGACAACCTATTAATTGTTCAATTTTAGATATATTAGAACATGTTTCCCGCTTCCTGATATACCCCAATAATCAGGGACTTCCAAAATACTCCTTACTTTAGATGAGCAGACAATTATTATGGGAGAAGACAGATTTAGAATGCATATGCTGTACACCCAGGGTGAAACATATGACTAACCAGATTTAGAGGGATTGAGAAGTAGAATGGTACATATGTTGTGTGCCAACTCGGATGTGCTTGAATCATGCATAGGAGACAACATATGGCTAACAGACAGAATGAATTGCATAGATAGAAGATGCAGAGAGATAGAATTGCATATGTTGCAGTCCAGGTCGGATGTATTTCAATCACGTAGAGGAGGAAACATATGACTAATAGATAGAAAGCAAGAAAATAACATTCTACAGACCTAATTTATCGGAATTCCCCAGTCCCCCCGTCAATACCCGGAATTAAGGACTGAGTCCGCACATCGAGGAAAAGTTAAACCACGGTTCTAGATACAGATTATTTAGTGTAATCCGCAGATTCCCATGTATATCTCCCTGCTCAACCTACCCAAGCGTCATATTGGCAGGCTAAACGGATCTATCTAGGTTTTGTCAAGTCTCTAGATTCCTTAAGTTCATCTATGCCTAGTCAAGTCCAATTAAACCTTTCGTGCCTACCAGCGCATTGAACACATAGCCTAGACAATTCAACTTTGGTACCTTACACAGATTCAAATTGCCTGTTATCACATATTGATATCACTTCGCAACACATCACCTACAGACCAACTATTTTTGGATTTTCTTATTTTTCTGATTTTTATAATTTTTGAATTTTCTGATTTTTGTTTTGTTTTTATTTCTCCCCCTAAATTTGTGCATAGGAGAGAATGAAAATTAAATGCGCAAATTTAAACTATCCTAAAACAAAATTCAGTCTTCAAAACAAATCATTTTCAAAAATCCCACAAGCACATCGAATCGAGCTTTGTTAAACGGTTTTGTGAACAGATCCGCCACAATATTAGTAGCGAGAACCTTTTCCAACCGAATGAGCGATCGCTCATAACAATCTCTGATAAAAGATGTGCTTGGTCTTTGAGTGCTGGACTAGATTTTTAGCAATTTGAATTGCAGCTTCGTTGTCATAGAATATAGGGGTTTCTAGATAGTTCAAACCATAATCCAACAGCTGATGTTGGATCCATATGACTTGAGAACAACAGGAAGAAGCAGCGACATATTCCGCCTCCGCCATTGAGATTGAGACTGTATGTTGTTTCTTGCACTGCCATGACACCAGCCAATCTCCTAGAAACTGACATCCCCTAGAAGTTGATTTCCTGTCAAGCTCACAACCTCCGTAATTACTGTCAGCAAAAGCATATAAATTAAATTCAGAATTTTTCGGATACCAAAGACCCAATATTGGGCTGCCTTTGAGGTACCGAAAAATTCTTTTGACAACAATTAAATGGGAAAGTTTAGGATTAGCCTGGTAACGGACGCACTGACAGAACACAAACATGATGTCTGGCCTGCTCTCGGTCAGATACATCAGCGATCCGATCATCGATCTTTATTCAGTCTGATCTACGGATGCGCCTTCAGGATCTGGAGTCAACATGGGTCGCTCGGCCATCGGCGTCAAGGCAGGTTTTGCGTCTCTAAACCTGAACTTCTCTAGCATATCATCAACATATTTTGCTTGATGGAGCAGGATTCCGGTTGAGTCTTGTTTGACCTAAAGCCCCAAAAACATGGTCATTTCCCCCAAAGAACTCATCTCGAACCTCTTCTTCATCACGGCTTCGAACTCCTTGCATAGTTGTGGACACATTGACCCGAATATAATGTCATCGACGTATCTTTGCACCAAAATCTGATCGGCACCAACATGCTTAATGAACAGGGTTTGATCGATTGTCCCCCGTGTATATCCATGCTCAAGCAAGTGCTTCGTAATAGTTGCATACCACGCATTTGGAGCTTGATGTAACCCATATAAAGCCTTGTCCAACTTGTAGACGTGATTCGGAAACTTTGAGTTGCAAACCCAAGAGGTTGATCAACGTAGATTTCTTCCTTCATAGCGTCGTACAGGAAGGCAGTCTTGACGTCCATCTGGTAAACCGTGAAGTTCATGTAGGAAGCATACGCAAGGAAAATGCGAATGGCCTCCAAGCGAGCAACCGGAGCATACACCTCAGTGTAGTCTAGACCCTCTATATGCCGGAATCCACAGACGACCAATCTTGCCTTGTTGCGCACAATAACCCCTGAATCATCTTCCTTGTTCTGAAAGACCCAATGTGTGTCAAGAGATTTCTTGCCCTTTGGCAGCTCAACAACCTGCCAAACCCCGAGTTTCTCGAACTGATGTAACTCCTCACGCATCGCATCAACCCTTTTGGATTCATTCAATGCCATTTGGACGTTCTTTGGCTCGATCTGGGAGATAAAGCAGGAGTAGAGACATGTGTTGACGTCTCCGCTCTGACTTCTCGTTTTGACACCGTCTCCCAGTGACCCAATGACATTCTCGATCGGATGATCACGTTAATTTCTTGTGGGGATCTCATGGCTGATATCATCAAGCGAGACAGGAAGGTTGTGAACATTGATTAATCCATCATTTGTTGAAAGTTCCGCCTCAGACGATCTGGGACCATCAGAGTGGCTTGCCACATACTCGTTCACAATTGGCTTGGGAAAGAGAAGTTCCATGAAAGTTTGAGTTGCAGCGGAAGTATATCTGGTCACAAACTCTCTTTATGCAGGAGTGAGCGGAGTAACATCAGCATCTGGATTGATTTGTTGACTCGGAGAATATGAGGAAGAACTTGGAACAGTTGTATCCACCGTAGGAGTTGTAGAAGGCACCACAGGTGGTCTGTAGACAACATCCTCCTCGTTATCTTCAATAATAGCCTTCGAATCTGAGGAAGTACCTGACACAACATCCAAAAACACATCAAATGATTTAAAAAGAGAAGCGTAATCGAATAACCAGTCAGGACTGACTCAGGCGTCAGTCTCGTTCTCCTCCAGCGAGCGCACATCATAGGATTCCACAATTTGCTTTGTTTTCTTATTGTAGACCCTGTATGTTGTGTTTGTGGCGTATTCCACGAAGTAGCAGTCATCGGCCTTCGAGCTAAACTTCGGGTTGGAATCCAAGTGAAGGAGGGCGCAAGGACATCCAAAGATACGGAAGTGAGCAACCGATGGCTTGTGACCGTATAGAATTTCATACAGGGCCTTCATCTGAGCTTTGTTGATCAAGACCCAATTCTGAACATAGCAGGCCGTGTTGATCGGCTCGGCCCAAAAGAAGACTGGAAGTTTGGAGTCACAAAGCATCGTCCTTGCGGCGTCTTTTAACGTTCGGTTCCGCCGTTCGGCAACACCATTTTGTTACGGTGTGTGAGCAGTACTATATTGACGCACGATCCCCTTTTCAGCACAAAAATGATCCAGAACGACATTCTTGAATTCCGTCACATTATCAGTTCTGAGCGCCTTCACCTTCTCGTTGGTTTGGTTCTCAATCATCACCACAAACTTCTTGATTAGGTCAGCGACCCCAGACTTGTTGGACAAGAAGAAAACCCACATGAACCGTGAGAAATCATCTATCACAACCAAACAGTATGAACTTTTGTTGATGCTGAGGACGTTGACCGGACCAAATAAGTCCATGTGCAACAATTGGAGAACTTTGTTGATCGAGTTGATTTGTTTTGGCAGGTGTGGCTTGCGGTGATGTTTTCTTTGTGCGCATGCCACATATTTTTCAAATGTAATGAAGTCTTTGACTGGGAGTCCACGTACGATCTCGTTCTTTGCAAGTCAATTTAGGTTCTTTGCGTTAGCATGTCCGAGCCGACGGTGCCACAACATAGCATTGTGCTTGGAACCCTTTGAGAAGAGACAGGTGACTTGTTCAAGAAGATTGTTGTTCATGTCAATGATACATGCATTGCCGTCCCTTTTTGATTTCCCAAGGATCCATTCATCTGGGATGACAATGTCTGGATTCAAGATAAGACATTCTTTATCGGTGAAATGCGTCGAGTAACCCTTGTCACAAATTTGAGAGACGCTCAACAAACTATGCTTCAAATCGGGGGCGTAGTTGACATTCTCAAAGCTCAGCACTCCATTGGTAACGGTTCCTTTTTGAGTATTTTTCCTCCATCCCCTCCCGCAAAGGAAACAAATCCCCCGTTAAAAGTTTGAATGTGGTGCAACCGGGATATGTCTCCTGTCATGTGCCAGGAACAACCGTTGTCGACATACCACGGTCTGGCGACATTCCTCCGCAATTGTTCCTGCACGATGAGTGGGATCAATTAGATTTGGGGACCCAGGTCATTACAACCCTAGGCTTACTGTTGACTTTCATAGATTTTTCCTTTTGATTTTTCAATTTTGAATTACAATCAGATACACCGTCAGAAAGTGACGATGATTGGACAAGTGTAGAATTCAAAGGTGATTTAGAAATATTTTTCTTTTGCTTTGAGCGTTTAGATTTTCGGCTAGAATTAGTCGAAGATCCAGACACACCCTTTGACGAAATCGACCTTTGCTCAGCCGCATTTGATTTCGGCAAAGCACCTGTGGCTGGTTTAGTAAAAACCTGTTTGTTCGTTTTAAGATCAACCCTTTTCTTATCATTATGAACTTTCCGATCATCACCATGAAGACGAGATTTCGAGGACTTTCTCGTTAGAGTACTTCCTCGAGACTCGTTTTCTCTTCTCGGTGTTGAAAAATGTACAAATGCCCTATTAGGACAGTTATGAGCAATGTGGCCGGCAGTACCACAGTTCAAACGTATTTGCTTTTTATCATTGGAACTGGTACCGCATTTATCAGATTTTGTGCTCTTTTCAACTCTTCTAACTTTCCCACACGTGCAAGTGCAGGAGTCAGATTGTGTGATAGGTGTAGAAGTTATGGATGTGCTAGTGTCTGATTCAGCAGATTTCACAAAGACAACATCACATTTATTAGAAACATAAGATTTTGACACCAAATCATCACAAATCAAATCAGTTTTAACAGACACAGACTCATTACTGTTCAAAATAGGAACACCAAATTTTGACTCAAAATTATTATCAGACTCAATCTTTCCATCCTCCTGCTTTTCCTTGCTTACTGAAAAATCTGCATGGGAAGTACAAACGTTAGTATCTAACTCCCTAGCACTACATATTGTTGCCTGTTCAGCAGCTAGTTTACCATAAACCATAGATGGCTCTCATTCAATCTCCTCATGAGTCAAAGGTTTAGCAGTGTAATTGTGATTGAATGGGGGAGGGACACTCTCATAACCTATTCCAAGTTGCTTTTGGTCCTTCCACTTCATTTGCTTTTCAATTATTGTTGCCACTTTCTCACTTGACACATCGAATTTTTTAAAGTTAAAATCAGCATTTTCAAAACGTATCTTCAATGTGTTAAGTTCCTCAGTGACATCAGCAAAATCTTTCTGAAGATATCTATAATTGACACACTTATTGCTATAGTCCTCTTGCAGTTTTCTGAAGTCCTTAGTCTTGGCCTTTAGTTGTTCTTTTAATGGCTTCTGGCTTTCCTAAGTTTGTACCCCTCCAATTTAAGGTCCTCGTTCTCCCTCTTTATCAATTCAGTTTGCTCACGTAAAAATTTGACAATGTTAATACAAGATTGAGAACAAGAGTTTTCACTGACCTCTGGCTTTGCAGGCTCTGGGGTAGTCTGCACCATAAATGTGAATTGCAGTTCCATCATCTCCGCCTCTGGGTCCACCTCAGCTTCTCCTTCTGGGATGTCGTTGATCTGGGAAAAATGCGCATTTTCAGGTCCTGAGATGTTCAGGGCCTGTATCTGGTCTTCCCAGTCAAACGACTGAGCCACCATAGCAAGATTAGCGATTTGGTTGTTGGTGGTAGTTCCCATGCTGCTTCCCACGGGCACCATTGTTCTTTCGCTATTCTCCCTCCTGTATGGCTTTGGGCAATCTCTGGGAAAATGGCCAGGCTCATGGCAGTTGAAGCAACTAAGTTTGCCCTTACTGAAGCCCATCTTCTTTTCAACATTCATTCCCCAATTGTTTTTGCCTGTCTTCTTGGAGAATTGATTTTCTCTTAACACGGCCATAGCGATCTGCCATGTGATATCCATCTCCTCAACATCATATGGATGTATTTGATCCAAGTCAGTAAGGGATAGTTGAGGAGGTAGCTCGCTAGCCACGAAGGCGATGTAGCAGTTAACAATACCAGTAGCTAAAGCCATGTTTTCATCACTTTCTTTGGGAGCGGTAGGTGGAGCAGATGCTTTCGAGGAAGATGCAGCTTGTGGATAAGACATTGACGATTGGACGCTTTGCATGGGTGGAGTGGCATATTATGGTGGTTGAGGAGCAACAAAAGGTAGAACTTGTCGGGCAGTGAAGGATGAGAATGCACCGTTGGATTGAATCCCAAGGTTGGCAGTTGAGTATGAATTAATGTGATTAATCTCCCTCTACTTGTCGTCCAAGTCGCAAGCTTTGATAAATGCCATGGTTTAAGCAATACTTAGACGGTTGAGGTCCTTCGTCTTCTTGATCACAGAAACGTTCATATCCCATGACTTTGGTAATGAGTTTAACAGCTTTTTGTTGATTTCGGACCTGGTGACCAAGATACCTGTAGAGCTCATCTCGGTTGTAAGACAGATGAACCTCTGCAATTTGAGTTTCCAATGTTTCACCCAGAACATGATTGAACATATTAAACTTTTTCCTAAGCATATCCTGGCGACTTTGCTTCATGTCCTCGTTTCCTTCATAAACCTCGATCAGTGCCTCCCATAGAGCTTTTGCAGAAGTATATTCTCGGAAACCCTGAGCAATCTCTGGTGATAGGGCCATAGTGAGTGTGGCAAGTGCATTCTCTTGCTGTTCAATTTTATCAAATTCTTCATCAGTGTATTCTTCAAAATCCTTGTCAACAATTGTTCCATTTTTGAGTGTTGTGGTGATTCTTATAGGTCCTTTCAAGATGCATCTCCAAATCTTGAAATCTTTCATTTTGATATACTTTTCCATGCAATATTTCCATTCTGGGAAACCCTCAGCAGATAGCAAGCGTGGGATGCGCGTAGTTGTGCCCATAACAGAGTCCAATTCTTGATGAACTGATGAGTTTTGTGAATCCATTTTTGTTTTTGGTTTTTCTGAATTGATTAAACAAACAAAACTAACAGGGAAAGTACAATAGCAAACGGAAATAGTTCAATGACCAAATGAGTTCACGGATGTATAGTATTCACGACCGTACACTTGATCACGGCTGTACACACAAGTTTATTCACTGTCCAGGAGTTGAATCCGGTCAAACAAATGTTCACGACCGTACACAAGGCAGTTCACGGCCATACACTTGAAGATGAATGTTTCTCGGTCAAAGGATGAAGGTTTCACGGTCAAAGGATGGATTATAGTCAAAGAGGTTGAACAGTTCACGGTCGTATACTAGATCACGGCCATAGAAGCTTCAACAGATTGCAACTATACACACTTAGAACATCAGTTTTTAAGCAGCTTTTGATTCCTTTAGCCTTGAAATCTCGATCAAATGCACAAATCCAGTATATAAACACGAATCAACCACGAAAATGAAGAGAAAAATTGAGCCGTAAACACCAAAAACGAGTTTGACACCGAATTGACTCTGATACCAATTGTAGAGTCCCAAATCCACAGATCCAAACTAGTGATCAAACAATTAATCAATCAAACAAATAAGAATGGAGTAGAGGAAGGATTTAATCAAGCAATGCACACGTTCATTGATCAAAACGTCAGGTACACCTTGATACACACACACAACACCATGAACACTCAGCAGCGTCTAACCCTAACAACATTCTGACAGACTCCTATATATATACTGACAAACCAACCGTAAAGATGGTTCACGGTCGTGAACATGTTCACGGCCGTGAACACCAAACAACTTTAACAAACAAACCGCAAACACCAATATCGACCAAAACCCTACCATGATCTATACATATAGTTGCCTAGCCCAAACCACATAAAAAATCCACAGATCCAAACCAGTGATCAAACAAGTAATCAATCAAACAAATAAGAATGGAGTAGAGGAAGGATTTAATCAAGCAATGCACACGTTTATTCATTAAAACGTCAGGTACACCTTGAGACACACACAACACCGTGAACACTCCACAACGTCTAACCCTGGAAACATTCTGACAGACTCCTATATATACTGACAGACCAACCGTAAACATGGTTCACGGCGGTGAACACCAAACAACCTTAACAAACAAACCGCAAACACCAATATCGACCAAAACCCTACCAAGATCTATACATATAGTTGCCTAGCCCAAACCACATAATTATGACCTAACAGTGGACTTAGGAGCCCAAGGATGAGATGAGGGAGCATTATCGAGAGTTGTTCGAGGCATCGGACTTCAGGGATGAGGTCGGATTCAAGTGGTGGAGAATTGTAACACTTGTACCCTGGTATGTACCTTATGACCGTTCCATTTTGAAAATTATGCATTTTGGTCCCTAAAGTAGTACGCGGGGCGTACCACTTGGTACGCTTAGCATACTGAGTTATTGCCAAGTCGGTACCCAGGTCACGTACGCTGGTCAAACGTATGCGTACACTGGGCGTACTTGGACTTTAATAAAACCCTAATTGAGGGTCTTGCAACCTATATAAGCCACCTTATTCTATACGGTGGCCTCATTTGCAGCATCCAAAGCCTCCAAAACCCTCAATCGCGTTGTAGTCTCCATTGTTAAGCATTTAAGCCTTTGAAGAGAGTTTGGTGTTTATTTTGTGCATTGTGAAGAAGTTAGAATATCTTGAAGTGGCTAAGCTTGGAGAGGAAGTCTTGGATCCATAACCACTACCTATTTTGCAAGGACTTTGAGGTATCAAGTTCTTATCTTGATTGCTAGTTGCTTAGATCTCTTTTTGGGTTAAATTATTATGTTTTTAGCCATGCTTTGGGTGAATGATGAAATTAGGACATCCCAAAGGCTTATTCTTTCAGATCTAAGGTTATCATGGGCTCCTTAGGCATAAAGGTGCCAACTTTATGGAGTTTAGGTTCTCATGCATTCATTAAGTATCTTATTAAGTCCTTGTTGAGCTTTAGAGTTTCATATAGCCATGCATGGACGTAAGGTTAGCAACTTTACGTGATAACCGAGCTCAAGGGGATCAGATCTGCATTCTGGAGCTAAGTCTTAAGGGGTTAAGAGCTAAATCTAGAAGTTGGCTGATCTGGATGAGTATCCTAGGCGTACAAGTCTGTACACGCATCGTACAAGCTGAGTATGCCCCATGTACTCAGTCAGGTGGCATTTGAAAGTTGGGCTTGAGGTTTGGGACACGTTTTGGGCTTAGAAGGTTAGGGTTTTAGTTGGGCCATCTGATTTTGGGAGTTTGGGTCAGAAATATTATTGGGCCTTGAGCTAAGGCCCATAAGAAGGAGTTGGGCCCAATTGGAAGTTGGGCCATGATTGGGCCTTGATGGATTTTTTGACTTATGGGCCTATTAGATTGTGAAATTGGGCTTCAGTGTTGGACCAAGATATACTAGGGGTAAAATGGTCTTTTTACACCAATTAGGGAATTTTTGTTATGATTTAGATTCCAAATGTTAATTGGCTTTTATTTGGCAATTGATAGCTCGGGGAGTTGTAGAACCAGCAGCTAGAGATAATTCGTTTCATTCAGCTTTCCGAGGTGAGTTTCCTCACTGGGTTTAGCGGGTCGAAGGCACCAATGTCGGCCTATGTTTATGCTATGTTAGTATGATAGCTGCCTGCATGACTCTTGCATGTGTTATGTGCTTATATGCTTACCTGGATAGGGCTCGATGACCTCTTTGTATGCTATATATCTTTGTGATTATTGCATGTGTATGTGTTTATTTGATGTTTGTTATATGTATGTTGGGAGAGGCTCGATTTATTACCCAGCGGGGCTCGATGTTGGGCGGGGTCCGATGCTCTTTGCTTAGGGTTTTAGTTTATGTTTCAGGTACTTCCGGTTCCAAGGGGAAGAGCTCGGGTTGACTGCATCGCACACAATATATGGATTCTGTTTTTCGGACACACTGTGTTTTTCATGATAATTGATATACTTATTTTATGGGTTGTATGAACAATGCGTTTGGAATATTGTTTTATTCGAATTTCAAAATTGAAAATTTTAGGTCATATTTTTGGGTTGTTACATATAAACATAAAAGTAGCCCTTAAATTTTTAGGTTGTAGCATCAAAAACAAATTTCACTTTAATAAACCAAAAAATTGGGTAAGACCATTATGGGATACTCCAGGATTCCCAGCAACAATGAAATCTAAGGGTAACTTCCACAAAGTGTGTATGAGCCTTTTGGATAACACATTGAAGATCCACCCCTTTCACTACACACAATATGCCAACATAAGGGTATTTTTGAATCAATTGTGACAGAAAAAAGAAGATAGAGAATGAGGCTAAAAAAGTAAAAAGTATCTTTCGCTAAGAAAGTTTACCTGAAATCGCTTTATTACAGTAGTCTGCACAATAAGAGCCTCCGAGCCTCCAAATAAATAGAGAGAGAATGAGAGATGGTCATAATCGGTCACCTATCAAAACCCCAAAATCAGTCAAAACCTTAAGATCGATCTAATATGGATATTGAATAGCAGTGACTCTAAATCAGTCCAAAACTAAGAACAAAAAAAAGTAGATGCGGTCTAACTTGGAAAATATAAAGCTTTCTTACAGGTAAAGCTGGTATAGAGCACCATATGCTCATCTAAGGGTAACTTCCACAAAGTGTGTATGAGCCTTTTGGATAACACATTGAAGATCCACCCCTTTCACTACACACAATATGCCAACATAAGGGTATTTTTGAATCAATTGTTGTCACACCCCCAAACCAAGGATGGCGAAAACGTCCAGGGGTGGAGGACTTCATGTATAGTATCACAACAACGAGTATAATAGTGCTCAAAGTAAATACAACCATCATAAATATAATTGAAAAGGTTACACCATAGTATATGTTTACATGTTTCAAAATCAATTACATTATGATGACAAAATGAACTGTTTGACGATTTAACGTCCCATCCTCTAAATGTTGTTGATTTCCTGTTTCACTGATTTCCTGAGAATACAAGTAGTTTTGAAAAAGTGTCAACAATTAAGTTGGTGAGTTCATAAGAGTTTTGTTTGAGGAAAAAGTCGTTTTCCTTGTAAATACGATAGAGTATGATTCCAGAAAATCCAATATTTTCCTTATAAAGTCATGTAGTCCTAAATCCCAGGACCGAGAATATGTGTGTGTTTTGTACTTATATGTTCATAATGGTAATGTGTTTCCAAAGAAAATCCAATATTTTCCTTATAAAAGTCATGTAGTCGTGAATGTCAAGACCGAAATGTACAAGTATTTTTCCATACTTAAAGTAATTCATGCAAGTTTAAACCCCTTTTTAAAGTAGAATTTTCCATGTAAACTTGAAAGATTGTTAACTCCCTATGTGAGTCGCTATAACCATACTATGACGAGAAATAACCTGCACAACGTTTTTCAGACGTTAAGATAATATGACTCTTGTCACTCGCAGACCTGCCGGTCCGGCTGTAGCTAGCAGCGAGGTGTGGGGTGTCAATCCCAATATAGATCTATACACAATTATCATGCTCTCCCTACAAGAGACTCTGGTTATAACTTACAGGAATTGGGATCCCATACTCGAACGTACGGGGAGAGAATTGCCTCACAACCTAAGTTAACTAGTTTACACATAGTTTGATATTAAACCTCTTCCGTGGAGGAAGTAAAATCACCTTTTATGAATAAATTAGTGATATGAAATCTTTAAACTATTACTATTATAGTTTATCATGTAGTATATGAAAAACCGATTTGTTTTGAGAGTAAAACCTTTTTCATGTAGTAAAAATCCATAAACTATGCTTATTGTAGTTTATTATATGTGTTCGAAATCAATGAAGAAACCTTATCATGAATGACTAAATTTCAGTTTATGATGATAAACTAACAATAAAATACATTCAATATTTAGAACTTATGGTTATACAGTTTGCTCAACATATTACAAAGTGTTATGAAAGTTGTAAGTTGTTAACTAGTTTTTAACCTTTCTACACTGTTTTAGAAAAAATATAGAAAAATTATACGAAGTCGAAAACTGAATTCGTAAATTCTGAGAGTTCAGAAAATGTGTCTAGTTTATTCATAATTTTTATTATGATTTTTAGAAGTCTTTAACTTGTGTTAAAATGTTCATATTCACAGACTGGTCCGAATTCGTTTCTGAAATGGTAGGCAGTTTTACAAAAATCACCATAAATCATAGAAAAATCGTATGGAGATGTGCAAGTAGTCATTTTAAAGGTATGAAGCTGAAGTATTTTCATATTAAACAGTTGTGAAAGATATTAAGTTTAAGATAGTCAAAACAGTCTGTGAATAAGACTCAACTTTTCTGATGAAAGCTGTTGTTTGAGTTTAGTTAAGTTTTTGGTGTTTTAACTTGTACTCCCCCCCTAAAACTTGAAGAAAAATATGAAAATGTAGGGGTATGAACTCACCTTGAGTGATTTCAGCAAATGGATGATGAAGGAAAGGAGTGTTCAACTCAAGAACACTTGGGAGATGCTTGAAGATTTGAAGATCTAACACAAATATGACGATATTTGTGTAAGCAATCTATGATTTGGATGAAGGATAGTAGAATATCTAAGTGTAGTAGGAAGATACTTACCAAATATGGGGGAAAAACCCAAGACCAGCCTTTGAATCTCAAATTTTAGAGAGAGGAAGTGGGAGAGAAATGGGTTTGATCCTTCTTGAGAAAGAGTGAATATTGAGGGAAGTGAAGTGAAGATTTTCCAGCCCTTTGATCTGATTATGGGCTGATGAAATAGTGTGAAATGACAATTAATTGACTAAGCATGGAGGAATAGTGACTGAGGGTTGTACTATGAAGGTATGGGGAGGTTGCTTGTGTCCTTGTCCAAAGGATAAGTCAACACTCCACCTAAATATCTCACCAAGTAGATTTTATTCTTAGGCAAGGATTTTCCCCAAAATATAGTTAAAATATGAATATTTAGGGTTTATTATGTTAAAATAAGAGTTTGGGTGAAAATCCCGTGTTAAAATCTCGAAAAACGGGCTCAAAACGCTAAAAATATTGAAAACCGGGCAAAAATTGCCAAATTCCGAAATTCAGGGCCGGAGGTTCGGTTCCAGCTCACAGAACCGAAAGTGGATGAGGAAACCGAGAGTAAGGCTCGGCTGTGAAGGGTCGCCTCTCGGACCGAAGGTGCGAAGGGAAGGGCCGAAGGTCAGGTCTCGGTCCGACATAACCAGGGAACCGAAATAGATCGAACCCTCGGTCCATTTCGGCTGAGAGGGTTTCGGTTCTGATGCCAAGTTCGGTCCGAGAATAGGAGGTTCGCTTCTGACAGGTTCGCTTCTGACAAGTTCGGCTCCTAAGAGGTTCGGTTCCTAAGAGGTTCGGCTCCTTAGGAGGGTTCGGTTCCTTAAGAGGGTTCGGCTCCTTAAGGCTGTTTTTCGCGTAGACTTCCGTTTTCGAGCGGTTTTCGACTAAATCGAGGGTCGGGATGCCCCGAGTTATTATAAAAAGTTGAGAGAGATTTTGAGAGAGATTTGGGAGAGATTTGACATACAGAGAGAGATTTGGGAGAGATTTTACATTCTTGGAGAGATTTCTCATACAGAGAGAGATTTGGGAGAGATTTCACATACTTGGAGAGATTTCTCATACAGAGAGAGATTTGGGAGAGATTTCACATTCTTGGAGAGATTTCTCATACAGAGAGAGATTTAGGAGAGATTTCACACACTTGGAGAGATGGAGTGAAAGAGGTTGAGAGAGACTTCGTTTGCGACCTTTTTAAGTGTTTGGCTTCGTAACGCAAGGTTTGTACATCCCGTTAAGTCTCGTTATGATTGTTATATGCCCCGAGGGTTAAGGAATATTGTTTTATCGAGTAGTTTCATCACTTGCCCTGTTTAGGGTTTAAAATATCCGAACACGTGAAAACTGTTGGATTAGTGTCTAAGTCCGTAACTATATTTGGTATGTACTTGACCCGAGTGTGCATGGTCCTTTTGGGTTGCCTTCACCAAAGCAACTTGACAAGGTAATTTGATATGAGAAAGAGGATATTATGGTTTATTAATATATTATAAGAATAATATATTAAAGGAGAAATCCTATTTATTTAATTAGTATTAGTCATAAATTAATTAGGAATTAATTTAGTGACTAAAAGAGATTAATTAAATAAAGGGGTATAAACTGTCAAATGTGTGATAATTGAGTTTTGGGCTGGGAAACCTAATGGACTAAGGGGGAACGAAATTATGATGAGGGATCATCATATTTTCGTCCAAGGGCCCTATTCCAGAAGGTTCCTTGGGCTACTTGGTGGCTAAGGTATCCATTAGGGTTTAGATTGAAAACCTAGCAGCCTGCACTATAAATAAGACCCCAAGGCTTCAATTTTCGGCTACTTGCTTCCAAAGGAAGCCCTAGGGCCGAAATTAGTATCCTCCCTCCTCTCTTATAATTGCCTTATTGCTTCTTGGTGTTTGTGAGCCATTAGAGGCACTACATTTGTGGTGCTTGCTTTCAAGAGTCTAAGAGATCAAGGAAACTAGTTGTTATTGCAATATAACAACAAAGGTATGTCTTCTACTCTTCTATATGATTTTCGAAAATTGTAGGAGCATGCTTGGGTTTATTTTGTGTTCATAAAGTTGTATGTCTTATAGTGAAAACATAGATCCAATTAGGGTTGCATGTACACATAGGATTGTTTGTATAAAATCTATCAGTGGTATCAGAGCTTTTGGTTTTGTTTTCAATTGGATTTGATACATAATATGAACTTGACAAATTAGGGTTTATGGCAAGTAAACCCTAAGGCTTGGCAATTTTCGCAATTAGGGTTTCAAAAACCCTACTTGGCGATTTTTGATAGGGTTATTAAACCCTTTTACTTAGCCTCCATAATTTCGAAATTAGGGTTAAGAAACCCTAGGGTTTTCGAAAATCCCATGTCCCCAAGACAAGATCCCAAAATTTTAGGGATTTGGATATTGCCATCTTTGTGATTATCAATTTAATTGTTTAAACTAGATAATTGAAGATTTTGAATATCCTTTCCATAAATTTCGAAATCTAGGGGATAAAAAGGATTAGGATAAATTAATTGTTTAATTTAAAGATGATCCTTCAAGATTTAATAGTTTAAATTAATTGTTTAATTTAGGATAATTATTAAATCAAAGTTTTGGTGTTTAAAAATTTTAAAATTAAATAGTTTTTAATTTTCGAAAATTTTAAATATAATTAAAACACTAGTATTTTGAAATGTTTAAAATACACCCTTATACAATTATGATATTATAAGATTAATTATTATATATGTATAAGAATAAGCTAGTCTTATCGCTAGTAGGCCTCATTCACGAAGCCAGTCTATAAAGTGGGTATAAGGTTGCTGCCTATAAAATGACGCTTAATGGATGTACACTCACATCCACCGCTTGCTTGACTGGTGGAGGGTCGTTATCCGAACGGATAGGATAGGGCACTTGATTCCTCATTATAAGTATAATGGAAATATTAAAGTAACTACATTGTTTTATAAATTCCCAATCTTAGTTACTTTAGGGTAAAATGTGAAATTGATGCTATTCCATGGAATTACACTTTGTACCCCTGTCAAACGTTAGTGGAGCGTGTGTGGCTAACCGGCACACTAATTTGGGATTGACATTGGTGACAAAGGGTGGCTCGATGTTTTATCATAGATCAATGGAGCGTGCGTGGCTAACCAGCACATTGATTAGGTGATGAAGACATTGAGTGCACCATGTTGATTCGCATGGTTATTCACAAACTTGTTTGCGATCCTCGGCATCCCAGTCGCAAATTTGAAGTGCATATCGAGATTTAAACATGCCATTGAAATGTTCAATGAATCTCAAAAGAAATCTAGGAATTTTCAAATACATTTAAAACTTAATTTCTTTTCGTTTTTCATGGTGAGAATTAGTGAATCGTCATTCACTTACCTTCAAATTATTTACTTTTAGATTACGGCATCCCTTTTCTAAGTTGTAAATAATGTTGTTGGATCCTAGCCCTAATTTCTCATTTGGGTGTTTAATTGGGGATTCATTTCTAATCAAACTTTGTTCCTTTCTATTTCAGATGTCTAACGCAAACGCAAACAACAACACTTCTGGGTCATTCTCGTTGATGAACCTGTGTCAAAAGGTGACATTTGATGGCTCGAACTTCAACGAGTGGATGAGATACATTCGCATGATAACTCGCTACGAGGACAAAGAATATGTCCTCGACGAGAAGCTAGAAAAGATCAACCCAGAAGAAGCTACTCCTGAAGAGATGGCCGCCTTTGAGGCCCACGAGCGTGATGCAACGAAAGTTCATTGCATCATGTTGGCCACCATGAACCTCGAACTCCAAAAGTCCTATGAGGACATGTATCCATATGAGATGCATCAAGATTTGTTGGACAGGTACCACCAGAGCGCGAGGCAAAAGTGCTATGAGATCATTACCAACATGATCACCGCTAAGATGGGGAGTGGAGAATCCCTAACTGCTCATTTGCAAAGAATGCAAAGGTATGTTGATCGTCTTCTCAAACTTAATGTTAAGTTTGATGAGGATTTGGCTATCGACATCATCCTCCACTCCTTGCCTTCCTGCTACAACCAGTTCAGAATGACCTACCATATGAACAAGGAAGAGGTCACCCTGAGTAAACTTCAAGGGCTCCTGAGGACAACTGAGAGCAACCTCAAGGACAAATCTATTGCATCATCCTCTATTGTAGCTGCTCCTGTATTGGCAATTGGCCAAGGAAAGGGTAAGAAGAGGAAGGCTCCTTCTAAGAGCCACCATAAGGGTAAGACTCAAGATGGTTCCTCTTCTAGTGGGACCAAAGCAGGTTCTGTTAAGCCCTCTTCTGACCCCAAGGAAGCAGAGTGCTTCTATTGCCACCAGAAGGGCCACTGGAAACGAAGCTGCCCCAAATATCTGCAGGACATTAAGGATGGGAAGATAAAGCCCACCTTTGCAGGTATGTATTTAATTAAATCTAATAACTCATCACTTGCTACTTCATTGGTCCTTGATACTGGATGTGGTTACCACATTTGTTCTGATTTGCAGGGGCTAAGAAAAAGTAGGGAAGTGGAGCATGGAAGGATAAACTTGATCGTGGGAAACAAGAAGTCTTCACGAGTAACCAAGATCGGAGTTTATTACTTAGTGTTGAGTAATGGGTTAGGGCTAGATTTAAATAATTGTTGCTATTCGCCAGATATGGCAAGAAACATCATTTCTTTTCATGGATTGTTTAGACAAGGTTTCAGATATTCGTTTGATAATAGTAATGGTTCTATTAATGCTTATTTGAATGGTGTCTTTTATTTCAATGCATTACCTTGTAATGGGATTTATGAATCTGTGTTAGTTATTGATAATTTAGGAAATGATGTTTTGAATATCGATTCGTCCACAAGTTTGGACAAAGCATGCTTGTGGCATTGTCGCCTTGGTCATGTTAACAAGAAGCCCATAGCCCAACTCCAAAAGGATGGAGTCTTGGAGTCATTCGACCTTAGGGACGATGACGTGTGTGAATCTTGTTTACTTGGGAAGATGACCAAGTCACCCTTTACTTGCACATGTGAAAGGGGTGAGGGTGTATTGGATCTCATACATACAGATGTATGTGGACCCTTTAGATCCACCAGAAGGGACGCTTGTCGCTTCTACGTGACTTTTACAGACGATTATAGCAGATATGGATATATCTACTTGATCAAGCAAAAGTCAGAAACCTTTGAAAAGTTCAAAGAGTTTAAGAATGAAGTGGAGAATCAGCTGGGCAGGAAAATCAAGATGCTTCGATCTGATCGAGGAGGAGAGTACCTAAGTCTTGAGTTTCACGACTATCTAAAGGAATGTGGAATAGTTTCGCAACTGACGCCTCCTAGAACGCCACAGTTGAATGGTGTGGCTGAGAGACGTAATCAAACCTTGTTGGACATGGTTCGTTCTATGAAGAGTCGTGCTTCGTTACCAATCTCATTCTGGGGGTATGCCTTAGAGACTGCCGCCCATATCGTTAACTTAGTTCCCACCAAGAAGGTTGCCAAAACACCTCACGAGATGTGGACAGGGAAAGCTCCCTCGTTAGCACATATCAAGGTTTGGGGTTGCGAAGCTTTCGTAAGACGAGAGACTCACGACAAGCTAGAACCTCGTAGTGAGAAGTGTTATTTCATCGGCTATCCATAAAAGTCTTTTGGCTATCTCTTCTATAGACCAAGTGACAATGTTGTCTTTGTTGCTAGGAGAGGGGTTTTTAGAGAGAGAGAACTCATAAGTCAAGGAGACAATGGGAGTCAGATTGACCTTGAAGAGCTTCAAGAGTCAGGAGATGAAGGAACCTCTAACACTGGCGCTCAACCTAAGGAGGAAACTCATGTTGAACCAATTGACCAGTCCTTACCTCTTAGACGTTCCAATAGAGTTAGTGTTCCACCCCAGTTTTATGGTTTCCATATTACTACTGACGGGGATACGTTTATTAGTGATAGTACACTAGTAAATCTGGACGAACCTAATAGCTATAAGGAAGCCATGGCAGGCCTAGAGTCTGCTAAATGGAAAGAGGCAATGGACAGCGAGATTCAGTCCATGTATGACAACCAAGTTTGGAATTTGGTTGATAATGTACCAGGTCGTAAGACAGTCGGGTGCAAGTGGATCTTCAAGAAGAAGGAAAACATGGATGGGAAAGTGCACACTTATAAAGCGCGATTGGTCGCGAAAGGCTTTACTCAAACTCCTAGAGTTGACTATGATGAGACCTTCTCGCCAGTTGCTAAAATAAAGTCTATTAAGGTAATGCTCGCAATAGCTGCGTTTCATGATTATGAAATCTAGCAGATGGACGTAAAAACCGCTTTCCTAAATGGGAAGTTGGTTGAGGATGTTTACATGAATCAGCCAGAGGGTTTTGTCGATGCGAAGTATCCAAATATAGTGTGCAAGCTTGAGAAATCCATTTATGGATTGAAGCAAGCATCTCGCAGATGGAATCTTTGTTTTGAGGAGAAGGTCAAAGAGTTTGGCTTTCTGCGAAACGAAGATGAGTCATGTGTGTATGTCAAGGCCAGTGGGAGTATAGTGAGCTTCCTCGTATTGTATGTCGATGACATACTGCTCATAGGAAACGACATCCCAACCTTGCAGGAGGTCAACTCCTGGCTTGGGAAGTGTTTCGCTATGAAGGACCTCGGAGAGGCTGCATATATTCTGGGAATAAGGATAGTGAGAGACAGAAGTAAGAGACTGATAGGACTCACTCAGGATACATACTTGGAAAAGGTACTAAAACGTTTTAGTATGGAAAATTCCAAGAAAGGGGAGTTGCCAATCGAATGCAATACCAAACTGAGTAAGACTCAGAGCCCGAGTACAGAGGCAGAGATAGCTGATATGAGCCGAGTACCTTACGCTTCCGCAGTTGGCTCGATTATGTACGTTATGACTTGTACTCGCCCTGATGTGGCCTTTGCTTTGAGCATGGTCAGCAGATATCAAGGGAACCCTGGTAGAGCACATTGGATTGCTGTCAAGAATATTCTTAAGTACCTACGAAGGACCAAGGAATGGTTTCTAGTCCTTGGTGGGAGTGATGACTTAAGGGTGCGAGGGTACAGTGACGCTAGCTTCTAGACGGATCGGGATAATTACCGATCACAGTCGGGCTGGGTCTTTACCCTGAACGGAGGAGCAGTGACTTGGAAAAGTTCCAAGCAAGAGACCGTAGCTGATTCAACGTGCGAATCAGAGTACATTGCGGCAAGCAGGGCGTCAAAGGAGGCTATATGGTTGAAGAACTTCATTGGAGACCATGGAGTTGTGCCATCCATAAAGGAGCCCATAGAAATTTTCTGTGATAATGAAGGAGCGGTTGCCCTAACTAAGGAACCAAGAGATCATGGCAGATCTCGACATATCGACAGAAAATACCATTTTATTAGACATCGGGTAGAAGAGGGACTTCTCGTTGTGAAGAGGGTATCGTCGGAAGATAACCCAGCAGATCCCCTTACGAAGGGACTGAGTAGGGTCAAGCATTTGCAGCACGCTAGGAGCGTTGGGCTAAAGGACGATATTAGTTTAGATTAGATAGGTAGGAAAGTTGTAATGGATAATTTTGTATTCAGCATTTGATGATTAAATAAAGGTGTATTATTTATAAGAAAGTTACTATCTTATGTTGATTATTTATCTATTGTTTCGATTTTGCATGTTTTGACTTCCTGAATAATAAGATTATTCAAACAGTCCACAATCGCTCATATGTTGGAAGTAGATATGAAAGAAGATTGTCATAAATTTGTTTGTAGATTGTCTAAAAGGCTTTGGACATTGCAAAGGTTTGCTACAAAGTTTATGAGTGCTTATGAAATATGTTTTGAGCATTGGAATAAACCCGCACTTGCTAATATCACTTCATGAAAGTTATCACAAGTGATCGCAAGATGATAATATCATATAATCTTAAGACCTAGAGATATGGTTATTGTTTGCTAGTTGATTATATATTGATAATACGAAAACACATCAGTAACTTGATGTTATAAAACGTATTATTGTGTGTAACTTAGCTAGTAGATAATAAAAGCATATAAGTCGAAGTTTTTTGTTCCTTTTATTCTAAGAGAATAAAAGCGATATCTTGGCCACTCGATGATTTGGTTTGACTTATGTGTCGGGCCCGGTCAGGATGAAGTTGATGTGTTCAACTGAGTTCTATGTCGAACAAATCAGAGATCGAGAAACAAAATGCTGGACAATAAGTGTTGTCAGCATGATATCTATAACAGAGGATTATACGATCCCTTATCTGAAGGACAGATTATTGATCAGATTTGACAGCGGCTATTGAAAGCTACGATTGCTAATCGGATTCTGAAGTCATATGTGACATATAGTTACTAGACTTATCCAAGTGGGAGACTGTTGGATTAGTGTCTAAGTCCGTAACTATATTTGGTATGTACTTGACCCGAGTGTGCATGATCCTTTTGGGTTGCCTTCACCAAAGCAATTTGACAAGGTAATTTGATATGAGAAAGAGGATATTATGGTTTATTAATATATTATAAGAATATTATATTAAAGGAGAAATCATATTTATTTAATTAGTATTAGTCATAAATTAATTAGGAATTAATTTGGTGACTAAAAGAGATTAATTAAATAAAGGGGTATAAACTGTCAAATGTGTGATAGTTGAGTTTTGGGCTGGGAAACCTAATGGACTAAGGGGGAACGAAATTATGATGAGGGATCATCATATTTTCGTCCAAGGGCCCTATTTCAGAAGGTTCCTTGGGCTACTTGGTGGCTAAGGTATCCATTATGGTTTAGACTGAAACCCTAGCAGCCTGCACTATAAATAAGACCCCAAGGCTTCAATTTTCGGCCACTTGCTTCCAAGGGAAACCCTAGGGCCGAAATTAGTATCCTCCCTCCTCTCTCATAATTGCCTTCTTGCTTCTTGGTGTTTGTGAGCCATTAGAGGCACTACATTTGTGGTGCTTGCTTTCAAGAGTCTAAGAGATCAAGGAAACTAGTTGTTATTGCAATATAACAACAAAGGTATGTCTTCTACTCTTCTATATGATTTTCGAAAATTATAGAAGCATGCTAGGGTTTATTTTGTGTTCATAAAGTTGTATGTCTTATAGTGAAAACATAGATCCAATTAGGGTTGCATGCACACATAGGATTGTTTGTATAAAATCTATCAAAAACTCTAAGTGATACTTTATATTAAGATTGCGAGTTGTACAATAAGAAACGTAATGGAAACCCTAATATACAAGGGTTAGATGAGTTGACCGGTTTGACTTGTTGACTTTAGTTGACTTTGACTTGGCCAAAAATTGGCGGTTGTCACAATTGTGACAGAAAAAAGAAGATAGAGAATGAAGCTAAAAAAGTAAAAACTATCTTTCGCTAAGAAAGTTTACCTGATATCGCTTTATTACAGTAGTCTGCACAATAAGAGCCTCCGAGCATCCAAATAAATAGAGAGAATGAGAGATGGTCATAATCGGTCACCTATCAAAACCCCTAAATCGGTCAAAACCTTAAGATCGATCTAATATGGATATTAAATAGCAGTGACTCTAAATCAGTCCGAAACTAAGAAAAAAGAAAAAGTAGATGCACTCTAACTTGGAAAATATAAAGCTTTCTTACAGGTAAAGCAGGTATAGAGCACCATATGCTCATCTACTTCGTCATGCTTCCTTTGTTGAACCCTTCAATAGAGTGACATAAAAATTAAACATTTAAAAATAATAATAAGGGAGATGATATCAACAAGATTAACAATCGATGAAAAATTAATTTGGTACCATGCAGAGTCATTAGTCAATAATTATATGTGTTGGTAAATTCGTACGAAGTTATATATTTTGGTAACTATGTAAAGGAAATATGTAAGGATGAAAAACTTAGCAAGTGATTTGAATACGAGATTTCAAATTGAAATAAACAATGGAGGATCATAGTCATTCTTCTCGAATTGAAATTTGAATACCAAGTTGAGATTTGAAATTGGTAAATTAGTCTTGAATTTGTGCGTAAATTGAAGAGATATTTAGGGACATCGATTCAAACTAAAATATATTGAGAAAGTAATGATGAATAAAGTGGGGAGATATTTAAATTTAAAATCATAAATAAATAACACGTGTAATTTTTAGGATGCATCTAAAAAATACTTGTAAATTATAAGAAAATTACATGAGGCAAAAATCAAGACTCTTTTATTAAAAGATATAGATATTGTAAAAGACACGCCATAGAAAAAAGACACATCTCCATCGTCATGTTATCCTCCATCGCGACTCTATATAGTGAGGTCCACGACATTGTTGCTCATTGCACGTGCAATAAGACGCTTGTTTTTAGATATCCAATTTTTGTGTGTTTTTAATGATTTTAGAAGGTTTTTGAACGTTTTAAAAAGTGTTTTTTATGTTTTTTTAGATCGCTTTTAAAGTATTTTGTTAGAATCTTTTTTTGAATTCTCTTCATTTTATACATCTACTCTAATTGGCTAATACGTTTGTCTAATGTTCATCGGTTATTGAAAGATAACACTTTTATAACTAATTAGAATCTTAGTATTTGTATATGGTGATGGTTGATCGATTACTTTGAGTCATAGAGTATATTAAAGTGTGAAACCATTAGGTTTTTATTACCTAATTTTTTTATTATCAAGTATGTATGTATGTATGTATGTATGTGTAAATATTCAATCGAGCACACTAAAAGGATTGAGAACGTGATAAGAGATCTGGTCCATGCAATCAATATAATATAAAGGCTAAAAATGAAAAATGATATTTAGAAGCACATATAAACATAAAAGTAGCCCTTAAATATTTAGGTTATAGAATCAAAAACAAATTTCATGTTAATAAACCAACAAATTGGGTAAGACCATTATGAGATACTCCAGGATTCCCAACAACAATAAAATCTTAGGGTAACTTCCAGAAAGTGTGTATGAGCCTTTTGTATAACACGTTGAGGATCCACCCCGTTCACTACACATAATATGCCAACATAAGGGTATTTTTGAATCAACTGTGACAGAAAAAAGAACATAGAGCATGAGGCTAAAAGAAGTAAAAATTCTTTTTTGCTAAGGAATTTTACCTGAAATCGCTTTATTACAGTTGTCTGCACAAAAGGAGCCTTCGAGCCTCAAAATAAATAGAGAGAGAATGAGAGATGGTCATAATCGGTCAACTATCAAAACCCCTAAATCGGTCTAAACCTTCAGATCGATCTAATATGGATATTAAATAGCAGTGACTCTAAATCAATCAAAAACTAAGAACAAAAAATAGATGCGATCTAACTTAGAAAATATAAATCTTTCTTACAGGTAAAGCTGGTATAGAGCACCATATGCTTATCTACTTCGTCTTGCTTCCTTTGTTGAACCCTTCAACAGAGTGACATAACAATTAAACATTTTAAAAAATTAAGAAGGGAGATGATATCAACGAGATTAAAAATCGATGCAAAATTAATTTGGTACCATGCAGAGTCATTAGTCAATAACTATACATGGTGGTAAATTCGTATGAAGTTATACATGTTGGTAACTATACATGTTGGTAAATTAGTCAATAACTAAATGTCTTGGTAAATTTGTATGAAGTTATACATGTTGGTAACTGTGCAGGGGAAATATGTGAGGATGAAAAACTTAGCAAATGATTGGAATACGAGATTTCAAATTGAAATAAACAATGGAGGAGCATTGTCATTCGTCTCGAATTGAAATTTGAATACCAAGTTGAGATTTGAAATTGGTAAATTAGCCTTAAATTTGTGCGTAAATTGAAAAGATATTTTGGGACATCGATTCAAACTAAAATATATATTTAGAAAGAAATGATGAATAAATTGGGGAGATATTTAAATTTAAAATCTTAAATAAATAACACGTGTAATTTTTAGGAGGCATGTAAAAAATACTAGTAAATTATAAGAAAAGTACATGAGGCAAAAATCAAGACTCTTTTATTAAAAGAGATACATATTATCGTCATATTATCCTCCATCGCGACTCTATATAGTGAGGTGCACGACATTGTTGCCCATTGTACGTGCAATAAGACGCATGTCTTTAAATATACATTTTTTTGTGTGTTTTTAATGATTTTCGAAGGTTTTTGAATGTTTTAAAAAGGGTTTTTTTTATGGTTTTTTGGATTGCTTTTAAAGGATTTTGTTAGAATCTTTTTATGAATTCTCTTAATTTTATACATCTACTCTACATGGCTAATACATTTGTGCAATGTTCATCGGATATTGAAAGATAACACTTTTATAACTATTTAGAATCTTAGTATTTGTATATGGTGATGGTCGATCGATTACTATGAGTCATAGAGTATATCAAAGTGTGAAACCATTAGGTTTTTATTACCTAAATTTGTTATTATGAAATATATATGTATGTATGTATTTATGTATAAATATTCAATAGAGCACACTAAAATGATTGAGAACGTGATAACAGATCTTGTCCATACAATCAATATAATATAAAGGCTAAAAATAAGTTTCTATATTTATCAATTAATGGAAAATTAGTAATTGTGTATTTTAACGAAATTATAATAAATTAAAATTAAATCATTTTTTCCTAAAATCTAGGGATTTTGATCCATACATACCTAAAAATAAATTGATTGTTTTTTCTTTTTACTAGATAATAAAAATCATTTTTATCAATTTTCTCTAAAAAACTAATGTTTTTTTTCACTTGATTCATAAAATTTCATTTATAGATGAATAAAACAAAATGTATATTTTAAAATCTAATAAATTAGGTTTTTAATTATATTATTGAAGAGATGAAAAATCCAAATATAATTGTAATCATATACGAATACAATTGTGTATCCTGTAAAATCTAATGTACCATATATATATATATATATATATATATATATATATATATATATATATATATATATATATATATATATATATATATATATATATAAAAGATCGGGTGAGGACTTATTTTAAAGTGAAGACTTGTAAGGACATGATAAAAAAATTAAAAGAAAATATAAAACAAATACAAATCATAAAATCGAGCATAAATCTATCCGGGAGAAAAAAAAAGTTTGGAATTTTTTTTTTTGCATTTTAATTGATATATATATATATATATATATATATATATATATATATATATATATATATATATATATATATATATATATATATATATATATATATATATATATATAGGTTTAGGTTCTATGGAAATCAAAAAACCCTAAAAAAACCCTAAAAATCATTAAAATGTATAAAAAAAATACTTAGAGATCACAAAACTTTTTTTTGAATTTTTTTATCAAAAAATCGCAACTTTTAGGTCAAAATCGCTGAAAAGAATTTTTGAAATTTTTTTTTTACATAAAAAAAAATTGATTTTTTATTTTTTTTTTCAGCGAAATTGTAAAAAATGCTGCGATTTTTTGATAAAAAAATTCAAAAAAAAGTTTTGTTATGTCTTGGTATTTTTTTTATGCATTTTTAGAATTTTTAGGGTTTTTTTGTTTTCTAAATAACCCTTCCCTATATATATATATATATATATATATATATATATATATATATATATATATATATATATATATATATATATATATATATATATATATATAGAAACAGGATCGGGTGAGGACTCATTTTAAAATGAGGACTCGTGAGGACAACCTAAAAAAATTGAAAAAAAAATCTAAAAAAAATACAAATCATAAAATCGAGCATAGATCTATATCCGGGAGAAAAAAATTGGAAAAAAAAATTTTGATCATTAAATTTGAATCATGGATCATAATGATACAAACTAATAAATTAAAATTGAATCATGGATTATTTTTAATCATCCAAAAAAAATTTCTAATTTATTTTTTCTCCCCGACATAGATCTATGCTCTATTTTATGATTTGTATTTTTTTTATATTTTTTTTCAGTTTTCTTGAGGTGTCATCACTATTCCTCACTTTAAAATGAATACTTACAGAACCGGATCCAATATATATATATATATATATATATATATATATATATATATATATATATATATATATATATATATAAGGAAATCTCCAGAAAAGTCCTAAAATTTTAGTCCAATTTCTGATAAAGTCTCAAACTAAATTTTGTTTACAGAAAAGCACAGAATACCGGTTAAAACTTCGAAAAAACCCTTTTCGGCCGGCTTTGTAGATTTAGCCGGTATTCTGTCTTTTTTCGTTAGTTTGCTTAAAATTTTGGGACTTTTCCGGAAATTACCTAATAAGCAAAATATTAGGACTTTTCTGAAAATTACCATGGAATTAATGGATATTATTATTAACAAATCATTTATAAACATAACAAATATTTTTATTATAAAAAATAAAATACACTTGTTGCTAATTTCGAGGAATAAATTGATGGTCTAAGTACTCCTCAATTGCTTATTGACCACATCAAACTCTCTATGTTACTCCTATGCATCGTCGTGGGTATGATGGTGAGATGTACTCAGTGAGTGTTCCTCTAATGTTGGTGTTCCTCTTATGTTGTTTAACCTAACTACCACCCAACATCCATACATCACACGGTAACAACCATAGGCTAACAAACATCTATCAAATGTGAAAAAGTGAATCATGAATGATTGCTTATATGGAGAAAAGTGTAGGGTGATTATCTATTTAAATTGTCGTTCAAAGTTTATTTTTCACTATGTTTGTAACTTGATGGTTGTTACCGAATAATGTATGGAGGTTCGGTGGTATTTACGTTAAAGAACATAATGAAAGATCTATATGTTCAAGAATCATTATGTAATGATATTTTCTAATAACATGTGATCTATAGCGTCACAACTAATGGAAAGTAGACACTTGTTGATTGTGTATTAATAAATATTATCAACTCTTGTATTTAATTGAAGAAATGTACATAGTACATGTCACTATGACACTCACAACGATACATAGGGGGAACATGAGGAGTTTGAAGTGGTCAATAAACAATAGACCTAGTTGGCCATTCTATTCCAAGAAATTAGAAACAAATGTATTTCCTTTGTTTATAATAAAAAGTATTTGTTATGTTTATAAATGAGTTGTTAATAATAATATCCATTAATTCCATAGTAATTTTCAGAAAAGTCCTAATATTTTGGTTATCGGGTAATTTTCAAAAAAGTCCCAATATTTTGAACAAACTAACGAAACCGGCCAAAAAGGGTTTTTTCAAAGTTTTAGCCGGTAGTTTGTGTTTTTCTATAAACAAAATTTAGTTTGGGACTCTTTCATAAATTGGACTAAAATTTTAGGATTTTTCTGGAGAAATGCTTTAACAATATGACAATCATTTACTTTAATGTTTAGTTTGGGACTAAAATTTAGTTTGGGACTTTTTCATATATATATATATATATATATATATATATATATATATATATATATATATATATATATATATATATATATATATATATATATATATATATATATAGAGAGAGAGAGAGAGAGAGAGAGAGTATCTTGTAAACTTTAATATTCCAAAACTAGTAGGAACCTCTCTAGTTCGTCTAATGGCATATCATGATTACATCAATCATATGAACCACATGCTAATTGTTGTGTTGTTTATATTTCCGGATCAGTATTGGGTGTTTTTTCATAATTAATACTTACACTTAACATAATTCTAAATTGACATGTAGATATCCTAAATCCATATACAGTCTATGACAAACTTTGAGGCATTGGTTTCCAAAATTCTTTGTTGTGGTTGATTCTTGCTTTACACAATCAAAAGCTGATTTTTCTCTATTTTACAATAGGCATGGTGTTAATTACATAGTTGTCTTATTCTATGTCGATGATGTAATGTCACATAATTTTCATATGATCTTAAATAAGTTATGTGTACACATCAACATTTTTTACCCTTTTTTTTAAATGATCGTCTATCAAGAAAGGCTTTAACAATATAACAATCATTTACTTATATATTTAATTTTACTTTATAACATAAGGACACATAAGAGGTGATGAGATTGTTAGGATATGTATTATGTACATGTATGCATAGGATATTGACCAACTATATTGTCTTATAGAGCTCATTTCTTTTATACCTCATGTATATATTTGTGTTTAATATGTTTATCTATGCATGGAATATTAACTCTTATCATGGTATCATAACAAATATCTTAGAAGCTCTCCCTTTGTCTCTCCAATCTCATTTATGCATATGTGATCTTCCATGCAATCGGTAACAATCCTTCCATTCTCACAATAATGACAGATTCAATCTCTATTCCTCAAAAGTTTGAAAAAACTTATGGAATCGCCAGTAGTCATTAGTTTCTCTCTTTCTTGATGTAGATAATCTCAATTGTTACTCATGGTGTGAACTCTTCTTCACACACTATGTTAATTATGGGGGTGGTTGATCACATCGAAGAACCAAAGACGAGTGATGTAGACAACCAAGGTTGGCTACACATCGACTCTATTGTTAAAACCTAGATTTATGGTACTATATCAAAACAATATTACATGTAATCTTAAAGTGCAACTCAACTCCCTCTCAAGTGTGTTTGAATAAGTACTCATAGAAGGAATTGTAAGAGTCATTTGTAATTATCATTCATCACATCAGAAAATATAGGATTTTCTGGAGGAACAAACGAACTTTTCTAAAGAACTCAAACTGTACTTTTTACAACAAAAATACTTATGAACTCACCAGCTTAAATGCTGATCTACTCTTTCAAAATAACTTGTATTCTTAGGAAACTAGTAAACAGGTACGCACACCGGGATTCAGAAGATGGGGCATAGTAGCTTCATGTCTTGTTTTGTTATTTACTTTTGGAGTCAATCTTTTGTGAATCTAATACATTGTAAATGCTTTAATATTAATGCAATGGTTGTTTGTTACTTTTATTACTATGATGCATGTGTTGTGATATTGAGCATGACGTCCTCCACCCCCGAACGTTTCCTTCGTTCCGGTTTGGGGGTGTGACGCCATAGTTGTCTGAACTAGACATCTACAATGAGAGAAATTCAAGTTAGTTGATTTAAGTCCTTAATACAACACCCAAATAAAATATTAAGGCTAGGACCCAACACAATATTTTACAATTTGGAAGAGGGATGTCGTAATCCAAACCGCAAAACATTTGAAGGTAGGTAAATGATGATTTACCAATTTCCACGACGGAAAACGAAAAAAGAGTTTTAGGTTTTAAGTGAATTGAAACTCCTAGATCCTTTGAGATTCATTGAACAATTCAATGGCATGTTTAAATCTCGAGTGTGCCCTTCAAGTTTGTGACTGGGATGCCGAAGATCACAAACAAGGTGTGAATAACCATGCAAATTAGCTTGGTACACCCAATGTTACACCACCTAATCAATGTGCCGGTTAACCACACACGCTCCATTGATCTATGATTAACATCAAGCTACCCTTTGTCGCGCACTGTTAGTCCCGATTAGTGTACCGGTTAACCACACACGCTCAACTAACGGGTTAACAAGGTGCAAAGTGCAATTTCAAGGGTTAGCACCATATTCACATTTTCCTATGTAACTAAGATTTGGGAATTTATAAGTGTTTAGTTACTTTATATTTATCATTATACTTTTAATGAATGGAGAATTAGAGTCCTATCCTACCCGTTCGGCTAACGACCCTCCACAAGTCAAGGAAGCGGTGGGTGAGAGTGGGCACCCATTAAACTGCTATTTTATAGGCAGTAACCTTATACCCCTCTTATAGATCGGCTTCGTGAATGAGGCCTACTAACAGTAAGATTGACTTTACTCTTATACATATATATAAATATTAGACTTGTAATAATATAATAGTATAAGGGTTGAATTTTAAACTTTTAAAATTCTAGGGTTTGGAATTAAAGTTTTCTAAAGTGACTTTACAAATTCCAAAACTTGAGGGAAAGTTTTGAAACTATTCAAAACCTTTCATTTCTATAACTTATGAGTTTTAATGATTTTAATGGAAAAGACTCTTGGAATTCCATAACTTGAGGACAAGTTATGGAGTCCATTAAAAAGCATTTAGATCACCAATTAAGCTAACAAGCATGTCAAATAATTTCTATGATCTAACAAAACTCATAAGCATGCATAATTCATATCAACAATTTTCAAGAATCATATGAACTTAATATAAAACTTGAAACTTTGACAATTATCTTCAAATTGGACAAGCATGATCATTACCATATCAAAACACGGGTTTCATAGTTCCAAAAACAGTTTAGTGTAATGATCCTAATCCAATTGTTATCCAAAACTCGAAATTCTGCAACCAGGTGCATCACCACGTCGTGGTAATAGATATCACATCATGGTGAGCAGTCATATGCGAAAATGGCAGAATTTCAACTTTGGAAAAACAAGTAGCATCAAGTATAATGGAAAGCAATCCTAGGCTCTGATACGACTGTTGGGTTTTGAGCATTCTAACACTCCTAAGGTGTACATGCAACCCTAAATACCTTGGATTTATGTTTTCTCTATTATACATGCAAACTTGAACTTTCCAAGGTATTACCCTAACTAGCATACAAAACATTGATACTTGGGTAATAAAACAATTTAGAAGACATACCTTTTGTTGTAGTTGGAAGCCTTGGACCTTTAAGAACTTAGTGCCCCAAGTGTTGCACCTCAAATGGAATCACACCACACCACCATCAATTGGAATAACTTGAGAGAATATTATATTGTAGCAAAATCGGCTAGCCCTCACTTGTGTATCCACTAGTGCCAATTTCATGAGCCTTGGGATTTCTTATATAGTGTGCACATTAGGGTTACACTACATTACTCATGACTTTCCACATTCCTCATGATCCATGGGTTTTAACCTTCATGGAGTATCCATGGGTCACAAAATGGGCTTAGCTGTGACAATCCGGAACTTTTATCTTGTATAATTGGTCAATCATATCAATATTTAACTCAATTTTATCACCATTTAACACCATTTAAGGGTTTGATAAAGCGTTCTAAGCCTCGTACAATCAAAGTTTGGGTCCTAGGTCGAGTAATACCAAGTCATAGTACAACATTCGGACCATACACCCTCTCGGGAGGAGTGTACGATCGTACATATGGGTGTGCGGCCGCACACCCACCCCCTCAACCATACACCCTCCTCTATATATAAGAGGAGACCCCTTCATTCACTCTTTTCCCCCTTTTGGCTGCACACTACTTTCTCTCTCTAGAAACTTCATCCAAGAACACTCTAAGGGCCTCAAAAACGTGAAGTACTCCATCATTCAGCTTGTTATACTGGTAAGACACCTTGATCTAAGCCTAAAACTCTTCATGTTCTTCGTGTTCTTCATCACTTGAAGGTGTACGGCCGCACACCTTCATAAGGTGGCCGTACACACCTCAAAGACCCTCCAAAGTGAGAGTTTGACCCCCTATCTTCTAGTTGGACGTGGTTTGAACCTTAAAACACTGGAAAATCGACTTTTGGAGCATAAATGAAGAGTGTACGGCCGCACACCCCTGTGTACGGCCGCACACACACTCTGTACAGCCGCACACTCCTGTGTGCAACCGCACACACATCCTGGCCGCACACCCTTGCCGCACACACACTCTAATGGTCATACACCTCCCTCGTTCGATCATTTATGGCTCCGACACTTAGTTCAAGCATTTCCAAGTCCTTAGGGTGGTTTCCCGTCATGTTTAGTCATGAAATACCCTAATTCTAATACACATATGTGTTACTATATGTTAATAGGATCCACTTGCGTACGAAACATCAGTTGACACTCAGCACTCATAACCGATCGTACACCCGAATCCCACGTTAAACTGTGAGTTCATACCCCTACGCTTTTATAAGTTTTTATAACATTTTTAGGGGGGAATACAAGCCAAACATAAAGGTTTTCACAACTTAAAAACTGATGCAATGGTTTTACGTTAAACATTTAGATACTTTATCCCTTTTGTAAAATGCGGAGCATAAGGGGAGTTTTCTAAACATAATTGCATAGTTTTCAGAACAGTACATGAACACAACTTCCCAATCAAACTATAATAGGTATAGTTTGGGGATTTCATTACCGGTTTTACAGAATCAAACTCCATGCAAAGTCAAACATATAAACTATGATAGATTTAGTTTATCCATACAGATAACAAGAGTATCTTACTAAATAATTATTTTGTGTATAATTATTTATACTCTACAACGTATACAACGATTCGAACTCGAGAACAACCAAACTACACGTAAACTAGTTAATACCGGATTGTGAGACTTATCTTCGTTATGCCCTTCGGGGTACCAATAAATCCTCTCCGTTAGTATAACCAGAATCTCCTGGAAGGAGAGCGTAGAATTTGTGAATAGATCTATTCGGGATTGACAATCCCACACCTGAACTGTTAGCTACAGTTAGGCGGGCACGCTGGGGTGACAAATTTTGTAATCGTACGAAGCCTGAAGAAACGTCAAGGAGGTCACGGGTCATATTAGTATGGTTATACGACTCACAATAAGTATAAACTAACCTTTGTTTACGAGATTTCTTTCTTCAATAGTTTTATTTTAACTAATGAAACTACTTATCTACTTACTGGAGGGTATTCCAGGGAATTAACTCTTGGTTTTATTTGAATAATCAAACTACTTACATACTGGTAGTAGCCAAGGCTTACCAAACAAAACATACCTTACTTACTGGCGGTAGCCAAGGTATTCAAACGAATCATACTTTTCATACAGTAATCAACAAACATGTTAGAAAATATTGGATTTTCTTGGGAAGCATGCATACTTATTTCAAAACTCGATAACGAAGGTTTTCGTTACAAACGATATTTGCTTATAATGAAAATGAATAAATTTTACAAATTCAGTGACTAGTTTCCAATACAAAAACATGCTTATGAACTCACCAGCTTTATGCTGATACGTTTTCAAAACCGCTTGTATTCTCAGGACAACAATAGACAGGTACCCATGCCAGCTTTTGGAGAAGACGGAGCAATTTTGGAGTCTCGTCTTTGTCTTTTGCTACTTTTGAATATACTGATATGTACAAACTATGTTTTCAAACAGATATAAATATTCATATTGTAATGTAATGGTTGTGTTTACTTTGATTGCTATGATACGATTGTTGTGATACTACGCATGACGTCACCCGCCTCCGCACGTTTCCGCCGTCCATTCTGACGGTTCGGGGGTGTGACAGATTGGTATCGGAGCTATTGTTTATAGTGAACTAAGTATACCGAACCTTACATGGTATACAACTATAAACACTAAGGGGCTAAAGTGCTTTGAACTAAAAGTATACTTTTCAAAATATAAGTATTTTTACAAAAAGTATACAAGTATACCTACTTACCAGAAACAGTATCATGGGAAGAACAAAACAAAAGTATTTGGATGTTGAACACTACGATTAAACCTGGGCAGTTATGTAATCATGTCTAGGGTCAATATAGCCTAATCAACTATATTCATTCGAGACATGACCAACATGTGCTTGGGAGTGATTGTGGTGTTGCAGCAGACCTAAAACTTACCAAGTATCCATACAACAAGACGTCGATAGAACAAAACTTAAAATACTATAGGAGTATTTTACTATAGTCAAATTCATTGCAGAAATTCACTTCCAAGTGTTGCTACTCATTCCTTTTAGCGATAACTTATTTGCATTGGTAGTCTTTCCTTGCTTATCGCTTAGTAGAACACTCTAGCTATCATAATGAGATATATTTTTGCTTCATATCTCTCGATTCGATTCAGAGGACTTACCATCCTCTTCTTCCTGATCATTTTTAGAACAAGATGCCTCCAAAGAAAAGACCCAACAGAAAGAACAACAATCCTCCAACAGATCCAGCTCCTCCACCTCCTCAGTTCAATCCCGCTATGTTTCAGGCGGCTGTTACTGCTGTTGTGGCTGCCGTGATGTCACAGATAAATCCTGGTGGATCTGGCGGGCTGGGAGGTGGTACACATCCTGAAGGGAGTCAAGGGCACCAGAAGGAGTGCTCCTATAAAGATTTCATGACTGGGAAACCCACATCCTTCGACGGTAATGGAGGTGTTATTGCCCTGACTCGATGGTTCGAGAAGATCGAGTCTATTTTCGAAATTTGTTCCTGTTCTGAAGCCAACAAGGTGAAATTTGCCGCTTGCACTTTCACCAACAGAGCATTGACCTGGTGGAATGGTCGGGTCAAGTCCCTAACCTTGCCGATAGCAAATGCTATGGGTTGGGAGAGCTTGAAGGGGCTCATGCTTGCTGAATACTGCCCACGGGGCGAAATGCAAAACCTGGAGCACGAACTCTGGAACCTAAATATGAAGGGTTCCGACATTGCTGCCTACACTTCTAGGTTTGAAGACCTATCACTTCTCTGTCCGGGGATGGTTACCCCGAAAAGCAAGAAGATTGAGAGATACATCTAGGGATTGACGCCCCCAACTCAAGGGAATGTCTTGGCTGCCAGACCAACCACTTTTGACAGCGCCAAGTGCCTGGCGCAGACTCTCATAGATCACGGCGTTGATCTCGATAAAGTGACAGCCACTCCTGAACCAGCTAAGGGTGGTGGTGAGAAAAGAAAGTTCTGGAAGCAACGAAAGGGCCAGTCTTCGCAGGAGCCCTCAAATAAGCAACATACGGTGGCAGTTCACGCTGCTACTACTCCTGCCGCTGTCCCTGCCACTCAAGCACCTACCAGTGGATATGTTGGTACCCTTCCTCAGTGCGACAAGTGTAATTACGATCATAATCCCGGCCCATGCCGTGAAATGCTCTGCAACAAATGTGGCAAGAAGGGTCACACAGCTCGAGCCTGCAGGACACAAGTCCAACCAGCCCAACCAACCAATCAGACATCTGGAGCAGGTGTCGGTCAAGCCTGTTATGGCTGTGGGGAGGTTGGGCATTATAAAAGAAATTGCCCCAAGGCAAGAACTGGCAACACCAGGAGAGTTCTATCTATAGGGCAAGAGGAGGCCGTTGCTGACCCTACCGTTGTTACAGGTACGTTCCTCCTCGATAACTCTTATGCATGCATTCTTTTCGATTCTGGTGCGGAGAGAAGTTTTGTTAGTAATGCATTCAAACATCCCCTCGAACGAAATCCCCAACCGCTAACCGAAACATTTACCATCGAAATGGCTAACGGTGAGAAAGAGAGCACTAACGACATATTCGTGGGTTGTACCCTTACCCTAAACGATCATTCTTTTCTGATCGATCTTATGCCAGTCTCCATAAAAAGCTTCGATGTCATCATCAGCATGGATTGGTTGAGCCCCAATCGTGCTGATATCCTTTGTTACGAAAAAGCCATCCGTCTCAATCTTCCCTCTGGAGAAACCCTCATGATTTATGGCGATAAACTCAGTTCAAACCTCCGTATCATCTCGTGCATCAAAGGTCAGAAACTTATGCGAAAGGAATGTCATGCATTCCTAGCCCATGTTGTTAACGAAAAACAGGAAGTTAAAGACCTTGAGAGCATTCCCGAAGTCTGCAACTTTCCTGATGTCTTTCCCGAAGAGCTCCCGAGAATTCCTCCCGAGCGCCAAGTCGAGTTTCGCATCGACTTAATCCCCGGAGCTACCCCTGTAGCCAAGTCCCCTTACCGCTTAGCTCCAGCAGAAATCCAGGAGTTATCTAGTCAGCTCAATGAGCTGCTCAGCAAAGGATTCATCAGACCGAGTTCCTCACCCTGGGGAGCCCTGATCTTGTTCGTGAAAAAGAAGGATGGATCCTTTCGGATGTGTATCGATTATCGAAAACTGAACAAGCTTACTGTCAAAAACCGTTACCCTCTTTCTCGAATCGACGACCTCTTCGATCAACTTCAAGGGGCCAGCTACTTCTCAAAAATAGATCTAAGATCAGGGTACCATCAGCTGCGAGTCCATGAGAGTGATGTTCCTAAGACAGCATTTCGGACTCGATATGGTCACTACGAGTTCGTAGTAATGCCCTTCGGTCTGACCAACGCACCGGCAGTATTCATAGACCTGATGAATCGGGTGTCCTGTCCTTTCCTGGATAAGTTCGTCATCGTGTTCATCGACGATATACTTGTCTATTCCAGAAGCGAGGAAGATCACAAACAGCACTTGAGGTTAGTGCTGGAAACTCTAAGGGCGGAGAAGCTTTACGCGAAATTCTCCAAGTGCAAATTCTGGATTCGAAAAGTAACCTTCCTAGGTCACATGGTAAGCGAGGAAGGCATTCATGTGGATCCCTCAAAAATAAAAGCGATAGAGAGCTGGTCAGCACCGAAGACACCCACGGAAATTCGTCAATTCTTGGGTCTCGCTGGCTATTATCGCAGATTTATCCAGAATTGCCAAACCCTTAACCACTCTGACTCAGAAAGGCGTACCTTTCTGTTGGAGTGAAAAACAAGACACTACGTTCCAAACGTTGAAGCGGGCCCTATGCAACACACCTATCTTGTCTCTGCCCGAAGGGACGGAGGACTTCGTTGTCTACTGTGATGCATCCAATCAGGGCATGGTGTCACACCCCCAAACCAGAATGACGGAAACATTCGGGGGCGGAGGACTTTAGGTAAGTATCACAACACATGCAATATAGTAATCAAAGTACAAACAACCATTGTATTAATAAGTATAAGTTTTACATAAGTGTTTAAACATTACATATTCAAACACCAAAGTAGGTACAGTAGAAGACAAGAGTCGCGGTACGGTACTAGGTAGTCTTCTCAAAAGCTTCGGGAGTGTACCTGTCTACTGGATTCCTGAGAATACAAGTTATTTGAAAAGAGTAGATCAGCATTTAAGCTGGTGAGTTCATAAGTATTTTAGTTCTGTTAAGTATACCCTAAGTTCTTTGAATAAGTTCACTGGTTTCTCCAGGAAATCCTATATTTCCTGAGGTGATTAACTGATAACCTCAATAGTTTCCCTTTGTAATTACTTAGCTTATATTGATTATATATAACCCAATATCGAATGGACAGTCAAATGGGTGTATCTGCCCTAATCCCACAACCAAACAAGGAACAGGAAGTAAGGCGGAAGTCACACATTTCACTGTCAATCGGATATTACTTATGTACAACTCTGATGTAATAACTAAGGAATTATAGAATTAACCACTAAAGGTCTTTTATGTTATACTAGTTTACAGAGATTGAATGACTAAGTTTCATTTGATGAGTGGTTTAAACCCATAAACCGTTTCCTTTGTATAAGTGGTTTAATCCCATAAACCGTTTCATTTGTAACAGTGGTTTAATCCCATAAACCGTTTCATTTGTAAAAGTGTTCTTAGTTATATCTGTTCTATAGTAAAAACCTTAGTATTAATCCTGGAGAGTATTGTATTATCAATATTACTGCCTTGTGGTTTTAAATGTTCAAAACCAGAAGTACAATACTTGATTTCATGATACGTAGCTCTTACTGTAAGTAAAAGCTACTGAAGGTATATATGGTCGGGATGTAATTAACTTTTCTTACTGTTATAAGAGAAGTATATTACTTTGTAATTCACTCGTTGTTTTATCCATGTGAGACCTATTAACCATACTAATACGACTGATATGCCTGCGGAGACGTTCTTCAGGCGTCGGAACTGAAATGATATTTTACACCCTAGGCCTGCCGGACAAACTGTAGCGAACAGTAGAGGTGCGGGATTGTCAGTCCCATATAGATCTATACACAAATTCACGCTCTCCCTCAAGAGATTCTGGCTAATAGTTCAGGACTTAAAAAAGGCCGTACTTAGATAAGTACACCGTGAAGGGTCTCACAAATTTATTGTTTCAACGAGATTTTCGATGTATTATTATTATTTCCCGATGAATGCTAGCTCTGGTACTTTGTATCGTACCCTTGGTTAATGCAAACCCGATAAGATGTATTATTACCTCGAGTTTGCTAACTCGGGTACTCTGTATAGTACCTTTTCTAATGCAAACCCGGCAGAATGTATTATTACCTCGTGTTTGCTAACTCTGGTACTCTGTATAGTACCATTGCTAATGCAAACCCGGTTTTATGTATTATTACCTCGTGTTTGCTAACTCTGGTACTCTGTATAGTACCATTGCTAATGCAAACCCGGCATTACCTCATGTTTGCTAACTCAAGTACTCTGTATAGTACCTTTGTTAATGCAAACCCGGTATGATGTATCTTTACTTCTTTAATATGTTGTTCGTATATTAGAGATATATTATACATATCTTGTTATAGTTGAATGTATTTTGATAATTTCCTTGGAAAATATACAGTCGTGAATCATACTTGTATCTTTAGTTTTGAATCATAAATTATACCTATTATAATTTATATGTTCTATCTGATTAGCATGGTTTCTCATGGATGAACACCTTTGCTCAGCCTGATACAAAGGTGAAGATACCAAAAGGAGTAACCTTTTGTACTCATATATATATATATATATATATATATATATATATAATTAAGAAGGAAACGACCTTCGGACAAAAAATACAACCCTAATTCCATATCCAAACAAGGAAAATGATATAGGATAATTCATTAGTCCTAAGCCCTTCAAATCTTATTTATATATTTATACACATATAAACATGATTTTGGCATTTATACTTTGAAATAGCTTATAAAACATTTTTCAAAGAATTTAACGGAGTTTTTACATGAATTTAAAGATTTAACATGGCTTCACCTTATTTTGGAAGTATTTGGTAATTCTTAAAAGCATACGGAAACTTTCTGTGTGATTATTATCACACACAGTTATTAACACAATTTATTATTGTGTTAAACTTGTATTCCCCCCTAAAAACCAATTAAAAACCATTGAAAATGTAATTTTAGGGGTATGAACTCACTTTGATAAGCGGTGATTCGGGCAGCGTTTCGTTTCCCATAAAGAGTTTATTTAACGAGAAACCGGCTCAAACCGGGCAGAGTTTCGACAGGAGAGAGGATGAATTCTCAAGAATTCCAGGGCTCCGGGGCTTGCTTCGGGCTTTAGACGTGATACCAGGGCCTTCGGGGGTCGTGAGAAAGTTTACGGGGCTAAAATGTGAATTTTGGGAAGTTTTGGGGTGAAATAATGGTGGAATCCGAGAGGTCTCGCATGGCTTTTATAGGCCGAGGCCTCGGTCCCAAGCAGCTTAGTCATCAGCACACGCATCAGACAGAGGGGTGGTACACGAGGCGAGGGTTCGGACAGCAGGCTCGCAGTGGCAGTCTCGGATTGGACCAAACCTCGGTCCAGTAGAAAGGAGAAACGTGCGAAGGGAGCATCCGAGGAGCGTGCGAGGTGATGTCCGGTGTGTCTCATGCGAGGCTGTCCGAGTGGGATTGGACCGCGGAGTTGGTCGAATCAGGAGGTGCCACGCATGGCTTCGGTCCACTCAGCAGCTGCCACGTGCGAGGGTGACGTGGCATGCGAAATTGCCCGGTTTTTCTTATTTTTCTTTATTTTTGTGCCAAAACTTGCGAAAATCATAACTTTCGCATACGAGCTCCGTTTTTGGCGTTCTTTATATGCACGCGTAGGTAAAATCATAATCTACGACTTTTGTTTAGACTTCGTCGGCTAATTTTGAATTTATTTTTAATATTATTATTTTAAACAGACCGGGACGGGAATCCGTTTAAAATTCATAACTTCTTCATCCAACGTCCGTTTTCGTCTGTCTTTTTACCGTTGTGCTACTTTTGACGAGACCTTTGATTATCGTTTAAGTTGCGTCGGCTAAATATCGATCGATTTATATTTCGAATTTTTAGCTGTGTACTGCTAAACTGAAACTTCGAAAAATCATAACTTCCTCATACGAAGTCAAATTTTTACGTTCTTTTTATGAACGTTCTCGGTTTAACATATTCTACAACTTTCATTTAGATTGTTAAGGCTAAAAAGCCTTTTATCCAAAATTCACTTTTTACACTGAACAGTGTTTTGCCGGTTTTATCGCGGATTTTCGATTGGTCATAACTTATTCGTTATAACTCGGATTTCAGTGTTCTTTATGTTTTTGGAAACATTGTTACAAAATCTACCACTTGGTTCATCCCAATTATGATTATTGATCAATTTATTTTTGACCAAAATTTGACTGGTGTCACATTATCCCCCCGTTAGAGGGAATTTCGTCCCGAAACTAAGTCTAAAGTGATACTCATGGACTAGGTCTAATCTTTCCTTTCCCAAATGAATTTAGGTCCTTAGTTTGTAATCCAGTGAACCTTCACTAACGGGATAAGACTTTGCTTGGTTCTTTTGATTTCCCTATCCATGGTTTTCATTGGTTCTACTACAGAGTGTAGACTTTTATTTGACTTGATTTCATTGAGTGAAATAACAAGTGTTTTATCGGATAGATACCTCTTTAGATTAGATATATGAAAGATGGGATGGATGTTATTAAGTTTTTTGGTGGTAGTTTAAGTTTTAAAAGTACAAGACCGATTTTGGTAAGAACCTCAAATGGTCCTATGTACTTTGAGTTTTGTATTTCACGCTTTATCAAGCGCATCTTGTCCTTCCTGAGTGAGACCTTCACATGACAAGGTCATCAATCCTGGAATTCCAAGGGTTTTCTTTTATCGAATCCATAGCTTCTCTGGTTAACTTTGGAAGCTTTATGGCGCTTCCTGATTCGTATTTTGTTTTTGGTAGTTTCTCGGATGAATTCCAGATCAGCGAGGGTGCTGTGTGGAAATTGGATCTCTAGCTAGTTGCGTATTACCTACTTTAGTCCAGTGCAGATAGAATCTGCACTTTTGACTGCAGAAGGTTCTGAATGGAGCAACTTGAATGCTAGTGTGATAAAGGACTCGACTAATTGGTAAATGGGTATCCCATTCTTTACCATAGTCGATCCCATAGAATCATGACTACTCTGGTTCCTATAGATTTTTGAGTAACGGCCTGAACTGGGAGGTGATTCTATTATCTCAGTGGAGATAACAGATATTGGCATACCGTGCACTCACACGTTCTAGTTATCTTCTCTACTTGCCACATTTTTAGGTTTTAAGGCTTCCTGTTGAGACTCCTTACTTTGTGTGGAGAGATTTGAAAGGGTTATCATAGTCCGTGATTGGCACTATGACCTGGGTACTCTTTCCGACTTAGGGTGTCAGCTACTATATTGGCTTTGTCGAGATGATAACGAATTTCAAATTCGTAGTCATTTAGTAGCTCGACCCACTGTCGTGGTCTCATGTTGAATTCTACCTGGTAGAATACATGATGCTGGCTTTTGCTCCGAAGTTCATGATCAGACTCATACTTGGCTCATCCATCATCACCTCGTGTATACAAGTCGTATATAATTTGGATTTCACAAAATGTTCGGATGGGTGACTCTGCCCCAGGTCCACAACCAAACAAGGAACAGGAGATAGGGCGGAAGCACACATCCTTAACTTTGTTAAGTCTAACTTATATACCACTCTCGTGTATACACTTAGCAGCGATAGATTAACTTAATGAGTTCTTAGTCTCTATTCTTGAACTCGTCCTGCGGTATAATGATTTTCCTACGAGATCTATTGAGGTACTTCGGAAGTTACTGACTTCCAAGACTACTTCGGTGCTTTTCGTTTGAAGTTTCCTGTCTACTGAGTAGGCTAGAATGGCAGGGTACTCTTCGCATGGGTACTTCTGAAGTTTTGAAATGAGAGACAACCTAAGGGTTTTCCGTTATGGATTGGAATAATTTCATCTTACGGCTGATTAAGGAAAAAGTTCTCCTATACAGCATAAGAATTTTCACATGGTAAGGGCCAGGCCAAACCATGTCGAATGAGGATGTCAGAATTTTCTCGACGAAATAGATATTAAGTCGTTCTGGGATGAATGATTACTAGGGTGATATCCTATGTACCTAAGTTTTCAGCACTTCTGGTTTCATTCTGTTATTATTACTATGAACCCCTTTTTGATTCAAAATTGGAGGGTACTACCAATACGAGGGTTCTGATAATTTGAAATTATGAACTTTCATGAAACTATCCTTACTAGGTCTCACTATAATCGCTTGGTGTATACAAGTCATGTATAATTAAGATTGGTAAGACCTTTGACTGAGCAACCCTTCCCTAAATCCACAACCAAACAAGGAACAGGAAATGAGGCGGGATTACTCACTCTAAGTCTACAAATCTTAATTATAAATGACCCTTATGTATACACTAAGTCATCATAGCTTACCTGTTAGGGTTTCAAATTTTTATATAATGGTTGTGATTTAATTTGAACGGAAGATTAATCATAATTATAGATAATTATCGGGGTTTGGAAGCGTACCAAAATATAGCAGGGTTCTTTGATGCTTTCCCATGTATTGGGATCAAAATCCTCCTGCTCCCCCTTCGTTCTTCTCTGTTGGACAGTCCCTCTTGTAATGTCCTATTTCACCACAAAGGTGACATATGGGAATGGTTCCAACATTGGCAGTTGAAGTGATGAACTCAACCAGAGTTCTACAGATGCGGCCGGTATGACCCTTCATGTTGCATCTATTGCAATGCAACTCTCGACAAACTCCATGATGATGGTAGTTGCACTTGCTGCAGTGTGGGAGGTTTCCTAAGTACGGCTTGGTAGGTGCTAGAATAACAGGGTTGATGGGGGTATTGACTGCCCCAGTTCGTTGCCCTCTGTTAGGTTCTTGAGTTGAACAACTCCCTTTCGTGTTCTCGAACTTTCGTTTAAGGATATTAAGCTTAAGGTTCGAGGTGTTATTACAAGTAGGTGCTTGTGGCTGTACTTGGCCATCACCACGATCGGGGTTACCGATATCATTACTACTAACATTTTCATTGTTAGCATTAAGGTGTGCCATGACAGCTGCTACAGCTGCTGTGACCGCAGCTTGAAACGTAGCCGCATCTATCTGAAGGATTGGTGTTTCGCTGGTGGGTTGGTTACACTTCTTTGGAGGCATGATTCTGTTACATGATAAGAAAATGAGTTCGTGAGCGACTATCGTGTCTCTAGATGCATTCTAACTATTTGTATCTATGTATTAATCTTTCATTTTGTTATATTGTTCTTAATGATTCGACCTGCATCCCTATGATGCAGTCCTGGTGAGGAACAGGAATAAGTTTTTAGAATGGTTGTGAACCAAGTATTATCCAAACTAAGTTACCTTTGTTTGGCGGATATCGTTTCCCAATTTTCGAAAATATTCGAAAATAATTCATAACAGTGTCTACATAAAATAGACTTATGAATTTGAGAGGTAATCACTATCAATTAAGATTTTGTGATCTGATTTATTGTTATTAGCCGTCATAGGAAAAGAGGATAAGCTCCAAACCTAATGTGAGTAATGAAATCACTAACTCACTAGGTTCAATGGATTTACTAGTTATTACTTAGATGAAAATGTGCTCGAACACTTCACATGAATCATGCGTGGTTTTCCTTTGTTCTTTGTTATATTCTGGATGGTAATGATTTGTTTCCTCCTGGTATCTATAGGGTGTCCTTCTCCTCTGTAGGTATATTGAATTCCCAGGCTGTCTTACTCCCGATTCTAACACTGATCCCCATCACTTTGTAATGAAGATTTTGAATCTTGGAAGCTCATGCGAATCTCTCATTGGTGTCCTTAATAGGATAAGGGCACTAAATGATTTCTATAGTTTATGTACTTCTCATATGTTTCTTTCTTGGGATTCTCCTAATGAAATTATGTTGGATCCTCCTTGACTCTTCTATTGATTACTAGAGTAACTATGTTTATCTAACGGGTTTATACGAGAATGGGAATGTCTAAAGAATCTATGAGAAAATTTGAATTTTTACGAAGGTGATCCTTCCTGGTCCTCTCATAATCACATGGTGTGTACCGATTATATATAATCCAGATCAAATAGACCTTTGAATAAGTAATCCTACTATAAAACCACATCCAAACAAGGAAAAGGAAGTAGAGTGAAAATCACATATTCTAAGTCTATAAAATCTCGGCTATATATAACCTTAACGTATCCACTTAGTAATTATAGACCTATCAGAAAAGATCTTTTTAACATTTTCCCAAAGGTATGAAACATACCTCCATGTTATTTTAGTTATGAGTTTTATTCTTAGACTTCTAGATACAAGAACTTAACAAGTTTTCAGTTTCCTTGTTATAGCATCCTAAAATACTCCTATAGTATTTTAGTCTTTATGTTTGGTTCTAGAATTCTTCTAGTATTTAGGTAAGTTTTAGACCAGTTGCAACATTACAATCACTTCCCAAACACGTGTTGGTCATATCTCGGATGAATATAGTTGATCAGGCTATATTGCTCCCAGATATGATTACGTCACTGTCTAGGTTTAACTGCAATGTCCAACTTCCAAATACTTTAGTTTTGTTCTTCTTGTGATACTCATTCTGGTATATATACTCTGCATGTACTTATACTTTTATAAAATATTGATATATTTTTAAAGTATAACTCTTGGTCAGAGTGTTTTTATCCCAATGGATTTATAGTTGTATATCTTTTATGACTGATATACTGGGTTCACTATAAACACTGCTCTGATACCAATCTGTCACACCCCCAAACCAGAATGGCGGAAACATTCGGGGGCGGAGGACTTTAGGTAAGTATCACAACACATGAAATATAGTAATCAAAGTACAAACAACCATTGTATTAATAAGTATAAGTTTTACATAAGTGTTTAAACATTACATATTCAAACACTAAAGTAGGTACAGCAGAAGACAAGAGTCGCGGTACGGTACTAGGTAGTCTTCTCAAAAGCTTCGGGAGTGTACCTGTCTACTGGATTCCTGAGAATACAAGTTATTTGAAAAGAGTAGATCAGCATTTAAGCTAGTGAGTTCATAAGTATTTTAGTTCTGTTAAGTATACCCTAAGTTCTTTGAATAAGTTCACTGGTTTCTCCAGGAAATCCTATATTTCCTGAGGTGATTAACTGATAACCTCAATAGTTTCCCTTTGTAATTACTTAGCTTATACTGATTATATATAACCCAATATCGAATGGACAGTCAGATGGGTGTATCTGCCCTAATCCCACAACCAAACAAGGAACAGGAAGTAAGGCCGAAGTCACACATTTCACTGTCAATCGGATATTACTTATGTACAACTCTGATGTAATAACTAAGGAATTATATAATTAACCACTAAAGGTCTTTTATGTTATACTAGTTTACAGAGATTGAATGACTAAGTTTCATTTGATGAGTGGTTTAAACCCATAAACTGTTTCCTTTGTATAAGTGGTTTAATCCCATAAACCGTTTCATTTGTAACAGTGGTTTAATCCCATAAACCGTTTCATTTGTAAAAGTTTTCTTAGTTATATCTGTTCTACAGTAAAAACCTTAGTATTAATCCTGGAGAGTATTGTATTATCCATAATACTGCCTTGTGGTTTTAAATGTTCAAAACCAGAAGTACAATACTTGATTTCATGATACGTAGCTCTTACTGTAAGTAAAAGCTACTGAAGGTATATCTGGTCGGGATGTAATTAACTTTTCTTACTGTTATAATAGAAGTATATTACTTTGTAATTCACTCGTTGTTTTATCCATGTGAGTCCTATTAACCATACTAATACGACTGATATGTCTGCGGAGACGTTCTTCAGGCGTCGGGACTGGAATGATATTTGACACCCTAGGCCTGCCGGCCAAACTGTAGCGAGCAGTAGAGGTGCGGGATTGTCAGTCCCATATAGATCTATACACAAATTCACGCTCTCCCTACAAGAGATTCTGCCTAATAGTTTAGGACTTAAAAAAGGTCGTACTTAGATAAGTACACCGTGAAGGGTCTCACAAATTTATTGTTTCAACGAGATTTCCGATGTGTTATTATTATTACCCGATGAATGCTAACTCTGGTCCTAAGCCCTTCAAATCTTATTTATATATTTATACATATATAAACATGATTTTGGCATTTATACTTTGAAATAACTTATAAAACATTTTTCAAAGAATTTAACGGAGTTTTTACATGACTTTAAAGATTTAACATGGCTTCACGTTATTTTGGAGGTATTTGGTAATTCTTAAAAGCATACGGAAACTTTCTGTGTGATTATTATCACACACAGTTATTAACACAATTTATTATTGTGTTAAACTTGTATTCCCCCCCCCCCCTAAAAAGCATTTAAAAATCATTGAAAAGGTAAATAATAGGGGTATGAACACACTTTGATAAGCGGTGATTCGGGCAGCGTTTCATTTCCCATAAAGAGTTTATTTAACGAGAAACCGGCTCAAACCGGGCAGAGTTTCGAAAGGAGAGAGGATGAATTCTGGAGAATTCCAGGGCTCTGGGGCTTGCTTCGGGCTTTAGACGTGATATCGGGGCCTTCGGGGGTCGTGAGAAAGTTTACGGGGCTAAAATGTGAATTTTGGGAAGTTTTGGGGTGAAATAATGGTGGAATCCGAGAGGTCTCGCATGGCTTTTATAGGCCGAGGCCTCGGTCCGAAGCAGCTTAGTCATCAGCACACGCGTCGGACAGAAGGGTGGTACACGAGACGAGGGTTCGGACAGCAGGCTCGCAGTGGCAGTCTTAGATCGGACCAAACCTCGGTCCAGTAGAAAGGAGACACGTGCGAAGGGAGCATCGGAGGAGCGTGCGAGGTGATGTCTGGTGTGTCTCATGTGAGGCTGTCCGAGTGGGATTGGACCGCGGAGTTGGTCGAATCAGGAGGTGCCACACATGGCTTCGGTCCACTCAGCAGCTGCCACGTGCGAGGGTGACGTGGCTTGCGAAATTGCCTGGTTTTTCTTATTTTTCTTTATTTTTGTGCCAAAACGTGCGAAAATCATAACGTTCGCATACGAGCTCCGTTTTTGGCGTTCTTTATATGCACGCGTAGGTAAAATCATAATCTACGACTTTTGTTTAGACTTCGTCGGCTAATTTTGATTTTATTTTTAATATGATTATTTTAAACAGACCGGGACGAGAATCCGTTAAAAATTCATAACTTCTTCATCCAACGTCCGTTTTCGTCTGTCTTTTTACCGTTGTGCTACTTTTGACGAGACCTTCGATTCTCGTTTAAGTTGTGTCGGCTAAATATCGATCGATTTATATTTCGAATTTTTAGATGTGTACTGCTAAACCGAAACTTCGAAAAATCATAACTTCCTCATTCGAAGTCAGATTTTTACGTTCTTTTTATGAACGTTCTCGGTTTAACATATTCTACAACTTTCATTTAGATTGTTAAGGCTAAAAAGCCTTTTATCGAAAATTCACTTTTTACACTTAATAGTGTTTTGACGGTTTTATCGCGGATTTTCGATTGGTCATAACTTATTCGTTATAACTCGGATTTCAGTGTTCTTTATGTTTTTGGAAACCTTGAAACTCTACCACTTGGTTCATCCCAAAATTTGACTGGTGTTACACTTGGGCTGTGTGCTCATGCAACGAGGAAAAGTTATTGCTTTTGCCTCGAGACAGCTGAAAGCACACGAAGTCAACTACACAACACACGACCTGGAGTTGGGAGTAGTGGTATTCGCATTGAAGATATGGAGACATTATCTTTACGGAACCAAGTGCACTATCTTCACTGACCATAAAAGCCTGGAGCATATTTTCGACCAGAAGGAGTTGAACATGAGACAAAGGCGATAGGTAGAGCTACTCAGCGATTACGAGTGCGAAATACGCTACCATCCCGGCAAGGCCAATGTGGTGGCAGATGCCCTCAGCCGGAAGGAATGCTCAGGTCGCAGTGCGAAAGCACTAACTATGACTATCCATTCCCACTTATCCGCACAAATCAGAGAGGCTCAGCTGGAAGCCCTAAAACCGGAGAACGTGTCGGATGAAGCCTTAAGAGGAATGGATAAGAACCTAGAGATCAAGGGAGACGAAGTCTATTATTTCATGGACCGGATCTGGACCCTAAAGTTCGGTGGTTACAGAGAGGTTGTCATGAACGAAGCTCATAAGACTAGATACTCCGTTCATCCAGGTTCAGACAAGATGTACCTCGATCTCAAGAAACTATATTGGTGGCCAAACATGAAAGCGGAGATCGCTACATTCGTGGGCAAGTGTCTGACTTGCGCTAAAGTGAAGATCGAATATCAGAAGCCCTCAGGTCTACTCCAACAGCCGGAAATACCCGAATGGAAGTGGGAGAGGATTACCATGGATTACATCACCAAATTACCCAAATCTCTGAGTGGTTACGACACCATCTGGGTAATAGTCGATCGATTGACCAAATCCGCTCATTTCCTGCCGATCAAGGAAAACTTCAAAATGGAGAGACTCACACGGATCTACATCCAAGAGATAGTTAGACTGCACGGTGTGCCTGTGTCCATTATCTCCGATCGAGATAGCAGGTTCACTTCGAGATTTTGGCACTCCCTGCAGAAAGCTCTTGGAACTAAGCTGGATGTGAGCACAGCTTACCATCCTCAGACAGATGGACAGAGTGAGAGAACCATCCAGACTTTGGAAGACATGTTGAGAGCATGTGTCATCGACTTCGGAAAATCATGGGACACCCATTTTCCCTTGGTCGAATTTTCCTACAACAACAGTTACCATACCAGCATCAAGGCTGCGCCTTTCGAAGCCCTCTATGGCCGCAAGTGCAGATCCCCTCTGTGCTGGGCTGAAGTGGGCGTCACACAGTTAGCCAAGTGCCAAGTCCCTGACAGCACTCTCACTGGTACAGAAATCATCCGCGAAACCACCGAAAAGATCGTACAAACCCGAGAACGACTGAATGCCTCACGAGACAGACAAAAAAACTACGCCGATATACGACGAAAACCCTTGGAGTTCCAGGTTGGAGACCGTTTTCTGCTGAAGGTCTCGCCCTGGAAAGGCATGATACGCTTTGGAAAGCGTGGAAAGCTGAATCCAAGATACATAGGACCATTCGAGATCCTTGCTAGGATCGGTTCCGTGGCATACAAACTCTGTTTACCTCAAGAGCTTAGTAACATTCATCCTGTCTTCCACGTCTCGAACCTTAAAAAGTGCTTATCCGACGAGACTCTTACTATTCCCTCGATGAGATTGAAATCAACGAGAACCTCAACTTTGTGGAAGAGCCAATCGAAATCATGGACCGGGAGGTCAAGCGAACAAAACAAAGTCGCATCCCGATATTGAAGGTTCGCTGGAATGCCAAGCGGGGACCTGAATTCACTTGGGAGCGCGAAGATCAGATGAAACAGAAGTATCCGCATCTCTTCCCTAATTCATGATTTGTATTCTATGATCGAATTTCGGGACGAAATTCCGTCTAACGGGGGAATGATGTGACAATCCGGAACTTTTAGCCTGTACAATTGGCCAATCATATCAATATTTAACTCAATTTTATCACCATTTAACACCATTTAAGGGTTTGATAAAGCGTTCTAAGCCTCGTACAATCAAAGTTTGGGTCCTAGGTCGAGTAATACCAAGTCATAGTACAACATTCGGGTCATACACCCTCTCGGGAGGAGTGTACGGCCGTACACATGGGTGTGCGGCCACACACCCACCCCCTCAACCGTACACCCTCCTCTATATATAGGAGGAGACCCCTTCATTCACTCTTTTCTCCTTTTGGCTGCACACTACTTTCTCTCTCTAGAAACTTCATCCAAGAACACTCTAAGGGCCTCAAAAACGTGAAGTACTCCATCATTCAGCTTGTTATACTGGTAAGACACCTTGATCTAAGCCTAAAACTCTTCATGTTCTTCGTGTTCTTCATCACTTGAAGGTGTACGGCCGCACACCTTCATAAGGTGGCCGTACACACCTCAAAGACCCTCCAAAGTGAGAGTTTGACCCCCTATCTTCTAGTTGGACGTGGTTTGAACCTTAAAACACTGGAAAATCGACTTTTGGAGCATAAATGAAGAGTGTAAGGCCGCACACCCCTGTGTACGGCCGCACACACACTCTGTACAGCCGCACACTCCTGTGTGCAACCGCACACACATCCTGGCCGCACACCCTTGCCGCACACACACTCTAATGGTCATACACCTCCCTCGTTCGATCATTTATGGCTCCGACACTTAGTTCAAGCATTTCCAAGTCCTTAGGGTGGTTTCCCGTCATGTTTAGTCATGAAATACCCTAATTCTAATACACATATGTGTTACTATATGTTAATAGGATCCACTTGCGTACGAAACATCAGTTGACACTCAGCACTCATAACCGATCGTACACCCGAATCCCACGTTAAACTGTTAGTTCATACCCCTACGCTTTTATAAGTTTTTATAACATTTTCAGGGGGAATACAAGCCAAACATAAAGGTTTCCACAACTTAAAAACTGATGGAATGGTTTTACGTTAAACATTTAGATACTTTATCCCTTTTGTAAAATGCGGAGCATAAGGGGAGTTTTCTAAACATAATTGCATAGTTTTCAGAACAGTACATGAACACAACTTACCAATCAAACTATAATAGGTATAGTTTGGGGATTTCATTACCGGTTTTACAGAATCAAACTCCATGCAAAGTCAAACATATAAACTATGACAGATTTAGTTTATCCATACAGATAACAAGAGTATCTTACTAAATAATTATTTTGTGTATAATTATTTATACTCTACAACGTATACAACGATTCGAACTCGAGAACAACCAAAATACACGTAAACTAGTTAATACCGGATTGTGAGACTTATATTCGTTATGCCCTTCAGGGTACCAATAAATCCTCTCCATTAGTATAACCAGAATCTCCTGGAGGGAGAGCGTGGAATTTGTGAATAGATCTATTCGGGATTGACAATCCCACACCTGAACTGTTAGCTACAGTTAGGCAGGCACGCCTGGGGTGACAAATTTTGTAATCGTTCGACGCTTGAAGAAACGTCAAGGAGGTCACGGGTCATATTAGTATGGTTATACGACTCACAATAAGTATAAACTAACCTTTGTTTACGTGATTTCTTTCTTCAATAGTTTTATTTTAACTAATGAAACTACTTATCTACTTACTGGAGGGTATTCCAGGGAATTAACTCTTGGTATTATTTGAATAATCAAACTACTTACATACTGGTAGTAGCCAAGGCTTACCAAACGAAACATACCTTACTTACTAGCGGTAGCCAGGGTTTTCAAACGAATCATACTTTTCATACAGTAATCAACAAACATGTTAGAAAATATTGGATTTTCTTGGGAAGCATGCATACTTATTTCAAAACTCGATAACGAAGGTTTTCGTTACAAACGATATTTGCTTATAATGAAAATGAATAAATTTTACAATTTCAGTGACTAGTTTCCAATACAAAAACATGCTTATGAACTTACCAGCTTTATGCTGATACGTTTTCAAAACCGCTTGTATTCTCATGACAACAATAGACAGGTACCCATGCCAGCTTTTGGAGAAGACGGAGCAATTTTGGAGTCTCGTCTTTGTCTTTTGCTACTTTTGAATATACTGATATGTACAAACTATGTTTTCAAACAGATGTAAATATTCATATTGTAATGTAATGGTTGTGTTTTCTTTGATTGCTATGATACGATTGTTGTGATACTACGCATGACGTCACCCGCCCCCGGACGTTTCCGCCGTCCGCTCTGACGGTTCGGGGGTGTGACATTAGCCCAACATGAAGAAATATGGATCATAAGCCCACTTTATAAGAATGAATGATTTACCAAATCAATCCCCATTTATTTAATTAGTCTCTTTTGATAACAAAATTAATTCCAAACTAATTCTTGTTCAATACTAATTAAATAATATGATTTCATATTAATATATTAGAGCTTATAATATATTAATACATCATAAATATCCTCTTCTCACAAAAGTCTATCCTAATTGTTCCGATGCCATGCAACCCAAATGGACCATGCTACTCTCGGGTCAACTACATACCAATAATAGTTATGGGCTAAGACACCTAATCCAACAACTCAGCATGGCGAACTGCTCGGTCTGATGAAGCCCTTGTCTAGCAGCTCCTTCAGCTGAGTAGACAACTCCTGAATATCGGGAGGAGCCAGTTGATATGGTGCCTTGGCTATCGGAGCCGCACTATGGACTAGGTCAATCCTGAACTCAACTTGCCTCTCCGGAGGTACCCAAGGCAGATCCTCCGGGAATACGCCCGGGTACTCTCGCACTACCAGTACATCATCCACTATCGCCTTACCCTTATCTCGGGTATCCATAAACTAAGCGATATAACATGCACACCCCTGCTGAAGGTAGCGCCTAGCTCTCGCTGTTGAACATAGAGTCAACCCGTACTGCGGCCTTTCGCCTTGAATCACTAACCTTCCCCCACTAAGAGTCTGAACCCTCACTAGCTGCTGCTCGCAGTCGATCCCTGCCCCATTGGGGCTCAACCAATCCATACCCACTATAACCTTGTTCCCTCGCAGGGGAATAGGAACCAGATCCACTAAAAACTGCTCATCAAATAACTGTAGTATACAACCTCTGTGAACCCTCGCAACCCTAACGGTCCTATCATCCGCTATCTCGACGTCCAATGGATACTCTAGCTCCCCCGGAGCTCTAACGAATCGCTTGCTAAGCGCGACCGACACAAAAGATCGGGTTGCACCCGAATCAAACAATACCAAAGATGATATACCGTTCACTAAGAACAATCATATAAGAGACACATAAACATAAGCAATAATCAAGATAAATAAAGGGATATGGAGATGATACATACTCGTAACGACATCAGGAGCTGCTCGTGCCTCCTGTGCTGTCAACTGGAAGGCTCTGCTCTTTGCCACTGGCGCCTCGGTCCAACCCTGACGGTTGTCTGTAATCCTCAATGTAGCAGGGGCGGGTGTCACCACCTTCCCCGTTGCTGCAAAACTCGGACACTAGGACCTCTTATGGCCCCTCTGATTGCACTGAAATAAAATCAGATCAGATAAAGTGGTGGTAGTAGTGGTAGAAGCAGTAGTACAATCCCGGCTCACATGTCCAGTTCGACCGCACTTGAAGCAGCCCCAACTACCCGCCATGCACGTCCTCTCGTGCGATCTTCTACACTTGACGCAGCGGCCTCGGCCCTGCTAGCCCTTCCCTCGGGAATCTACCTTGGGCTTCTTGCCAGAGCCCTCCACGCCAGACACTGAGTCTGGCTTCCTCTTCCTTTCCATCTCTAAATCAATCTCCCTCTCACGAGCCCTAGCAATCATGTCCTCCAGCGTCTTGCAGCTAGAGCGGCTCACAAACTGGCGGATATCACTCCACAACATCTCATGATACCGGGCCTTCTTCATCTCCTTGTCCGCCACATACTGCAGAACAAGAAGGGCCCTCTCCCTAAACTTGGCGGTGATCTCCGCCACAGTCTCTGTCGTCTGCTCCAAATCCTGGAACTCCCTCGCTAACTGTTGCACCTCTATCACTGCTGCAAACTCAGCCCTGAACCTGGTCGAAAATTCATCCCAAGTCATCGCATCCAAAACTGCATCATCACCAATAGCTCTCCCAACCTCCTCCCACCAGTCATGTGTCCTGTCATTCGGGAGACAGGACGTAAGTCTAACCTTGTCCCCCTCGGGACATCTACTGGTGCGGAAAGCGTTGGCGACATCCGCCAACCATCTGGTGCTAGCAATGGGGTCCCGAGCCCCATGGTAATCGAGTGCTCCACAAGCCCTAAACTCAATGAAAGTCAGTGTGTGCGGCCCCATCATGGCCGCCACCTCAGTGCGGAAGGCGCTCAGCTTCTCATCCAGAAGCTCTAAAATACCCTCCTTGACCGAACCAAAGATCACAGGAGTCTGGTCTAGAATAGTAATGTGTGATCTCAGACGAGATGAACTCCCTCGTCTGCTCCTCAAGCAGGCTGGCTCCAGAGCCCGATCCTGATCCCTCACCAGTGCCTGAAGTGTCCGCTGGTCTAGTGCGTAGCATCACCATACTGAAAATACACCATAATAAACATCAGTATACTCATTGTATCTCGAGGGATCTAACATACTACAAGTTTCCTGGATCCATCTCAGCCTTCCTTGATTCGATTACGGATCCTCTGCTTTCGGTATTACGGGCCCATACTACCTTCCACATCTATCCATACTTTCCTCAAGAACTGCCTCGACTCCACCAAGTTCCTTCTACTACTACTGTTGATCTCATACTAAACTCATCCTAGGCCTGCCCTAGGGTAATCTCCAGCCCACTCTCCACTATCAGCTGCATAAGAAGTCCCTGCTACCTCCCCTAACTAGCTTGTGAATACTAGTACATATCACTAAGACTAGATAGTTCTTTGAATGAGAGATCCTACCCTACAACGGTTGGACTCAAACAAGAGTTGCGCAATAGAGCTAGGCCTAACCTTCTGAAATTATTTAATCCTCGCAATATCTAACGTAACATATTCATTTACTAGTTAGTAAAAGATAACTAGAACTCCTAAAAGTACAAAGCAAGCAGCATTCGAGCATCGAGTAAACATAATCAAGCATATCTCTCTCAGGCTATCTCTGACTAATCTTTTCTAGCATGCAGTTCATAATGCTGAGATACATATAACAGGCACATAAGGCATCCTTCCTAGATCCTTAGTCCTAAACTAGCATGCAATTCTCATAGACATATCATAACATAAACTTGTATGGGTAATTTGGGAGTACTCACTTGAGCTCGGCTGATTGCATGCATCACACCCTTTTCTCTTTTCAAATTTCTTTTTCTCCTTTCAAAACTCTTGTTATAAAAATGATTTTCTTTTGAAAATTTTCATACCAAGTCCTTAGTTTGAGTCCAGACACACCCGAGAGTATGTCCGAATCCCTCAAACCAAGGCTCTGATACCAACTTGAAACATCCCAAAATTCAAGACCAAAAATTTCTTTTTAAAACTTATAATAAAACCATAAATCATCCATCATCGTGAAGAAATTCAGGAATCATGTATCTCAAACATCATGTGAAATACTGTATCAAAAACATATGAGAAAAATATGAGAGTCTAAACAATCCCAGGCCAAAACTGTGGTGTGTGTCATGCGATCATCCCGAGCCCTTCCCCTTGCTAGCGGAAGTACCTGAAACCAAAACTAAGAACTGTAAGCACGAAGCTTATTGAGTCTCCCCAAACTACCACATACCGTACACATAACATGCAACTAGGAGATACGGGCCCGTCCACACTCATGGAGATACGAGCCCCGCTCACACTCCGCTAACTGAGAGATACGGGCCCCGCCCACACTCCGCTGACTCTGAGATATGGGCCCCACCCACACTCATCTACTACGAGATACGGGCCCTGCCCACACCCGGGTATTATGAGATACGGGCCCCGCCCACACTCAGCTACTATGAGATACGGGCCCCACCCACACTCAGCTACTAGACATACATACAAGTATCACGCAGGCAACAATTATAAATAAGTCAATCAATCAGACATATATTCATAATCAAACTAAACTATGAGATACGGGCCCCGCCCACACTCAGCTACTAACATAATCATACTACGGGCCGGCCTTGGTGCCGTAGACCCGTTCCTACTAAAGGAAACTCACCTTGCAAAGCTTTCTGCAAAATCTCGCGGTGAGGAATATATGATAGCTGCTCCAATGACTCCTCGGCTATCAATGTCATAATAGTACTTAGTCAAAATATGATAATCCTTCTCAGGGTAAACTGACCATTTTACCCTTGGTCAAAGTCAGCATCCTGGTCAAAGTCAAAGTCAAGGTCAACTCCCAGTCAACCCCAACTCGTCGAGTTATCTCTTAACTCGTCGAGTTCCTTGCTATCCAGCCTTATGATAACCTAGTCAACTCGTCGAGTCCCTTCACAGACTCGTCGAGTTCTTCCTTGTACAGAATCGGGACAAATGATTTAAACTCGTCGAGTCCCTCCTTGGACTCGTCGAGTCCCTCCTTGGACTCATCGAGTTCTTTAGTTTCTGAGTCCTAATCATGCTCAACTCACTGAGTCATCTCCTAGACTCAACGGGTTCGCTCAAAACCAGAAAAGGGTTAGGGTTCCACGACCCAACTCGCCGATTCACAAGAACAACTCATTGAGTCCCCATATGTCAAACCCATACAGTCGATTCTAATCAATTCTGATGCTTCCAACTCATAGATCTGGACTTCTTAGGCTAGCATTGTGTTATGAAGCTAAAACACCCACCACAAGCTACAATGGAGGTCTAGGTCATGAAATAGGGCCATGGCTAAATAAAGGTGGCAACTTTGAGCTTCTAAAGCTCAAGAGTGCCCAGATCTGAAGTCCTTTCATCCCCAAGAGTTCAAATCTCGGAAATGACCTTGGAAATGGCTCAAAAGTGACAATATGCAAGATCAAATGAAGATCTAAGTGAATAGAAGCCAAGGTATGAGCTTTATACCTCAATTAAGTCAGAAATGAGTCCTAAGCTCTGCATCTTCAGCCTTCCTTCTGCAACTCCAAGTCCTAGCTTCCTTCTTCTAGCTTTAAATCACAAAAATGGCAAGAGAATAGCTCAAGATCACTAAAGGTTGATTAGATTTCGAGATTAGGGTTTGGAGGTATTAGAGGCTGGGGTGGAGGCCAAATATGATGCTTAAATAGGGTGCAAGCCCTAAAGATTAGGGTTTTATCCAGGCTGTCCTACTCGTCGAGTCAAGACTCCGACTCGTCGAGTAATTCATTTAAAAACCATGCATACACTGCCTTCTACTCGACGAGTTAGGGCCACCAACTCGTCGATTAGCCCTTCCAAAATGAATAAATAATTAAGTTAAATACATACCAGGAACCAGGTGTTACAGTTTTGTACAAATGTTAAGTTTAACAAAATAGCGTATAGATATTGAATTCTTAAGTTCATCGGGTTTCATGGATTTTGGAATGGATTATCTCTCTTGATTTTACTGTTACTAGTTGTGATGAAAGGTACGGTAATCTTAACACGTAGTGCGAGTAGTGTAATCACTAACTCACTAAGTTATATCAGTTTATTAATTATTAGTATGACGTATAGAGTGCTTTCTAGTTTCTTCCTGACAGGGTAAGGTTCGTTAACGATCTCTCTAGTGCCTTTCTCTTCGTTCGATCCTTTCTCGGAATCCTCCTCATGAACCCTCTTTTGGTTCTTCCTCAACTCTTCTATTGGCTATTGTAATGGAGTGGTTACGTCTACCTATGTTGTTCGTATGAGAATAGGAATGTCTAAAGAATCTATGAGATTACTAAAAGTATCTCTGTTGAAATTTTTATGATGATCCTTACTGGGTCCTCCTATAATCACGTAGTGCATACATATTATATATATCCAAGATCAAATAGAGCTTCGAATAAGTGATCCTACTCTCAAACCACACCCAAACAAGGAACAGGGAATAGAGCAAAAATCACAAATTCTAATTCTATAAAATCTTAATTATATATAACCTTAATGTATACACTCAGTACGTAATTATAGACCTACCAGTAAAGGTCTTTTAGTTTTCACATAAATTAGTTATAGTACTTAAAATACTCCTATAGTATTTTAATTGTATGTTTGATTCTAGAGCTTCTTGGTACACGAAGTTGGTAAGTTCTTAGACTTGTTGTTATTGTATAGTATCATAAAATACTCCTATAGTATTTTAAACTTTATGTTTGGTTCTAGTATTCCTTTGTATGCAGAGTTGGTAAGTTTTAGACTTGTCGCAACACCACTGTCACTCCCAAACACATGTTGATCGTATCTCAAATAAATATAGTTGTTCAGGCTATATTTATCCCAGGTATTATTACATAACTGTCTAGGTTTGACTGTAGTGTCCAACATCTAAATAGCTTTCTTTTATTCTTCTTGTGATACTTCTTCTAGTATATACATATATGCATGTATGTATACTTCCATAGAAATATTAATATATTTTAAAAGTATAATTCTTGGTCAGAGTGTTTTTATCCCATTGTGTTTATAGTTGTATATCTTTTATGGGTTGATATACTTATTTCATTATAAACAATGCTCTGATACCAATCTGTCACACTCCCAAACCGAAACGGCGGAAACGTTCGAGGGCGGAGGACGTCATGTACAGTATCACAACAATTGTATAATAGTAATTAAAGCAAGAACAACCATTGTATTCATAACATAGTATTTACATTGTGTTCAAAACATTACTTTTTTATCATTAAAACTATAGCAAAAGATAAGACATGATACTACTATGCTCCGTCTTCGTAACGCCTGAGAGGGTACCTGTCTACTACTTTTCATGAGAATACAAGTGGTTTGAAAAAGTGTGAACATTAAAGTTGGTGAGTTCATAAATATTTTGTTTGAAAAGGTATGTTCTTTGTTATTGAAAACGTTACTGTGTTCTTCCAGAAAATCTAATATTTTCTTAGTAAATAAATCGTAGTCTTAGTATTTTGAAACCAAAAAGTATAAGTTTCTTATGTTTATAACATGTGATTCGAAGTTCTGATCCATGAAATTGGTATGACCCGTACTGTTACCTCCTATGATTACTTAGTGTATACCAATTATTTATAACTAATATCGAACGGACAGTAGATTGGGTGATTCTGCCCTAAGCCCACAACCAAACAAGGAACAGAAAGTAAGGCGGAAATCACACATTCCACTGCCTATTGGATATTATTTATATATAATACTCTGATGTATACACTAAATAATCATAGAATTAACAATTATGGGTCCTTTATGTCATATTATTTTGTAAATTAGTGTTGATTCTTTCATAAAAATGTTATTAGTTCTACCCTTTCTATTGTAAAGCATTGTTTTCGGTGAGTAATCGTATTTGTTTTCAGAAAGTCAAATTGTAAACTGTTTACTTGTAAAATAATGATGTTTATCCTAGAAAATCCTGTATTTTTCCATGAAACCGGTTTGTAGTCTTAAACGTTCCAAGACCGAAAAGTACAAGTATAATTATCATACTTAATTTAATGATACCTAGTTTTATTCCTATGTAAAACTAGTTGAAGTTGGGTTTTGCCCTGAAGTCCGAATGTAAATTTAATATTCAAATAAAATTATTTGAAAATATATTATTCGTAAATAAGTCGTTGTTTTCTCCTTGTGAGTTCTTATAACCATACTAACCCAGTCGGCCTGATCGCGATGTTTTTCAGGCGTCGGAATGTTAACGACATCTGTCACCCCAGGCCTGCCGGCCTATGTAGCTAACAGTTGGGGTGTGGGATTGTCAGTCCCAAATAGATCTATACACAAATATCTCTCTCTCCCTACAAGAGACTCTGGTTATAAGTCAGGACTTTTACCAGTACTTAGATAAGTACACGAAGAAATCACACAAATTGCTTCAACGTTTTACGAGTAATAACTGAAAACCCTTTTAGTTTATACGTTAACTGAAAACCCTTTTTGTTTATATGTTAACTGAAAACCATTTTTGTTTATATGTTAACATGTACTTTGTAAAATAGTTCTTTTGTTCCATAAAGTATACCTATTATAGTTTATAAGTTTGTTTCTGTGTTGTGTGAAAATCGTTGTGTCTTAACATGTTTTGGTAAATCAATTTGTAAATTCAATAGTAACAATATTTTGCGTATTTAGTAAATTTCACGTTTAACTGTATATTACGGTAAGAAAATATAATAAACAATTTTTATTTTTAAACACAAGATTTCTTGTGTTTTACTTGTATGCCCCCCCCCCCCCTAAAACAAATTTAAAAATCATGAAAACATAGGGGTATTAACTCACCTCGTGTGCGTGTTTTTGGTTAGGTACAACTTAGTCGCGATGAATCCTCGGGCTGGAACACGTATAATTTAACCGTATCCTAATTTATATTAACACATATAATAAGTTTATAATTAGTGGAAATAATAGCAAATATGTTATGTAATAGTGAATTATGTCTTACAAATTATTCGAAAATAGGTGTTTTCGGTTGCTTGGAGATATGTACGGTGTTCTTGGTGGAAATAAGGAGATTAGGGTGTTTTTGGTTGGTAATAAGAATATTAGATGGTGATTTCGAAGGATATTAAGAAAACTTGAAGATTTTTGGCAAGATCTTATGAAGATTCAAGTGAGTTTTCGTATGATACTTGAGAGAAAAGAGGGTGATTTCGCATGAGTTAAAGAGAGAAAAGGTGGTATTTTCGGTTAAGATATGTGAGAATGAGGATGTGTTTGCGGTCCAACATATAAATATGGAAGAAAAACTAATGGAATGTTTTCATTGGAAATCGTATCTTATCCTCTAGATGTGCGTGCCGAAGGATAGAATTATGTGAGATTTCGGTCATAAAGTAGTTGATTTCGGCTGAGAAAAGGATTGTGGTCAAGAGGATTGCGGTCCGAAGTCTTTGCGGTCTGAAGGACGTTTGCGGTTGGACTATGTTCGGTCTGAGGTGGGGTCATGTGAGGGTTTGCGGTCAACAATGGTTTTCGGTCTCACATGAAATCACCAAATGTTGATTTCGGTTCATTCTTTTGGGATTAAATTCTCACTATCGAAACATATAAAATGTTTAAATAAATAATAACATTATTTGACATAATAATTGACATGTTTGACTTTTATTTAACAATTTTGACTTTTGTTGACCTTGGTTGACATTTGTTGACTTTTAGAGACTTGAAAATAATGGGTTGTTACATACTCGACGAGTAGGTGTTGAGTGTGAAAACCCTAATTTCAGGGTTTGTACCCTATTTAAATTACCTTAAGCCTTCATTTTCGCCTCCCTTATCACCTTAACACCCTGAGAGAAATCCTAAACGAGCTAGTGTCATTTGTGTGTGTGTGTGTGAGTGAGGCTAAGAGAGTGTATCTTAGTGGAATCTTGAAGGAGCTTGAGGAGCAAGAGGATTGGAATGAGAGGAGTGATGGGTTTTGAGCATTCTAACACTCCTATGGTGTACATGCAACCCTAGAAACCTTGGATCTATGTTTGACTAAGATACATGCAAATAATTATTTTTCCAAGGTTCTTATCCTATCTAGCATGGCATGGGGAACTTGAATCAAATAAAGCTAGTAGAATTACTTACCTTGTAGTTGTAGTTGATTGCTTGGAGTTTGAGAGCCTAGCACCAATAATGTGGATGCCTCAAATGGAAGTCACAAATCACCACAAACTTGGAAACTTGAGAGAATAGTCACAAACTTCTTGAAATCGGCCCTCTTAGTTTACACACATCAACTAGTGCAATTTCAAGAACCAAAGCCTCCTTTATATAGTGTGGTGGATTAGGGTTACATTCATGTAAACCCTAATACCCATGTCTTTTCATTTCCATGAGATCCATGGGTTAAAGCTCCATGGAGTATCCATGGACTTTCCATGCAAGCCTAGCCCATTCCAAATAAGCATTAGCCCACACTATATAAATACAAGAGCCCATATTTAATTAGTCATACTTTTGATCTCTAAATTAATTCTAGATTAATTATAGATCAATACTAATTAAATAATATGATTTTATATTAATATATTAGGACTTATAATATATTAATAAATCATAACTTATACTATTCTCAAACGATTATCCATAAATTGTTCGGGTGAAGTGCAACCCAAATGGACCATGCCGGGTCGGGTCAAGTACATACCAAATATAGTTATGGACTTAGACACTATATCCAACAGTCTCCCACTTGGATAAGTCTAATAACTATAGTTGCAAGTATGACTTCAGGAACCGATCAGCAATCGTAGCTCTTTAAACTCTGTTGAACTATGAAGCGCCATTTTAGATAAGTGATCATATAATCCTCTGTTCTAGATATCAGCCGGACAAATACATGGAACATGGTCTTGCTTATTGTCCAGCATTTGTTTCCCGATTTCCGATTTGTTTGACATAGAACTTAACTGAACACATCAATTTAGTTCTGACCGGGCCCGGTACATAGGTCAAAACAAAATCATCGAGGGGCCCAGATATCGCTTCTAATCCTAGAAGGAACAGATAAACTTCGACTCATATGTTTGCTCTACTACTTGTTGAATTACACACAAAAGCACGGTTTATAACATCGAGTTACCAATGTGTTTTCGTGCAATCAATGCATAACCAACTCATAGGCAACAAATCATATCTCTAGGTTTGAAGACTTATATGATATTACCGTCTCACGATCACTCGAGATAAATTCCATGAAGTGATACAAGTGAGCGTGGGTTGAATCCAATACTCAGAACTTATGAGCACTCATGAGTGCTGTAGCCCCGCTTTGTCTAACATCTTAGACCTCTACAAGCCAACCCATAACAGTCTTGATTCATATCTACTTCCAACATATGACCGACTGTGGAGAGTTTGAATAATATGATATAAACCATAACATAATTATTCTGCAAGTCAAAACATGCAAAAAGAAATAATAGTAAACGATTGACAAGAGATAGCAACACTTTACTCATAAATAACAGCTTTTATTTATCATCAAATGTCAATTACATTTTACAAATTTCAAGATTATCTAACTACTAAAACTAATATCATCCTTCAGCCCTATGCTCCGAGCATGCTGGAGATGCTTAGCCCGAGTCAGTCCCTTCGTGAGGGGATCTGCTGGGTTCTCATCCGATGATACCCTCTTTGCCACGAGGATTCCTTCTTCTATTCGATGTCTAATGAAGTGATATTTTCTGTGAATGTGTCTGGATCTCCCATGATCTCTTGGTTCCTTGGCTAAGGCAACCACACTATTGCTGTCACAGAAAATCTCCATTGGCTCCTTTATAGCTGGTACAACTCCAAGGTCTCCGATGAAGTTCTTTAGCCATACAGCCTCCTTTGCTGCCTCGCTTGCTGCTATATACTCTTATTCACAAGTGGAATCAGCCACTGTCTCCTGCTTGGAATTTTTCCAAGTAATTGCCCCTCCGTTTAGAGTAAAGACCCAGCCCGACTGAGAGCGGAAATTATCCCTGTCAGTCTGAAAGCTAGCATCACTGTACCCTACAACTCTCAAGTCCTCACTGCCACCGAGGGTAAGGACCCAGTCCTTAGTCCTCCGTAGGTACTTGAGGATATTCTTTACCGCAGTCCAGTGTGCCTTGCCAGGGTTCCCCTGATACCTGCTAACCATGCTCAAAGCAAAGGCTACATCAGGTCGAGTACACGTCATAGCATATATGATCGATCCTACAGCTGAAGCATAAGGTATTCGACTCATTTCTGCTATCTCAGCCTCGGTACTAGGGCTTTGTGTCTTACTCAATCTGGCGTTACTCTGGATGGGTAACTCTCCTTTCTTGGAGTTATGCATGTTGAACCTTTTCAACACTTTGTCCACATAGGTGCTTTGACTAAGTCCAATTAGTCTTTTACTCCTGTTTCTCAAAATCCTTATCCCTAGGATATAGGCAGCTTCTCCAAGGTCCTTCATAGCGAAACACTTCCCAAGCCAGGACTTTACTTCCTGTAGGGTTGGGATGTCATTTCCTATGAGTAGTATTTCATCCACATACAGTACCAAAAAGCTGACTATACTCCCACTAGCCTTGATATAGACACAAGATTCATATTCACTCCTTGAAAAGCCAAATTCTTTGATTTTCTCATCAAAGCAAAGATTCCATCTGCGAGGTGTCTGTTTTAATCCATAAATGGATTTCTCGAGCTTACACACTCTACTGGGGTACTCTGTACTGACAAAACCCTCTGGCTGAACCATGTAAACATCTTCAACCAACTTTCCTTTAAGGAAAGCGGTTTTGACATCCATTTGCCATATTTCATAATCATGAAATGCAGCAATGGCTAACAGAACCCTAATAGACTTAATCTTGGCCACTAGTGAAAAGGTCTCATCATAATCAACTCCCGGAATTTGAGAATAACCCTTTGCAACCAGTCGTGCCTTATAAGTGTGTACATTACCATCCATGTCGGTATTCTTCTTGAAGATCCATTTGCACCCAACTATCTTACGATCAGGTACATTGTCAACCAAGTTCCAAACTTGATTGTCATACATGGACTGTATCTCGCTATCCATAGCCTCTTTCCATTTAGCAGCCTCAGGGTCTGCCATGGCTTCCGTGTAGCTGTTAGGCTCATCCAGATTTACCAGTGTGTTATCACTGATAAGTGTCTCACCTTCTGCAGTAATATGAAAACCATAATAATGCTCAGGTGCATTCCTAACTCTGGTGGAACGCCTCAGAGGTATAGATTCTTCAGTCGGCTCAACAGGAGTTTCCTCCTCAGGTTGAGGGCTAGGATTTGAGGTTCCTTCACCACTTGACTCTTGAATTTCCTCAAGGTCAATTTTCCTCCCACTGTCTCCTTGGCTCATGAATTCTCTCTCTCGAAAGAATCCTCTTCTTGCTACAAAGACCACATTATCACTGGGTCTGTAGAAGATGTAACCAAAGGATTTCTATGGGTAGCCGATGAAAATACACCTTTCGCTTCGGGGTTCGAGCTTATCGTGAGTCTCGCGTCTCACGAAAGCCTCGCAACCCCAAATCTTGATGTGGTCTAGATTGGGAACTTTTCCAGTCCACACCTCGTGAGGTGTTTTGGCAACCTTCTTTGTAGGGACTAGATTAAGGATATGGGCGGCAGTCTCTAAGGCATACCCCCAAAATGAGATTGGTAGCAAAGCTCGACTCATCATGGAACGAACCATGTCCAACAAGGTCCGATTGCGCCTCTCAGCTACACCATTCAACTGTGGTGTCCTAGGAGGTGTCAATTGTGAGACAATCCCACATTCCTTAAGATAGTCAAGGAACTCAGTACTAAGATACTCACCACCACGATCGGATCGAAGCATCTTAATGTTCCTTCCCAACTGATTCTCCACTTCTTGCTTAAACTCTTTGAATTTCTCAAAGGTTTCTGACTTATGCTTGATTAGGTAGACATATCCATATCTACTAAAATCATCAGTAAAAGTCACATAGAACCGATTAGCATCTCTTGTGGTTATGAAGGGTCCACACACATCCGTGTGTATGAGGTCCAACAAACCTTCACCCCTAGCACAAGTGCCAGTAAAAGGTGACTTTGTCATTTTACCAAGCAAACAAGATTCACAACTATCATCTGACTTTAGGTCAAATGACTCCAAGACTCCATCCTTTTGGAGTTGGCCTATGCGTTTCTTGCTTACATGTCCAAGACGACAATGCCATAAGGATGCTTTATCTAAGCTAGTGGAAGAGTTAATACACAATACATTATTTCCTAGATTATCTACAACAGATACTGTTTCATACACGCCATCACAAGGTAATGCTTTAAAATAAAGAACATTATTAAAGAAAGCATCAATACTACCATTATTATTATCAAAATAAAAGGTAAAACCTTGTTTATACAATGCATGAAAGGAAATAACATTTCTTGCCATTTCTGGCGAATAATAACATTTATTCAAATCTAATGTAAACCCACTATTTAGCATTAAGGAATAAACTCCTATCTTGATGACAGGTGAAGCTTTCCTGTTTCCCATCATCAAGTTTATCTTTCCCTGCTCCACATTCTCACTTCTTTTTAGTCCCTGCAAATCACAACATATGTGAATACCACAACCTGTATCAAGGACCCAAGACTTAGAATGAGGTGAGTTATTAGACAATATAGTGTATATACCTGCATGGTTGGGTTTTACTTTCCCATCCTTCAAATCTTGTTGGTACTTTGGGTAGTTTCGCTTCCAGTGCGACTTTTCATGGCAATAGAAGCATTCAGCCTCATTAGGGTTAGCAGAAGGAGTGACAAAACCTTTCTTGGTTTTGCTTGAAGAGGAGCCTTCAAGGGTCTTACCCTTGGTACCCTTAGAAGGGTTCTTTCTCTTCTTCCCTTTGCCATGCCCGATTGCCAAGACATTGGCCGCAGTTGGAGTAGGAGTAGTAACAACCGACTTACCCTTTAGACCACTTTCGGCGGTCTTCAAGAGTCCTTGAAGTTTGCTGAGGGTGACTTCTTCCTTGTTCATGTGATATGTCATGCGGAATTGATCATAACACGATGGGAAGGAGTGCAAAATGATGTCTATTGCTAACTCCTCAGGGAAGTTCACATTCAGCTTCAGTAAACGGTCCACATACCTTTGCATTTTCTGCATGTGGCCCGTGATGGGTTCACCATCCTTTATTCGGGTTGTTATCATGGAGGAGATTATTTCATATCGCTCTTGACGAGCACTTTGATAGTAGTTGTCCATCAAGTCCTGGTGCATCTCAAAAGGATAATAGTCCTCATAGGACTTTTGGAGCTCGGCTGTCATGGTGTCCATCATGATGCATGCCACTTTTGTAGCATCTCTTTCATGTACCTCATATTCAGCAAGCTCTTTAGGAGTAGCAGTTGGCTCGGGTACCTTCAGCTCCTTGTCGAGAACATATTCTTTGTTCTCATACCGAGTGACCATCCTGATGTTTCTGATCCAATCTGTAAAGTTGGACCCATCAAAGATGACTCTCCCACAAAGATTCATGAGAGAGAAGGAGCTAGTAGGGTTTGAGCCAGAAGCATTGTTATTGGAAGACATCTGAAAAGAAGAGGGAATAGATTAGATTAGATATAGAGATAGTCCTTAACAAAACACCCAAATGTAATATTAAGGCTAGGACCCAACACAATATTTTATAACTTAGAAGAGGGATGCCGTAATCTAAGCTATAAGATATTTGAAGGTAGGTGAATGACGATTCACCAATTTCCACCATGAAAAACGAAATATTTAATTAGGTTTTAATTGGTTTAGAAACTCCTAGATTCTTTGAGATTCATTGAACTTTCTTCAATGGCATGTTTCAATCTCGAGTGTGCCCTTCAAGTTTTGTGACTGGGATGCCGAGGTTCACAAAACAAGGTGTGAAGTAACCTCGCAAATTACTTGGTACCCTTAATGTATTACCCCTCAATCGATGTGCCGGTTAACCACACACGCTTCATCGATACTATGATAAACATTAAGTCACCCTTTACCTACCTTGTTAAGTTCAAGTTAGTGTGCCACTTAACCACACACGCTCCACTAACGACTTAAACAAAGTGTAAAGTGTAATTTCATGGATTAGCACCTTATTCACATTTTCCTAAAATAACTAAGATTGGGAATTCAATAAAGTTTAGTTACTTTAGTATTATCATGATACTTTTAATGAGAATTTATAAGTCCTTGTCCTACCCGTTCGGCTAACGACCCTCCACCGATCAAGGAAGCGGTGGGTGAGAGTGGACACCCATTAAGTTGCCATTTTATAGGCAACAACCTTATACCCCCCTTATAGACCGGCTTCGTGAATGAGGCGTACTAGCGGTAAGACGACTTGATCTTATACATATATAAATATTATTAAAGTTATAATATTATAAAGTATAAGGGTTGAATTTTAACTTTTCAAATTCTAGGGGTTGGAACGAAAGTTTTTAATTTGACTTTAAATGTTCCAAAACTTGAGGGCAAGTTTTGTAAACTTTCAAAACTTTTCATTTCTCATAACTTATGAGTTAATGGTTATTAAAAATGAAGACTCTTCATTTTTTGTAACCTATGTGTTCTTTTAATGGTTATTTATAAATGTGACTTTTGGCTATCCATAACTTAAGAACTAGTTATGGACTCCATTAAAACACATAAAGATCAAGAATTAATCTAATCAATTATTAGCACATAATTTCTATGATCTTCTAAACTCATATGTTTATGAATGTTCATATCAAAAATTTCAAGAATCGTAAGTACATATACAAAACTTGAAATTTTGATACGAGCTTTTGAACAAAACTTCGATTTTCAAGTTTTTTTTTTTTTGCATCAAGTATCAAATAAACAAACCAGGCTTTGATACCACTGATGGGTTTTGAGCATTCTAACACTCCTATGGTGTACATGCAACCCTAGAAACCTTGGATCTATGTTTGACTAAGATACATGCAAATAATTATTTTTCCAAGGTTCTTATCCTATCTAGCATGGCATGGGGAACTTGAATCAAATAAAGTTAGTAGAATTACTTACCTTGTAGTTGTAGTTGATTGCTTGGAGTTTGAGAGCCTAGCACCAATAATGTGGATGCCTCAAATGGAAGTCACAAATCACCACAAACTTGGAAACTTGAGAGAATAGTCACAAACTTCTTGAAATCGGCCCTCTTAGTTTACACACATCAACTAGTGCAATTTCAAGAACCAAAGCCTCCTTTATATAGTGTGGTGGATTAGGGTTACATTCATGTAAACCCTAATACCCATGTCTTTTCATTTCCATGAGATCCATGGGTTAAAGCTCCATGGAGTATCCATGGACTTTCCATGCAAGCCTAGCCCATTCCAAATAAGCATTAGCCCACACTATATAAATACAAGAGCCCATATTTAATTAGTCATACTTTTGATCTCTAAATTAATTCTAGATTAATTATAGATCAATACTAATTAAATAATATGATTTTATATTAATATATTAGGACTTATAATATATTAATAAATCATAACTTATACTATTCTGAAACGATTATCCATAAATTGTTCGGGTGAAGTGCAACCCAAATGGACCATGCCGGGTCGGGTCAAGTACATACCAAATATAGTTATGGACTTAGACACTATATCCAACAAGGAGGGCCTTGGATCCAGTGTTCCTTCAGTATTAGCTGCTAATTGGAGGTAAAAAGCTATCACCTTGATCATTGTTTGGTTAAATATCTTATTTAGGAAGTTTGTCGCCATTTCCATCTTCCTTTTTAGCCTTTGAGCCATTTGAGCATGACATGAAGTTGAAACTTCAGATCTGGACTGTATGAGGTCCCTTGAGCATAAAGATCCAAGCTTTATCAAGCTATTGGCAAAGTTCCAAACATGAAACCTTCTATAGAGCTTTGTTTTGGCATTTTGAGCCCTAGGCACCATGCATGGACGTAAAGCTTGCAGCTTTACGTGGTATTCCAGTCTTGGGAGGCTAGATCTAGAGTTTGGGACTTTATTTCTGGTTAGAATCGTCCGAATGAGAATTAGACTAGAGGGACTCGACGAGTGCATGACCCAACTCGACGAGTCGGTTAGGGTTTTGCCTGATAGTCCGGACGCGCTACAACTCGGCGAGTTGATGAGACAACTCGGCGAGTTGAGTTGGAGTTTTCCCAATTTTCTGAGAATATGAGGAACTCGACGATTCGAATAGATGCACTCGACGAGTTGGGTCAACATGGACTCTTGACTCGAGTGTTGACTTTCGTTGACTTTTAGGGTTTGGTCAAACTAGGGATTATGGAGGCCATGGCGGGGTAAAATGGTCTTTTTACCCTTTCCAAGAGTTAGTAAAGGGGTTGACTTAATATCTTTAGAGTGGTTGTTACAAAGTGTTAATTAGAGGTGATTATGATATGTAGGCGGAGTCGAGACCGATCGTTGAGTGCGAGATCTACTTGCTTTGCTTACGAGGTGAGTCTTCTCACTATACTTACCTGAGTGGTAATATTGTGTGACCAGAGGGTCTTATATGAGTTATTGACTGGAGGGTCTTATTTGAGTTTATGACCGGAGGGTCTTATGTGCTTATACTGAGTTATGTGATATCATGCATTTTGTCTTTGTGATTTATGATGTGTATTATATTTGTGCTTTATTGAGTTAGGACCGGAGAGTCCAAACCGAGCTGTAAGACCAGAGGGTCCTTACTGAGATACCAGACTGGAGAGTCCGACCCGAGCTGTGAGACCGGAGGGTCCACACTGAGATACCGGACTGGAGGGTCCGACACGAGCTGTGAGACCGGAGGGTCCTCACCGAGACACATGACCAGAGGGTCCTTATTGAGATTTAGCCATGAGAGGCTAATTATTTGTGCATGGTATTTTGGGGAACTCGCTAAGCTTCGTGCTTACAGTGTTGTGTGATATGTGTTTCAGGTACTTCTCAGGATTGCGGGTATGCACCGGCTTCATTGTACATACGAGTTGGAGTTTATGTTTTTGAGGATTCTGGGATATTATCAAACAATTGTTCACTTGTGTTTTGACAATTTATACATTTGTGGTTTTTGAGAAATGTGATATTGGGTTTTATGTGATTTTAAAAATGAAAATTTTGGTTGAAAATTTAAAGTGTTACAAGTTGGTATCAGAGCCTTGGTTTGAGGGATTCGGATGTACTCTCGGGTATCTCTGGACTCAAACTGAGGATTTGAGAAACTTTTCTAAAAAGAAATGTTTTTTTCTAAAATCGAGTAAGAGCCTTTAAGAGAAAACGAGATGGAGCAGTGTGTACAATCAGCCAGAGCCCGAACGGTAATTTCCCAAAATACCATTACTTGTTTATATTAAGAGATATTTATGAGATATTAGAGCTGCATGCTAGAGGATAGGCTAGGTATTTCAGAATTTAGAGCTACAGCTTCCCTATTCATGTTGCCTTAGCCTAGGGTACGCTATTGCTTGATCTTATCTGTTATTTGCTCTGTGTGTGTACTGAGTAAGGAAACATAGTAGGAACCTTTTAGAGAGAGTTTTGAGTAATCTAGGAGAGATATCTAGATGAGCATTGAGGAATCTACCAAGAGAGTAGTTTGATATCCGTGAGGGATATAGTACTTGTGAATTAGGATCCTAGGAGGAGGACTTGGGACGACTACAGGTTGGTTAGGAAGGTAGTATTGGGCCGTACTACTGAAAGCACCGGATCCGTATACGACCCAAGTAAGAAACTTAGGATACTAAGGAGCATATACGGGTGGGTAATAAGGTGAGTGCTTGAGTTAGTCTCTGATGATTTTCTTGTTTGTGTTTCATAGACACTATGGTGATTACCCGCAACAACCCCGGGGGCAGTGGTACCAGCGACAAGGAGATCTGCAGGATCATTCATGAGGAGGTGGCCGCAACTATCATAGAGGCCATACCAGAGATGTTCGGGTCTATTAAGACCACATTGATTGAGACGTTTGATGAGTGATACGCTGCTGTCATAGAGGCTGATGTTGCCGCAGCCACCGTATCCCTAGCTGCTTCGAGGCCACATGGGGGTGACTCGTTGTTTCGGGAGTTCAGCAACACGAAGTCACCAGAGTTTGATGGGACCCAAGACCCGATTCCTGCCATGAGATGGATCTCCGACATTGAGGGGTGTTTCTATACGTGTTCATGCCTGGAGCATTTGAGGGTTCGGTTTGCACTGAACCAGCTTCGCTTGGGAGCGAAGGACTGGTGGAAGTTCGTGACAACTGATTTTACTCCTACAGATAATGCTGCAGTTACTTAGGAGAGGTTTAACAAGTTGTTCAGAGATGATTATGTTCCCCAGGTGGGGAGGAAACGTTTGGCACAAGAGTTTCTGTCTCTCAAGCAGAAGACAGGGTCAGTGACAGAGATTGTGAGGATGTTCCATGAGAGGGCGCTGTTCTGCCTTGAGAACGTGTCTACCGAGCAGGCACGTGTGAGCCGGTATTTGAGCATCTTGATGAGAGATATATGGGAGTTCGTGGCGAACTCGTCATATCGAACATTGGTTGATTTGCAGACCAATGCCAGTAGGAGAGAGATTGAGCTGTAGATTCAGACCGGGGATGAGAGAGAGCAGCAGAGGAAAGATAGGAGACCAGCGCTGTCGCAGCCGGCGACGAAGCGGGCTAAGCCCGCTTATTTGAGAGCAGGAGGCCAGAAGGGCCGCACTTGTGGCAAGTGCGGCAAGAGCCACGAGGGGTCTTGTCAAGCAGGGACTTGCTCCAAATGTGGCAAGGAGGGGCACATGGCGAGGGACTGCCCCAAGGGATTTTTGGTTTGCTTTCATTGCAACGAGACTGACCACAAGAAGGTTAAGTGTCCTCAGCTCACTCAGGAATCAGCCCAGGCTTCTGCTCCAGCTGCTTTACGTGTTACTGATGGTCAGCCGTGGAAGGCTAATGCTCCAAGAGCTCGTGGGACAGCATTCCATCTGACTGCGGAGGAGGTCCATGCATCGCCTGATGTTGTTGCTGGTACGTATCTCTTTTATTCATGTTATTTTGAGATTTGTTTGTGCTTATACTGTGCTGCATATAGGTACTTTTCTTGTGAGTTCTGTGCCTGCCTTGGTGTTATTTGACCCGGGTGCGAGTCGATCTTTCATGTCTTTATCCTTTATTCGTCACATTAGTGTTAGACACGAGGCATTGAGTCGACCACTGAGGGTTTCTATAGCCGATGAGCATACGGTTTTTGCCACTGATGTATTCTGAGGATGTGTTTTAGAGATATTTGGTGTTGAGTTCCCGATAGATCTGGTACCGATAACGATGGGTGATGTATGTGTCATAGTAGGCATGGATTGGTTGAGCCGGTTTGGAGCCGTGATTGACTGTGAGCGTCAGATGCTGACCATACGAGACCCTAGTGGGGTAGTACTTACTGTGTATGGCAAGGGAACTAGATCGGGATCAGCTTTCTGCTCTGCCGCCAGGGCGAAATAGAGTTTGCAGCAGGGATACATGGGGTTTTTAGCGTACGTGATGGATACGCAAGTTTCCACTAAGAGGCCGACTTCTATTCCCGATGTGCCGGTAGTATGTGAGTTCTCGGATGTTTTCCCCGAGGAATTACCGGGTGTGCCTCCTAAGAGGCAAGTGGAGTTCCGGATCGATCTGATTTCGGGTGTGGTGCCTATTTCCAAGGCACCTTATCGCCTTGCGCCGCCTGAGATGCAGGATTTATCCTCGCACCTCCAGGAGCTGCTGGGGAAGGGTTTTATTAGACCGAGTAGCTCACTGTGGGGATCGCCGATCCTTTTTCTCAAGAAAAAGGATGGTTCACACCGGATGTGCATCGATTACTGGGAGTTGAACAAGCTGACGGACAAGAACTGTTATCCACTACCAAGGATCGACGTCTTGTTTGATCAGTTGCAGGGGCGTCTTGATTTTCCAATATTGATTTGAGATTTGGGTATCATCAAATGAGGGTCCGTGAGGAGGATATTTAGAAGACCGCTTTCTGAACTCGTTATGGGCATTACGAGTTTGTGGTGATGCCTTTCGGGCTCACCAATGCACCTGCAGCGTTCATGGACCTCATGAACCGGGTGTGCAGGCCCATGTTGGATAGGTCGGTGATCGTGTTTATCGATGACATTTTGGGGTACTAGAGGTCTAGGGAAGAACATAAGGAGCACATGCGGGAGATTCATGGAGTATTGAGGATGGAGAGGCTTTATGCCAAATTCTCCAAGTGTGATTTCTGGTTACGAGAGGTCCAGTTCCTGGGGCACCTCATTAATCAGAATGGGATTTTGGTCGAACCGGCCAAGATTGAGACGGTTATGCGATGGAAGGTGCCGAGATCCCCATCCGAGATCAGGAGTTTTCTGGGTTTGGTAGGTTACTACCAGAGGTTTATCAAATATTTCTCCAAGATTGTCGTTCTACTCACCAGATTGACCAGGAAGGGTGTTACTTTTGTCTGGGGGCCCGAGCAGCAGACCTCATTTGAGACTCTTTGCCAGAGATTGTGCAAAGCTCCAGTGTTATCCCTTCCTGAGGGAGTGGAGGACTTTGTAGTCTACTGTGATGCATCTATATCGGGGATGGGTGTCATATTGATGCAGAGGGGACACGTGATAGCATATGCGTCGAGGCAGCTGAAGCCTCATTAGACGAGGTATCCCACCCATGATTTAGCATTGGGGGCGGTCGTATTCACCCTCAAGATTTGGCGCCACTATCTTTATGGTGTCCGACGTACCACATACACGGACCATAAGAGCCCGAAGTACCTTATGGATCAGCCCAACTTGAATATGAGACAGAGGAGGTGGTTGGATGTAGTGAAAGACTATGAGTGTGAGATTTTGTATCATCTTGTCAAGGCTAATGTGGTAGCCGATGCCCTGAGTTGTAGAGCAGTGAGTGCTCCGATCTGAGATGTGTGCATGAGGATGACAGGGATGACTCCAGTCTTAGATACCATCCGAGAGGCCCAAGTGGTGGCCATAAGACCAAAGAACCGTAAGAGAGAGCGGGTGATCGGGCAAGTTTCTGAGTTTGGGACTGATGGTCGTGGGCTTATCACCTATCATGGGCGGATATGGGTGCCATATTCGGGTGGAGCTCGACAGATTTTGATGGAGGAGGCCCATAAGTCGAGGTTTTCCATTCACCCTGGGGCCACTAAGATGTATTTTGACTTGAGAAGGGATTATTTGGTGGCCCTGTATGAAGAGATATGTGACATGGGTAGTCGAGAGATGGTTGACCTATCGCCAGGTCAAGGCAGCGCACCAGCGTCCTCATGGCAAGTTGCAGTCTTTGGAGGTTCCTCTATGGAAGTGGGAGCAGATTTCCATATATTTTATTACCAAGTTACCGAGGACTGCGCGAGGTGTTGATGCGATATGGGTGATTGTAGATCGGTTGACGAAGAGTGCTCACTTCCTGGATATATAAGTGAGAGCTCTTCTGCGGAGACATTGGCTGAGATCTACGTTCAAGAGGTGGTGGCACGACATGGGGTGCCAAAATTGATAGTTTCAGGTTGGGATGTGCGTTTTACTTCCAGGTTCTGGAAGAAATTTCATGAGGAGTTGGGTACCCGGTTGCATTTCAGCACCGCTTACCACCCACAGACAGACAGACAGAGCAAGCGAGCGGACGATTCAGACCCTCGAGGACATGCTACATGCATGTGTTATGGACTTCGGTGGAAGTTGGGATACCTACTTGCCCTTGGTTGAGTTTTCATACAACAACATCCATCACTCCAGTATCGGTATGCCTCCCTTTGATATTTTATACGGGAGGAGGTGTCGGACCCCCATCTGTTGGGTAGAGGTAGGGAACAGAGTGATGGGGAGCTCTGGGATAGTGCTCAAGATGACAGAGCAGATCCAGCAGGTCAGACAGAGGTTGCTGACAGCCTAGAGTCGTGAGAAGAGTTATGCAGACCGGCGATGTTCGGAGCTAGAGTTCTAGGTCGAGGATTATCTCCTCCTGAAGGTATCCCCATGGAAAGGGGTGATCCGATTCAGGAAGTGGGGCAAGCTGGGCCCTAGATACATCGGTCCTTTCAGAGTGATCGCTCGAGTGGGTAAGGTAGCTTATCGGTTAGAGCTGCCTGCAGAGTTGAGTCAGATTCATAACACCTTCCATGTGTCCCAGCTGAGGAAATGTGTAGCCAATGAGACGGCAGTGGTCCTTTTAGAGGACATTCAGGTTGATGATCGCCTGAACTACATTGAGAATCCGATAACGATCTTGGATAGGAAGGTGAAGGTCTTGAGGAATAAAGAGGTGCCCTTGGTTCAGATTCAGTGGCAGCATCGGAAGGGATCCGAGTGGACTTGGGAGCTGGAGTCCGAGATGCGCATGCAGTACCCAGAGTTGTTTCAGGAGAATGACTTCGAGGGAGAAGTCTGATTCTAGTGGGGGAGAATTGTAACATCCCTACTCCAAGATACAATATTTGATTATATTATATTCATTCTGTTAGGGCAACTCGACGAGTTGGATGCCCCAACTTGCCGAGTAGAGATGGAGATAGCTGCGGGATTTCTAGAATCTACTTGACGAGTTGCAGGACCCCAACTCGACGAGTAGGTGATGAGTGTGAAAACCCTAATTTTCAGGGTTTGTACCCTATTTAAAGGACCTTAAGCCTTCATTTCCGCCTCCATTATCACCTTAACACCATGAGAGAAACCCTAAACGAGCTAGTGTCATTTGTGTGTCTGTGTGTGTATGAGAGAGAGAAAGAGAGATATGCTAAGAGAGTGTATCTTAGTGGAATATTGAAGGAGCTTGAGGAGCAAGAGGATTGGAACGAGAGGAGGGCCTTGGATCCAGTGTTCTTTCAGTATTAGCTGCTAATTGGAGGTAAAAAGCTATCACCTTGATCATTTTTTGTTTAGATCTCTTCTTTAGGAAGTTTGTGGCCATTTCCATCTTCCTTTTAGCCTTTGAGCCATTTGAGCATGACATGAAGTTGAAACTTCAGATCTGGACTGTATGAGCTCCCGTGAGCATAAAAATCCAAGCTTTATCAAGCTATTGGCCAAATTCCAAACATGAAACCTGTAACACACCGTTATTTTCTTCTTGTAAATCAATCCAATTCAATCTAAAGTCAGACTCGTTTCTGCTATCTGTTTACTGTGTTTAAGGCCAATTTGAGAGTCTCTAAGCCTAGTACACTTAAGGATTGAGTGTTATGAAGTATTAGCTCTAGATCAGAAGGCTGGTTCCAAACCAGAAAGTCCAACACATGAGGTTCACGGTCGTAAACCTTTTTCACGGCCATGAACACTCTTCTAGCCGTGAACCACCCTCCATATATATGGGATAGCTTCATTTTTACTTCATTTCTCCAAACTCCATCCGTGAACTATCCATTCTCTCTCAAGTATCATCAAGAGAAGGCTCACTTTTCACTCCAAAAACGTAAGCATCTCATCCCTATTCTTGTTTAATGCTTAGAAACACCTTTGTTCTTGCCTTGATTCATCATTGTTTATCATTGTTCTTCATCATCTTCAAGATCTTCAAGTGTGTACGGCCATAAACCCTTCATAAGGGCCATAAACCCTTCATAATATCTTGGGACGTAAACCCTCCCATGGCCGTGAACCCCAAAAGTTTGGCCGTGAACTCCTTTCTTTCAATCACATATGATTGTAACACATCATTTCAAGTGTTTCCTAGCACCTAAGGTTGTTTACCTTACATGATTAGTTGTTATATACACTAATAATACACATATATATGTCAATATATGCCAATTAGGATCCATTTGTCCTTGGGACTTCGTTTGGCATACCAAATATTCTATATCATATCTTCCATCAAATCTCCAACATAACGTGAGTTTATACCCCTATAATCTACTTTTTAAATGATTTAAATGCTTTTTAGGGGGGAATACAAGTTGAACACAATTATTAGATTGTGTTAATAATCACATGTGATGCCAATCACATAAAAGGTTTTCTTATGCCTTTATATATTGTGTTAACAATAAAAGATTACCAAATACTTCCAAAATGACTTAAAGTCATGCTAAATCTTTAAAGTCATGTAAACTCTTTTTAAAACACTGTTAAAACTCTTTTAATACTTTTAAACTCTTTGAAAAAGGTTTTATAAACTATTTCATATTATAATTGTCAAAAGCATGTTCATATATGTATAAGTATATAAATAAGACTTAAAGGGCTTAAGACTAATGAGTTACCTTATCTCCTTTTCTTTGTTTGGATGTGGTTTAAGGTGAGGTTATTTGTCTGAAGGTCGTTTCCTTCTTAATTATATACATTATACATATGGGAATATAAAAGATTACTTCAGTCGGTATCATTACCTTTGTATCATGCTGAGCAAAGGGATACATTCAGGAGAGATCATGTTAATCAGATAGAACATATAAATTATAATAGGTATAATTTATGAAACAAACGAGAAATCTATTTTTCTAGATAAGTATACGAGGTCTAAACTACTTTGTCGAGAAAAGGATATAATTCGATCTTTACTCAAACTAAAATGTGATTGTACATATTCAGGACATAGAAATACTTGCTATGTTACATTCTTGTAACCAGAGTCTCCTGGAGGGAGAGCGGACATTGTGTATATAGATCTATACGGGACCGACAATCCTACATCCTGACTACTAGCTACAGTCCGGCAGACCGGCCATGTGGTGACAAATGTCACATATTCAGTTTCGACACCAATAGGTCGTCGTGTTCATTCTAGTCCAGTATGGTTACAACTTTATCACATTTAAACCCTAATTAACCAGGTTAATATAAGGGTAGTTATTCACCAGTAGTTTGTTCTTTTCAAGAAATACTACTTTACTAATCACTTTCCGTTATCATAACGGTTTTATGGGGATTTAAAACTACTTATCATAACGTTTTTATGGGGATTTAAAACTACTTATCAGAACGGTTTTATGGGGATTTAAAACTACTTTACATAACAGTTTTATGGAGATTTAAAACCACTTTTCACCATTAAAATGGAAAACATACTTTTCATAATTTTATGGATAGTTAAAATTATGTTAAACATTATTATAGGTATAATAATACTTGAATGGAACATAATCTGTGACAACCCGAAACTTCTCTTTGATGTAAGCCATTCAATTCAAGCAAAGTTAGACTCGTTTCTGCTATCTTTTAGCATTGTTTAGAGTCTATTTAAGGGTTATAAGCTCAGTAGATTCAAGCATTGGGTTTAGGGAAGTGTCAGCTAAAGTTCTTCGCGTTGAAATCGAGCCGAACACTCCATCCAAGGGAGTGTACGGCCGTACACATCAGTGTACGGCCGTACACCCATGTTGACCGTACACCCACCCCTATATAGAAGCCTTCCCTTCATTTTTCATTCATTTCTTCAACTTCCAAGTCAAGAACTCGGATTCTCTCTCAACTATCATCAAGCTTTTTCACCTAGATCTTCAAGAAAAGTGAGTATTCTTCCTTGGTTAGTTGATTCATTTCATTATGTAGGAAGGATTCATGATTTCATCCATGAATCATCTTCAAAACTCAAGAACATCACGAGTGTATGGCCGTACACTCTATCTATGGCCGTACATCCTTGTTAAGTCCATGATATAAGGCTTTAAACAATTTCTAGGTGCTAGTTCACCATTAGGACTCTTGAACCCTTGAACCCCTTTGATTTAAGACCCAAAATCGACCATTTTGCAAGAACAAAAGGATTGTACGGCCGTACACCCTTGTATGGCCGTACACACCTCAAAACACCCCAAAAGGGCCTCCAAAATGCCAACTTAGTTCATATTCTTGTTGAGCATGAGACCCACTAGTTTCCCCATTGTCGAATAACCCTCTTTAGCATGTTTTACCATGAGTGTATGGCCGTACACACCATTTTTGTGGCCTTAAACGCCCCTTTGATGAATCACATGTGATTTTAACAGTTAGTCCAAGTGTTTTCCTAGTCCCTAAGGGTGTTTCCTTGCATGTTAGTTGTTCAAAACACTAATTGCATGCCTATATATGTCGTTAGGACTCGTTTGTGTCTCGGGAAATCATTAGTGGAACTACTCACGCGAACTTTCAATCGAATTACCCACCTAAGGTGAGTTCATACCCCTATGTCTTTACTATTTTTAACGTTTTCAGGGGAGAATACACGCCAAACATAAATGATTTGTGAAACTTATACAAAAGGATTTCAATAAACTTAACACGGATGTAATTGATTCAACCATATAGTTTTCTATACTTTCATAAAACATATAGATATTTCATCCCTTTTTGTACTATGTTGAGCATAAGGGGAGTTTTCATCATAATCACAGAACTTTCAATATAAAACATGAATTGAACGCACAAATGAACATATAAACTATAATAGGTATAGTTTATGGAACAATTAACATATCAATGTACAAGACAAAGATTCAATGCAACCAGACATATAAACTATATAAAGTGTAGTTTATTAACTATGTAGACAACGTACTAAATTCAATGGATTCATTTTATTCTACATATAATCCTTAGTATAGCATTTTATGAATGAACATTCTTCGTGTACTTATTTGAGTACTAACAAAAGTCCTGAGATGATAACCAGAATCTCCTGGAGGGAAAACGTGAGTTTTTGTATAGATCTATACGGGATTAACAATCCCGCACCATAACTGTTAGCTACAGTTAGGCCGGCAGGCCTGGGTGACAAAGTCATTTCGATTTTGACGCCTGAAGAACGTCGTTCAGGAAATTCAATGGTCAAGTATGGTTATAACAACTCATAAATTTGGTACTAAGAATATACGATTAATGTATGAATGGTAATAACTTCAATTAGTTTTATTATAAAATAATAGAACTCCTATACATATTACACTTTTCAGAAATTTCCAAACGTACTATAGATACTAGTGATGACCAGGGTTTTTCATGCAAACAGAGATTTCTTATTCAATCAAACAATACACAACACATTCAATGAGATTTAGTAACAAAATACATATGTTAGAAAATAATGGATTTTCTTGGAAACATACGAACATTTTACAGATTCATCAACAGATTTTCAGTACAAAAACATGCTTATGAACTCACCAGCTTTATGTTGATACTCTTTCAAAATTGCTTGTATTCTCAGGAAATCAGTAGACAGGTACCACCTGGAGTTTTGAGAAGACGGAGCGTATAGAGTCTCGTCTTTTACTTTTGTCATACTTTTGATGTCTATAAACATGAGTCAAACTGATGTAAATATTTTTAGTTAATTAATGTAATGGTTGTGTTTACTATGCTTACTATGATGCAATTGTTGTGATACTACATATGATGTCATCCACCTCCGAACGTTTCCGCCGTTTTGGTTTGGGGGTGTGACAATCCATCACTTTCCCAAAACTAGTGTAACATAAATGACTTAAATGGTTAATAATATAATTCCTTAGTTTATTCATCAGAGTTATGTATAAGTAATATCTGATTGGCAGTGGAATGTGTGACAACGGTCAAAATTCGAGTCGGTTCTAGATTTGACTAGACTTGGTTGCACATATATGCACAACACATATTAGACTTAGTAACTAGAAGCTAAGTTATAACCTAGTAGAAACTTGGAAACAGATAGAAACAATGGATGGTGTACTTAGATTTCACATTGATATGTGAATTCTATAACTACTTAACTATAGAGACTATCCATATTCGAGTCGCTCTTTGACTCGAACACCTTTTCATGAATCATATACACACATCATGCACTTGACTTAAAAGTAGAAATTAGGTCAAAGTCTCATAGAAACTTAAGTCAAAGTTGAAGACTAGGACTAGTATACTCGATTCCTCAATTTCGCTTGAATCTCGGAATCACTACATAGAATGCCAATAAACCGATAAAATAAGTTACAAACATTATTTATAACTATGAAAAGAGTTATAATACCATAAGATAAATTTAAGTCTCAAAGATTCTATTGATTTTGATATCCAAAGATTTACAAATCTCAAAAACCCTAAATGCCCTAAAAACCTAAATTTATGAAATTTAACCTTAAAAATTCTATAAAATTAGTTATGAGCCTCATAATATGATCTTATAATAATAAAAATTATACAAATTCATTCAAGGAAAATAAAATTTCACTCATTAACATTTACCCTTAATTTATAAATCAAAAATCAAGGTTTTATGAATAAAAACTTGATTTTAGTGCACATTTTATATAAAATTTAGATATTTTATAAAAGAAATTAAATTTTATAAAACAAAATGAATGAGAAAGGGGTATTATACTCAAAATTTTGGACCCCTCTCTTCCCATATCTCTCTCTCACACTCTTATTCTCCAACACACACACATCTCTATTCTTTCTCTCTCTAAAAAACTCTCTCTACCTTCTCTCTAATTTTTTTTCTCTCCAAACACCACAACCACAGCCTTTTAACCAAGAAATTATGGAGATTCATAAGGGTTTTTCAAGCCACAAATAAATTTAAGGTAAAGAACATACATCTCTTGAAGATCCACAACAATGATTTAAGCCATGCATGTGCATTTTACTTCAAAAACCGACTTCTACTTCTTCATCTTCTTCAAACTTGTTTTCTTTTTGTTAAAATGGTTTTTAGAACATCATGGATGTGTTTTAACACCATGCATGTATGATAAACAAGGTTGCATGTTCATGATCTTAGTGCAAAAATCGATTTTAAGGATTAAAACATCAAACTCAAGTTAAGAGTTTTTGAGAAACAAAATTTGTTAGTAAATGCATGTATACATTTTGATAAGTTTTAATCTTTTGATCTCTGGAAACATGATTAGAATATAAGTTTATCATGATATCTTTAAAATACTTCAAAAGATTTACTCAAAGAAATGATAAAAACTCACTTTTCTAACCAATCATCATGCATGCAATCTGCCAGATTTCTTTACCTGACTTTAAACTGCCATATCTCACTCATTTATTAACCAAAATTCGAGATTCTTTTTCTGAAATATAATATTTTGAGCTAGATTTCAAACCCATCTGACCTCACTGGAAAATTCTAATATTTCGATTTTTAGAAATTTTTACAAAACTGTTGCTCAATCCGCACCTTTTTGTGAATACTAGTTTTGTATTGCATGTTCAAAGGTCTAATTCATCACTAAAAATCAAGGAAAAATTAATTTGAGCACTTAACATCACGTATTAATAGGTATAAAAAGATCTTGATTCAAAAGTCTTTGGAACATGTTGCAAAAATTTTCAAAGTAGCATCAATAATCTTTACCAAAATCACAAGAATCAAGTTTTCTCTATAATTGTTTGAGCCTTTAGGCATGTTTTTCGACATCAAAAATAAGAAAACAATTTTTCATTGTTATTAAATTGTTTGAAGATGCATTATGGAAATTTTCAGTTCAATATATATTTTCTTTATTTTTACATGAAAATAATAAGAAAATAGAGTGTTAAAGCATATAAAATACTTACACTTGTAAATAAATTTTGGAAATATTTGTGGATGACCCTTTAAGTTAATAAACATCTCTCATGAAGTTTCATCGATTTTTGTTACTGTTTAGTATGGTTTCTAATTTTCTTTTTATTTAGCACCAATAAATCATAAAACCACTTTAGGGAATGTGAAAATATTATTTCTTATTTTTCACAACTTGTACCTTATATTTAAGACTCAGAAAAATATTTTGAAAAATTTGTCAAAATGTATATCTATTTTTCTTGAAATTTTGTGTTTATAATGGACTAAAAAAAGGAAAACTAGTTTTACTCATCCAAAATTTATGAAAATTTGCCAGAAATTCTTATAATATGTTAGGATGATACATAAAAATTGTGATGATTTTTATCTTCTGTATGCTATTTTTCATCTATTTTTCCAAGATTTAATACACTTAAATGTACAAAAATCATAAAATTGGGTTAAACAGTTTAGAAATCCATTTTTATATTTTTCCCAACTTAAGTATGTGTAATAACACTTGTAAAAAAGGTTTTGTGAATTTTTGAAACTGTTATCTATTTATTTCTATTTTTATAGAATAAATACATAAAAATCAGAAAATATGTGTTAAACTTTTTGAAAACACATATTAATATTTTTTCCAAATTATGTACACTGTAAAACAGTTACACAAAAATTATTAGAATTTTTCATGATAACTTACTATTTTTCCATGATTTTATGATTATTCGATGAATTAAATGGTGAAAAATAGTTAGACAAATCAAAAATTCAAGAAAATTTATCTTAAGGTTTTTGAATTCAATTAAAACTGAAATACAAAGTTTGGGAAATTTAGAACTAAATTGATTTAGTTTTTGAATATTTAATCATTAGAACACCTCTTAAAATGTTAAATATTAACATTTCAAAAATGAGAATTTTCCACTTAAATTGTTATATAACAATTGATTCATTGAAATTTAATTTTCACAGAAAAATGTTTGTAACTTATCAATATTAAATTTTGACACAATATTGGCATAATTCTATTATAGTAGTAAGTATACTAGTGTTAGATTTTGATTAGAGACTCACTAGCGAATACCATTATTGTAGGAATCGGTAGTGGTACACGTGGAACGTAGTTCAAGGCACCATTTGCATCATCTCAATGCATTGTGAGTATTCACGCACTCCCCAATTTTAGGTTTTTATGTTTTGGGGTGGAAAAGCATGTCCGAAAAACTATTTATTGTTCGTTGTATTTAAATTGATTCGTATCAAACTCGATTGCTATATTTTGCTATAATTTGCTATATTGTGCTATGTATGTCTATGCAACACGGAACATGAGAACTTATCGTCTTAAGTCCCTTCCTTATACTTTACTCCAACCATTAACTCTTTGAGTCAATGGTCATTATGGATAGCGCTATTAGGAATTGACAACTCCTCACTCGCCCGATTGCTGGAGTGCATGATACCATATAATCTATGTAACGATAAGCATAGATCTTGATAGGGCATCAGTCATGGGCTTGGTTGGGAACTCATTGTTTGCTCATACACATACAATCTTGTTATCTATTATGGCAATAAATTTGTTTATCAATTATAGCAACGAACTTTGTTGCTAATTATAGCAATGAACTTTGTTTCTCATTACAACATCGAAATTTTATTATTGGAAACTTATATACATGTTTTAGCAATGAAATTGTTTGCTCCTTGCAGCAATGAACTTGATTACTCATTTTAACAATATATTTTCATTTATGGAAACTTTTATCAAAACTTGATTTCGATTCATGAAACCAATATTTTTTTTTATCTATGAGTACTCACCAACTATTTTTATAGTTGACGCTCGTTTTACATGCTTTTTCAGGATTCATCGAGTAAGTGGCACTTAGGGACACATCACTTTTAGGAGAATTCGCATGTGTTGTTTTTCAATTTACATTGTAATTTCTTTTAAAAGTTGTTCAAACCCATTGTAAATTTGTAATAATTTTTAATACTATGGTTGGTGTTGTCTTTTAACTTTTGCTATGAAACCCTTTACACTGCCATGCCTCGTGTTTCCGCTTTAGCGGGGTGTGACAGAATGTGTGATTTTCGCCTTACTTCCTGTTCCTTGTTTGGTTGTGGGCTTAGGGCAGATTCACACATTTAACTGTCCGTTCGATATTAGGTTATATATAACTAGTATAAACTAAGTAATTATAGAGGGAACTATTATGGTTATCATATTATCACGTCAGAAAATATAGGATTTTCTGGAGGAACCAGTTAACTTTTTCAAGAACTTAGAGTACACTTTATATAACAAAAATACTTATGAACTCACCAGCTTAAATGCTGATTTACTCTTTCAAAATAACTTGTATTCTCAGCAATCCAGTAGACAGGTACACTCCCGGAGCTTTTGAGAAGACTGCCTAGTATCGTGTTGTGTCTTAAGTCTTCTACCGTATCTATTTTGTTGTTTGAATATGTAATGTTTAAACACTTATGTAAAACTTAGACTTATTAATGCAATGGTTGTTTATACTTTGATTACTATAATGCATGTGTTGTGATACTTACATGACGTCCTCCACCCCCGAACGTTTCCGCCGTTCTGGTTTGGAGGTGTGACAGATTGGTATCAGAGCATTGTTTATAGTGAACTCAATATATATGTCATAAAAGATATACAACTATAAATACATTGGGATAAAAACACTCTGACCAAGAATTATACTTTAAGATATAACAATATTTTATAAAAATATAAGTACATGCAGAATATATATATATATATATATATATATATATATATATATATATATATATATATATATATATATATATACTAGAATGAGTATCACAAGAAGAACAAAACAAAAGTATTTGGATGTTGGACATGGCGGTTAAACCTTGACAGTTATGTAATCATATCTGGGATCAATATAGCCTGATCAACTATATTCATTTGAGATATGACCAGCATGTGTTTGGGAGTGATTGTAGTGTTGCAACAAGTCTAAAACTTACCTAGGAACCAGAAGAATTCTAGAATCGAACATAAAGGTTAAAATACTATAGGAGTATTTTAGGATGCTATAACAACTAAACCGAAAACTTATTAACTTCTTATATCTAGAAGTTCTAGAATCAAATATATAATTAAAATACTATAAGAGTATTTTAGATACCATAAATAAACCTTTGGGAAATTTTAACAGATCTTTTCTGGTAAGTCTATAATTACTAAGTGTATACGTTAAAGTTATATATAGTTGAGATTTTATAGACTTAGAATAGGTGATTTTCACTCTATTTCCTTTTCCTTGTTTGGATGTGGTTTTAGAGTACGATTACTTATTAGAAGGTCTATTTGATCTGGATTATATATATATAATCGGTACACACTGTGTGATTATAGGAAGACCGGAAAGGATCACCTTCGTAAAAATATAAATTTACACATAGATTCTTTAGACATTCCCATTCTCGTATAAACGCCTTAGATAGATGCGGTCAATCTAGCAATCAATAGAAGAGTCAAGGAGGATCCAACAGAGTTTCATTAAGAGAATTCCGAGAAAGAAAAAGATGAGAAGTAAAGAAACTATAGAAATCATTTAGTGCCCTTACCCTATTTAAGGACACCAGTGAGAGGTTCGCATAAACTTACGGGATTCGAACTCTTCATTATGAAGTAATGGAGATCAGTGTTAGAATCGGAATTAGACGGCACAGAAATTCAATATACCTACGGAGGAGAAAGACACCATATAGATACGAGGAGAGAACAAATCATTATCGCCCAGAATAGAACGGAGAATAGAGGAAAACCATGCGTATTACATGCGAAGTGTTTAAGAGCCTTTTCATCTCAGTAACAAATAATAAATAATGCAACCTAGTGAGTTAGTGATTACACTACTCACATTAGGCATAAGTTTATCATATTTTCCCGTTACGACTGATAACAGTAAATCGAATCACGAAATATCAATTGAGAGTGATTATTTCTACTAATTCATGAGTCTATTTTATGTAGACTCTGATATGAATTGTTTTCAAATCTTTCCGAAGTTGGAGTATGACATTCTCCAACCAAAGATAACTTAGTTCGGTTGACACTCGGTTTATAACCATTCTAGAAACTTACTTCTACTCTTACCAGGACGGCATCATAGGGATGTGGGTCAAATTATTGAGAACCGGATAACAAAACGAAAAATTTATAAGTATATATAAAGGTTTAGAATACATTTAGAGACAATCATCATTACTCACGAACTCATTTTCTCATAGTGTAGCAGAATCATGCCTCCGAAGAAATGTAACCAACCCACCAGTAAAACACCAATCCTTCAGATAGATTCGGCTACGTTTCAAGCTGCAGTCACAGCAGCCGTAGCAGCTGTCATGGATCACCTTAATGCTAACAACGCAAATGTTAGTGAAAATGTAATCGAAAATTCCGATCGTGGTGATAACCTATTTCAGAAACAAGTGCCTACTTGTAAAGACACTCCGGACCTCAAACCTAATATCTTGAAACGAAGGTTCGAGAACGAGAAAGGGAGTTGTTCAACTCAAGGACCTACTAAAGGGCAACAAACTGGGGCAGTCAATACCCCCATCAGCCCTGCTATCCCAACACCAACCACGCCGTACTTAGGAAACCTCCCACACTGCAGCAGGTGCAACTACCATCATCATGGAGTCTGCCGAGTGCTGCATTGCTAAAGATGCAACATGAAGGGGCACACCGCCCGCATCTGTAGGACTTCAGTCGAGTTCATCACTTCAACTACCAATGTTGGAGCCATTCCAATATGTCACCTTTGTGGTGAAATAAGACATTTCAAGAGGGACTGTCCAACAGAAAAGAACGATGTGGGAGCAGGAGGAGTTTGAACCCAGAGACTGGGGAAGCTTCAAAGAACCCTGCTATATTTTGGTACGCTTCCAAAACCTAATAATTAATTATAATTATAATTACTCTCTCGTTTGAACCAAATCACAGCACTCATATAAAACTTGAAACCCTAATAGGTAAGCTATGATGGCTTAGTGTATACATAAGGGTTATTTATAATTAAGATTTGTAGATTTAGAGTGAGTGATCCTGCCTCATTTCCTGTTCCTTGTTTGGTTGTGTAATTAGGGCATGTTTGCTCAGTTAACTGTCTTACCAATCTTAATTATACATGACTTGTATACACCGAGCGATTATAGAGAGACCTAGTAGGGATCAATTCGCTAAAATTCATTAATTCAAATTATCAGAACCCTTGTATTTGTAGTACCCGCCAATTTCGAATTAAAAAGGGGGTTTGTAGCAATATAACAGAATAAAACTAAAGGCGCTGAAAACTTATGTACATAGGATTATTCATCATCCTAGTAATCATCTCTTCCAGAATGACTTAATATCAAATTCGTCAAGAAGTTCCGACATCCTCATCTGACATGGTATGGCCTGGTCCTTACCATGCAAAATTCTTATGCTGTATAAAAAGAACTTTTTCCTTAATCAGCCGTCGGATGAAATTCTTCTAATCCATAACGAAAACCCCTATATCACCTCTCACTTCAAAACTTCAGAAGTACCCATGCGAGGGGTACCACGCCCTACTAACCTACTCAGTAGATAGGAAACTTGAAATGAAAAGCACCGAAGTAGTATCAGAATTCAGTAACCAACGAAGTACCCCCAATATATCTTATAGGAAAATCATTGTACCACAGGTCAAGTTCAAGAATAAAGGCTAAGAACTCATTAGGTTAATCTATCGCTTCTAAGTGTATACGCGAGAGTGGTATATAATTTACACTTAACAAGATTTAGGATGTGTGATCCCGCCCTATCTCCTGTTCCATGTCTGGTTGTGGACCTGGGGCAGAGTTACCCATCCGAACGTTTTTTCAAATCTAAATTATATACAACTCTATATACATGAGGTGATGGTGGGCGAGCCAAGTCTGAGTCTTATCATGAACTTCTGAGCAAAATCCGCAGGCTTACTGTAACAATCGGAGATATATGAGTGGGAGTGGTAGTGGATTGTAATGGACTTTATAATCAAGTTACCAAGGCAACAGGTGGACTTGATGCCATTTTGGATGATCGTCGACAGATTAGCCAAGTCCGCGCACTTCCTACAATTGTAAAGAAACATGCAAAATAGAGAAGATAACTAGAACGTGTGTTAGAATGATTAGTAAGACTGCACGGTGTTCCAATATATTTTATCTCCGTTAGAGATAATAGTTTTAGGCAGTCACTTCAGGAGTTCCTGGAACTAGGCTAGACATCAGTATAGTCTACCGTCCAAAAACCAATAGACAGAATGAGAGATCAATTCAAGCATTAGAAGTCGTACGAAGAGCATATGTGATTGACTTTGGTAGAGCAACAATACTCACTTGTCAATTAGTCGAGTCCTTAATCATGCTAGCAATTAAAGTTGCTATGTTCGAAACCCTCTTTGGTCGCAAGTGCAAATCCTCTCTGCACTGGATTAAAGTAGGTGACACGCAACTAGCTAGAGGTCCAATTTCCATACAGCACCTTCGCTGGTCCGAAAATCATACGAGAAACTACCGAGAAGAGCGTACGAATCAGGAAGCGACGTAAGACTTCCAAAGTCAATAAGAAAAGCTATGCCAACAATAAGAGAAAACCCTTCAAATTCCAGGTTAGTGACCACGTCATGTGATGGTCTCACCCTGGAAGGACATGATACGCTTCGGAAAACGTGGAATACTAAATTCAAGGTACATAAGATCATTCGAGATTCTTGCTAGATTTGTCCAGTAGCTTATAGACCCCGACTACTTCAAGAATTCAATAATCTACATCTTACCTTCCACGTCTTTATCTTGAAAAGTATTTATCCGACGAGACCTTTGTTTTCCCACTCGATTAGATCGAGATAACTGAGAACCTCAACTTTGTGGAAGAATCTTTAGAAATCCTAGACAGCGAAGTCATTAGGACTAATCAAATCCCTATCCCAATAGTGAGAGTCCGCTTAAAGTGCATAGCGAGGACCCAAATTCACTTGGGGTGGAGAGGATCATCAGAACCATATGTATCTACCTTTTTCCCTCCGTTCATGTATACACCTTAGACTAACTTTCGGGACGAAATTCTCTCTAACAGGGGGATAATGTAACACCCCGTTATTTTCTTCTTGTAAATCAATCCAATTCAATCAAAACTCAGACTCGTTTCTGCTATCTGTTTACTGTTTTTAAGGCCAGTTTGAGAGTCTCTAGGCCTAATACACTTAAGGATTGAGTGTTATGAAGTATTAGCTCGAGATCAAAAGGCTGGTTCCGAACCAGAAAGTCCAACACATGAGGTTCACGGTCATAAACCTTGTTCACGGCCGTGAACACTCTTCTAGCTGTGAACCACCCTCCATATATATGGGATAGATTCATTTTTACTTCATTTCTCTATACTTCAGCCATGAAATATCCATTCTATCTCAAGTATCATCAAGAGAAGGCTCACTTTTCACTCGAAAAACGTAAGCATTTCATCCCTATTCTTGTTTATGCTTAGAAACCCCTTTGTTCTAGCCTTGATTCATCATTGCTGTTCATCATCTTCAAGATCTTCAAGGGTGTACGGCCGTAAACCCTTCATAAGATCTTGGGTCGTAAACCCTCCCATGGCCGTGAACCCCTAAAATTTGGCCGTGAACTCCTTTCTTTCAATCACATATGCTTGTAACACTCCATTTCAAGTGTTTCCTAGCACCTAAGGTTGTTTACCTTACATGATTAGTTGTTATATACACTAATAATACACACACACATATATATATATATATATATATATATATATATATATATATATATATATATATATATGTCAATATATGCCAATTAGGATCCATTTGTGCTTGGGACTTCGTTTTGCATACCAAATATTCTATATCACATCTTCCATCAAATCTCCAACATAAGGTGAGTTCATACCCCTATAATCTACCTTTTAAATGATTTAAATGCTGTTTAGGGTGGGAATACAAGTTGAACACAATTATCAGATTGTGTTAATAATCACATGTGATGTCAATCACATAAAAGGTTTTCTTATGCCTTTAAATATTGTGTTAACAATAAAAGATTACCAAATACTTCCAAAATGACTTAAAGTCATGCTAAATCTTTAAAGTCATGTAAACTCTTTTTAAAAAACCGTTAAAACTCTTTTAATACTGTTAAACTCTTTGAAAAAGGTTTTATAAACTATTTCATATTATAATTGTCAAAATCATGTTCGTATATGTATACCTATATAAATAAGACTTAAAGGGCTTAGGACTAATGAGTTACCTTACCTCCTTTTCCTTGTTTGGATGTGGTTTAAGGTGAGGTTATTTGTCCGAAGGTCGTTTACTTCTTAATTATATACATTATACATATGGGAATATAAAAGGTTACTTTAGTCGGTATCATTACCTTTGTATCATGCTGAGCAAAGGAATACATTCAGGAGAGATCATGTTAATCAGATAGAACGTATAAATTATAATAGGTATAATTTATGAAACAAACAAGAAATCTATTTTTCTAGATAAGTATACGAGGTCTAAACTTATTTGTTGAGAAAAGGATATAATTCGATCTTTACTCAAACTAAAATGTGATGGTACGTATTCAGGACATAGCAATACTTGCTATGTTACATTCTTTTAAACAGAGTCTCCTGGAAGGAGAGCGGGCATTGTGTGTATAGATCTATACGGGAATGATAATCCCACATCCTGTCTGCTAGCTACAATCCGGCAGACCAGCCATGGAGTGACAAATGTCACATATTCAGTTTCGACACCAGTAGGTCGCCGTGTTAATTCTAGTCCAGTATGGTTACAACTTTATCACATTTTAACCCTAATTAACCAGGTTAATATTAGGGTAGTTATTCACCAGTAGTTTTTTCTTTTCAAGAAATACTACTGTAGTAATCACTTTCCATTATCATAACGGTTTTATGGGGATTTAAAACTACTTATCATAACGGTTTTATGGGGATTTAAAACTAATTTACAGAACAGTTTTATCGAGATTTAAAACCACTTTTCACCATTAAAACGGAAAACATTCTTTTCATAATTTTATGGATAGTTAAAATTATGTTAAACCTTATTATAGGTATAATAATACTTGAATGGAACATAATCTGTCACTTTCTCAAAACTAGTGTAACATAAAGGACTTAAATGGTCAATTCTATAGTTCCTTAGTTTATTCATCAGAGGTATGTATAAGTAATATCCGATTGGCAGTGGAATGTGTGATTTCCGCCTTACTTCCTGTTCCTTGTTTGGTTGTGGGCTTAGGTTAGATTCACACATTTAACTGTCCGTTCGATATTAGGTTATATATAACTAGTATAAACTAAGTAATTATAGAGGGAACTATTATGGTTATCATATTATCACGTCAGAAAATATAGGATTTTCCGGAGGAACCAGTTAACTTTTCCAAGAACTTAGAGTATACTTCATATAACTAAAATACTTACGAACTCACCAGCTTAAATGCTGATCTACTCTTTCAAAATAACTTGTATTCTCAGGAACCCAGTAGACAGGTACACTCCCAGAGCTTTTGAGTAGACTACCTAGTATCGTGATGCGTCTTATGTCCTCTACCGTATCTACTTTGTTGTTTTAATATGTAATGTTTAAACACTTATGTGAAACTTATACTTATTAATGTAATGGTTGTTTGTACTTTGATTACTATAATGCATGTGTTGTGATACTCACATGACGTCCTCCACCCCCGAACGTTTCCTCCGTTCTGGTTTGGGGGTGTGACAAAATCTTCTATAGAGTTTTTTTTGGCATTTTGAGCCCTAGGTGCCATGCATGGACGTAAAGCTTGCAGCTTTACGTGGTATTTCAGCCTTGGGAGGCTAGATCTAGAGTTTGGGATTTTATTTATGCTTAGAACCGTCCGAATGAGAATTGGACTAGAGGGACTCGACGAGTGCATGAGCCAACTCGACGATTCGGTTAGGGTTTTCCCTGATAGTCTGGACGTGCTACAACTCGTCGAGTTGTGTTGGAGTTTCCTGATTTTCTGAGAACAGGAGAAACTCGACGAGTCGTATAGATGCACTCGACGAGTTTCGTCAACATGGACTGTCAACTCGAGTGTTGACTTTCGTTTACTTTTAGGGTTTGGTCAAATTAGGGATTATGGAGGCCATGGAGGGGTAAAATGGTATTTTCACCCTTTCCAAGAGTTAGTAAAGGGGTTGACTTAATATCTTTAGAGTGGTTATTGCAAAGTGTTAATTAGAGGTGATTATGATATGTAGGCGGAGTCGAGACCGATCATTGAGTACGAGATCTACTTGCTTTGCTTACGAGGTGAGTCTTCTCACTATACTTATCTGAGTAGTAATACTGTGTGACCGGAGGGTCTTATATGAGTTATTGACCGGAGGGTCTTATTTGAGTTATTGACCGGAGGGTCTTATGTGCTTATACTGAGTTATATGATATCATGCATTTTGTCTTTGTGATTCATGTTGTATATTATATTTATGCTTTATTTAGTTAGGACCGGAGGGTCCAAACCAAGCTGCGAGACCAGAGGTTCCTCACTGAGATACCGGACTAGACGGTCCGACCCGAGCTGTGAGACGGGAGGGTCCTCACTAAGATACCGGACTTGAGGGTCCGACCCGAGCTGTAAGACCGGTGGGTCCTTATTGAGACACATGCCCGGAGGGTACTTATTGAGATTTAGCCATGAGAGGCTAATTATTTGTGCATGGTATTTTGGGGAACTCAATCAGCTTCGTGCTTACAGTTTTGTGTGATATGTGTTTCGGGTACTTCTCAGGATCGCGGGAAGGCACCGGCTTGATTGTACACATGAGTTGGAGTTTATGTTTTTTAGGATTCTGGGATATTATCAAACAATTGTTGACTTGTGTTTTGGCAATTTATAGATTTGTGGATTTTGAGAAATGTGATATTGGGTTTTATGTGATTTTAAAAATGAAAATTATGGTTGAAAATTTAGAGTGTTACAGGTCAGGATTCAACAGGTTAGTTCTCTTGTATCGTCCGGGTTCAGTGGTTTAGCAATTGAGTTTGGTTGGCCCTTGGGGTGCCAAGGGAAGTGGTCTATTGCTAAAGTTTTGGTATTGGCATCAGTTCAGAGGGCTTCAAGATTTGGATGATGTATCATTAAAAGCATTTGGGTTATCAGTTTTGCTGGGATTTTGGTAAGTGTTTATCTGGTCTTCAAGGTTGTAAAGTCTTTAGATTGGTTAGCAATAGAAAACTAGCATTGTTAAGTACAGGTTGTAAGCAGTTCAATCATAAGTGGGGAAGATGGATTGGGAATATTTCAAACCTTGCAAGCTGGGAGAGCTTAGTCGAATCAAAGTGGGGGAGAACAGTTTAGATTTTCGAGAGCGAAATCAGGAGTGAAACTAGGTTTGAGTTTCATGTCCCCGTAGGGGGGGGGGAGACCGGCCCAAGTGAGCGTATGGATTGAGGACTGTGTGAGTTGGGAGTTGATAGTTTCATTTTATTTACTTCTTTTTATAGTTTATTTTAGCACATTTCATTCGCATTCTAGTTAATTTCCATGCATATTTTCCTTTTTGTTATTTTACGACCATTTCGGGTACTTTCTAGTTTCTTGAGCATTATTGCAGATCTTTTTGGAGACTAGCGGAGCGGGATTTTTAGGAGGCGATTGGACTTGAAGGGCAATGTGGATTTCGTGCTTGATGGCTATGGAGGTGATTCATGGAGTGGGCTTGTCAATTGCTTGAACGCTTGGAAGATTTGAACTTTAAATTTGCAAGGCGCGGGAGAATTTTCAAATGTGCGGAGATCGATGATCGTGAGTTTGTGGAATCTTCGAGTGATTTGGAGGGGCAATTTGGTCTCAAATTGATGAAATATTGAAGAAAAATGGGCTAGAAGTTGATTAGACTCGAACTGGGCCAATGGAATAGCTGTGGGGGCCCAAAACTTGAAGAAGCCCAAAAACTCCGTCAAAGTTATGCGGCCCGCGTAAGAATCCACGCAGCCCGTGTGGGTTCCTGCAGGGGCAATTTTGGGATTTCATTTGGAGCTCTATATTGGGAAGGTTGGTGTGCCTCTTCAGCCTTATCTTTTACATCCTATTTGGAGGCATTCTCTATGCAGTTTTGGAGCACTTTGAAGACCAAAAACCCTCAAGAACTTCATCTTTTCATCTCTTGATTCTTGTCAAATGTTTGGTACAATCTTATCTAACTTTGTTTTCTTGAGTTTAGCCATGCTTGGCTAAACAAATCTTGGTTGACTTTTGTTGAATCCTTTGAACTTTTGTTGAATATTAAAGAATCCATGAATTTGTGTTTGAATCTTTATGAAAACCTTTTGTGTTTTAACATCTTATCATTGCTTGTATGTTTTTATTCATGAGTCTAAATGTGCTTGTGGTGATTAGTTGGCTAATTTCTTGATCAAGTAAAGGATCGTCAAATTAGCAAGCAACAAGTGATTCTTGTGTTAGTTTTACTTCACACAATCATAAAAACATTTTCTCCAACATGGTAGTGGAAGCTTTTGACTCCTCTTGGATTTGGTGACTTTTTGGTTCTTAATGCTAGTTGACTTTCACTAATTACATGCTTATTGGAATTAGTGACTTTGACTAAGGAAATTGTTATGAGCTTCTCTAACCATTTCAACAACTAAGAAAAGTCTAGGTAATCTCAAGCTCCTTGGATTACTATAGCCAAATTAATGGTTTAAATCAAGTATTGCACCATTGGATTCTAATGATATGTTCATCAAAAGTCAAAGTGAGGAAACCTTAAGTCAACCATCTTTCTCTTATTGATTTCACATCAAATTCTTATTTTTGCCAGATTGTTCATTTAAGTTCTAGTTTAATTCTAGTTTTAATTTAAGTATTTCAAAAAGATCAGAACCCCCATTTTTATTTTATTGTCATTTTACAAGCACTTTTGCAAAGAGATTTTCCATAGAGTTATAAATTGAACCAATCTCCGTGGATCGACCCCTTTACCACTATACACTATTTTAGTGTAAAAGATTTAGGGTTATTTATTTTTGTTGGCCTCGACAACCACCAAATTTTGGCGCCGTTGTCGGGGAATGGTTTATTTTTAATCAATTTGTTTCTCTATGCCCAGATCTCAACGTACAGGTGCTTTGATTTATAATCCTGAAATTGAAAAAGAAGCAAGACGGTTGGCGAAGGAAAAGAGAATAGAACGTGGTCAAACTTCAAATCCCCACGGGGATCCGGAGGTTGAAACCGCTTCATCAAGTGACACGGAACCCGATTCTAGTCCTGACCCTCGCCAAGAATTCCCGAAACACCACCTCTACAACAAAATCCACCCATTATTGAACCAATCGCAATGGAGGACGGAGGAGAAGCTCCCGAAAGAACTTTGAGGCAAATAATGGAAACCGATGTTACACAAACTCCAACCGGTATCAATTACCCGGTTTTGGAAGGAGGTTCGGAATTGAAGTCAAGTCTAGTCCATCACCTTCCAACTTTTCATGGATTGGAGGATGAAGACCCTCATAAGCATTTGAATATGTTCCACATTATTTTCACTAGTATGAAGCCACAAGGGTCAACCGATGACCAAATCAAATTAAGGGCATTCCCCTTTTCATTGGCCGATAGAGCAAAGGATTGGTTATTTTATCTTCCACCGGGGTCAATCAACTCATGGACCGACATGGCAAGAGCTTTTCTTGATAAGTTCTATCCCGCCTCAAGAGTCTCAAGTCTTCGAAATGAGATTTGTGGAATCCGCCAAGGTCAAAACGAGACTTTTCATGATTATTGGGAGAGGTTCAACAACTTGTGCTATAGTTGCCCACAACACCAAATTCCGGAACAACTCCTCATCCAACACTTCTATGATGGATTGTTGCCAATGGAGAGAAGACTAGTTGATGCCTCAAGTGGTGGTGATGTCTTTAGTAAAACTCCACAACAAACAAGACAACTTTTCAACACCATAGCCGCGAACTAACAACATTTTGGCCCGCGCCACGATATGAAGAGAGAGACACAACACAAAGTCAATGAAGTGGGAACATCAAACCTCGAGTCTCAAATCAAAGACTTAACCTCCGTTGTTCAAAAGCTAGCCATAGGACAAACTCCACAAGTGATTGTTTATGGAATATGTGCAACAATGGGACATCCTACGGATATGTGTCCCATCCTTCAAGAAGATGTGGAACATGTAAATGCCACAGGAGAGTTCCAAAATTACCACAACAAGCCATCCGGTTACCAAAATGCATATAATTCAAGTTGGAAGCCAAATCCCAACATGAGCTACAACCCAAGACCATTGCCTCAAAATGCATTGGTTAGACCTTCCTATCCACCACCACAACCTCACTACCAACACCCGCAACCACTCCATCAATCCAAACCACACCCTCCACATCATCAACAACCTCCTCAATCCCAACCAAGTAGCTTCAGAATGTCTCTTGAAGACATTAACAAATCTTTAGCCACTAGTACCCAACAATTCCAAAAAGAGACAAGAACTAGTATCTCCAACCTTGAAGCACAAATGGGAGATATAGTTACATCTATAAGCAAGTTGGAGTCTCATGGCAAACTCCCTTCTCAAACCGAAAAGAACCCAAATGTTAATGTGGTGACCTTGAGAAGTGGTAAACAAACTGGAGAAAGTAGTTCGAAGAAGAAGTCGATGGAAGAGGAGGAAGAAATAGAGGCCACTCCCATTGAGGATCCCGTTGTTAAGAGCGCTACACAAGCTGGAGTCCCAAAGAAGACTACCCCTCTAGTGACACCAATAGCCATTCAACCGCCATTCCCCTCCCGACTTGCAACTTCAAAGAAGAACATGGAGGAGAAAGAGATTTTGGACACCTTCCGAAAGGTGGAAGTAAATATTCCTTTACTTGATGCAATCAAACAAATTCCTAGATATGCAAAATTCTTGAAAGAGATTTGCACCAACAAGAGAAATTTGAAGGGAAATGAGAAAATCTCAATGAACGAGAATGCATCCGCGGTTTTACAAAGGAAGCTTCCACATAAGTGCAAAGATCCGGGAATGTTTAGGGTTCCTTGCAAGATTGGGGATGTAACTTTTAGTAGTGTCATGCTTGATCTTGGTGCTTCTATTAATGCCATGCCCTATTCGGTGTATGAATCTTTGAATGTTGGGCCCTTAAGTGAAACCGGTTTCTTAATCTCTCTTGCGGATAAATCGAGTGTCTTCCCTAGAGGTGTTCTAGAAGATGTTTTGGTGCAAGTGAATCAATTGGTCTTTCCGGCAGATTTCTATGTAATTGATCTAGATGAGCAAGTATCCTCCAAATTGGCTCTAATATTACTTGGGAGACCATTTTTGAAGACGGCTAGGACAAAGATCGATGTGTATGCGGGAAGTTTGACAATGGAGTTTGATGGTGAAACAATAAGTTTTAATATTTATGATGCCATGAGATATCCTAGTGATGTTGCATCTTTGTACTTTGTTGATGCTGTCGAGCCAATAACCCAAGAATTGTTCGAGTTGTCTAATGGTGATGTTTTGTAAATGATTTTAAGCAAGGGGTTTGATTGTGGGAAGCTAGTCGAACAATTGAAGCGTTATTCTTTGGATCCGGAGATTGAGAAGTTGGTCAATAATTTGGAGGTGAAGAAATCTACAAGATTTGATGTCAAGCAAATTGAGTTGCCCCCGACCCACACAAAGTTGTCACCATCCCTTATTCAACCACCCAAATTGGAATTGAATGTCCTCCCACAACACTTAAAGTATGCTTATTTAGGAAAGAATGAAACCCTTCCAGTTATTATTTCAACTCACTTAACCGAATGTGAAGAAGAGCAACTCCTTAAGGTGTTGAAGGAACATAAAGAAGCAATGGGTTGGACGATCGTGGATATCAAGGGACTGAGTTCCTCCACTTGCATGCACAAAGTTTTGATGGAGGATGAATGCAAGCCAAGTCGGGACGCACAAAGGAGGTTGAACCCACCAATGATGGAAGTGGTCAAGAAAGAGATTTTGAAGCTCCTTGATGCGGGAATGATCTATCCAATCTCGGATAGCAAGTGGGTGATCCCGGTGCAAGTTGTTCCAAAGAAGACGGGAAGCACGGTGGTCGAGAACAACAAAGGTATGATGGTCCCCACCCGTGTGCAAAACGGGTGGAGAGTATGTATTGACTACCGCAAACTCAATGCAATCACACGAAAAGATCATTTTCCATTGCCTTTCATTGACCAAATGTTAGAAAGGTTGGCCGGAAAATCTCACTATTGCTGTCTTGATGGGTATTCCGGTTTTCACCAAATCCCGGTGGCGCCGGAAGACCAAGAAAAGACAACTTTTACATGTCCATTTAGCACTTTCGCATACCGGAGAATGCCATTTGGATTATGTAATGCTCTGGCCACTTTCCAACATTGTATGGTTAGTATCTTTTCTGAATATGTTGAAAATATAATTGAAGTTTTCATGGACGATTTTACAGTATATGGCAACTCCTTTCAAGAGTGTTTGACCAATCTCACCAAAATTTTGAAAAGATTCATTGAAACATATTTGGTTTTAAACTTTAAAAAATGTCATTTTATGGTGAGTCAAGGTCTTATTTTGGGTCACATTGTGTCAAAGAAAGGAATTGAGGTAGATAAGGCCAAGATTGATGTTATTCAAAGCTTACCTTACCCAACTTGGGTTCGGGAAGTTCGTTCCTTTTTGGGCCATGCAGGTTTCTACCAACGATTCATCAAGGACTTTTCAAAGATAACAAGACCAATGTGCCAACTCTTGCAAAAGGAGGTCCATTTCGAGTTCAATGAGGCGTGCAAAGAAGCTTTCGACAAGCTCAAGGAATTGCTTACATCCGCCCCCATCATACAAGCACCAAATTGGGATCTCCCCTTCGAGATCATGTGTGATGCAAGCAATTATGCTATTGGCGCCGTTTTGGGTCAAAAGAATGGAAGAGCCTCCCATGTGATCTAATATGCATCGAGGACACTAGACAATGCTCAAAGCAACTACTCTACCACGGAGAAGGAGCTATTAGCCATAATGTTCGTTTTGGAGAAGTTTAGGCAATACCTACTTGGTACCAAAGTCATAGTGTATTCGGATCATGCGGCTCTCAAGTACTTGATGACAAAGAAAGATGAAAAGCCAAGACACCTCCGGTGGATCTTATTGTTACAAGAATTTAACTTGGAGATTCGGGACAAGAGTGGATGCGAGAACCTTGTTGCCGACCACCTAAGCCGGATCATTTCAAATGAAACTCTTCTCCCATTGCGGGATGAGTTTCTGGATGAGCATCTCTTTTCCCTTATTCAATCTACTCCTTGGTATGCTGATATCGTTAACTTTTTGGTCACAAAAAGGTATCCTGACACATTCTCACGTGCTCAAAAAGACAAATTAAAAAGTGATGCAAAGTATTATGTGTGGGATGAACCTTATTTGTGGAAACATTGTCCCGATCAAATCATTAGGCGGTGTGTGCCCCAACAAGAGCATCAATCCATTTTGAAATTTTGTCATGAATTTGCTTGTGGGGGACATTTCAGGCCTAGCTGAACTTTGAGAAAAGTTCTTGAGTGTGGACTATTTTGGCCAACCATGTCACGCGATTGTTATATGTTTTGTAAAGGTTGTGAACGATGCCAAAGAACAGAAAACATTTCACAAAAGAATAAAATGCCACAAAATCTCATCCTTGTTTGTGAAGTTTTTGACGTATATGGAATTGATTTCATGGGCCCATTTCCCGTTTCGTTTGGCAACGTTTACATCTTGCTCGTGGTTGACTATGTTTCTAAGTGGGTTGAAACCAAAGCCACACGGTCGGATGATGCCAAAACGGTTATCGAGTTTTTAAAGTCTAATGTTTTTGTGAGATTTGGTGTGCCTAGGGCGTTGATCAGTGATCGAGGGACGCATTTCTGCAACAAGATGATGGAGGATTTATTGAAGAAGTACAACGTGACCCATCGTGTTTCTACCGCCTACCACTCTCAAACAAACGGTCAAGCGGAGGTTTCGAATCGTGAAGTGCAGAGCATTCTTGAAAAAACAGTGAATCCGACGAGAAAGGATTGGAGTTTGAGGCTTGATGATGCCTTATGGTCTTATCGGACCACTTACAAGACCCCGATAGGAATGTCCCCATTTAGGTTGGTTTTTGGAAAGCCATGTCATCTACCCGTCAAATTAGAGCACCGTGCATTTTGGGCGGTTAAGCAATCTAATTACAATATTGATGAGGCGGGGAGGCATAGGAAGCTTCAACTCCAAGAGCTAGAAGAATTGAGAAACGACTCCTATGAAAACTCAAGAATTTACAAGGAGAAAACGAAGCTCTTCCACGACAAGTCCATCACTCGGATGCATTTTAAACTGGGGCATAGGGTCTTACTCTACCATTCACGATTGAAGTTATTTTCGGGCAAGTTAAGGTCAAGATGGATTGGACCTTTTGTTGTGATAAAGACCTTTGACCATGGGGCGGTGGAAGTTCAAAGTGAAAATATGGGACAAATTTTCAAAGTTAATGGGCACCGTTTGAAGCCATTCTATGTAGGTTTCAATGCTAATTCTCTTGAAATCATCCATTTGGATGTCCCGATGTGTTGAAGCAAGCAAGGAAGACGTCTCGCCAAAGATGTTAAAGAAGGGCATTTTTGGAAAGCTATGCTTTCATCCTTTTCCAAATCCAAATAAATCATTTTAAAACAGCGTTTTCGGGATTTTGAAAATAATTTTTTGAAAGGTTTCACCCTTCATTCCAACTTTTGTCGAAAATTTTGAAACTGGGCCTTACGGGGATCTTTTTGAGCTAAAAATCAAGTTTAGTGGAAAATCTCATTTTTTGAAGTGCAGGAAGGGCCCGCGGCCCGCGTAGCCCAAAGGTACAATCTCGTTCAGCAAGCGCGGACATCACGCGGCCCGAGCCCAGACCGTGCGTTGGATCAGACACTTTTATTGCAACTAGACGCGACCACCGTGCGGCCCGCGCCTAGCCCGCGTGGGTGTTCGAATACTTGGTGTTTTTTTCAATCGCATCAGATCCCACGGCCTCCATGCGGCCCGAGCAGTGCCCGCGTAATGATGTAGAACATTTCGACAAACTTGATGCGGCCAGCATGCGGCCCGCGCCCTGCCCGCGTATTACACATTGACTGCGATTCTTGGACTGTTGACTCATTTGACTTTCTTTGACCAGGAGGTTTAATGATTTGACCAAACATTGACCGGGTTTGACCTCTATTGACCAAATATTAAACATCCCTTTCACTATTCTTCTTCATTCTAACCCTACACAACCCCACCATTTTCTCTCTAGAGCTCATGAACACCAAAACCCACTTCTCACAAAAATCCAATTTCCTGAAGTTCTACCGGTCGGAATCTCATGAAACCACCGCCATTCTCTCCCATTTTTCAAGCTCTACAAACCCCACCCAAAATCCGGTCCGATCTATGCCAGGAATTCCGGGCGCTACCACCACCCACCACCGCGTTCTTTCGCATTTTCCGGCCAACTCCGGCCACCATTGGAGATTCCGAGCACGGGGTTTTGCTTCTCTCATCAAGAGCTTACTAACCATACCAATTTTCCCCCAAAAACTCACCAAAAATTTTTGTCAAATTCCGGGTGCGCCACTCTAGTCGCCGGAAAATCATCTTGAAGCTCGTTTGTGGGGTTGTTTTAGCGATTCAAGCGTCAAATACGGAGCAACATCATAAGCTTGGGGTGTCTTGGAGAATCTCTTTGGTGGATCTCATTCTGCCTCCACCATTTGTCTCGGGTTTAAGCAAATTGGGTACCCTCGTTCCTTTAACTTGATTATTTGTTTGTTAAATACCCGTTTATTGTTGGAATTGTGTAGTCACACGTGTGGTCTTTGGTGTGATTTGAAGATTATTATTGCCAACTTTTTGTCCCGATTCAATGTCTAAGCGTGCCAAAACCGAACCAAGTTCATCTAAGGGTGGGTCGAAAGGCAAATCCAATGACCCCCCATTTCGTTTGTTGAATCGTGACGACCGCAAAACGTATGACTTTCTTGTTTCCATCAAGCTCAAGGTCAAATCAACCAAGTTTCTCCATCGAGAGTCTTTCAAAACTCTTGGAGTTCTTGAGGGAGTTCAAGCACTTTTTAAAAACATTGGTTGGGGTCAGTTTCTCCATAATCGTGCAGCCACCTACGTTAAGCCGACTTTGGAATTCCTCTCCACATTCCGCATGGATGACGATACGAACACCATCACCTTCCAAATGTTAGGCGAGAGTAGGTCATTGCCATTTTGGGTCTTCAATGCCTTAATGGGTACCCCTGTGGATCACACTTACTCCCAACAGAATCCTTGGCCCGCCACCTTTAACGAACACAATTTTTGGCAGCAAATCACTCACGAGCCACGCTACTCATCATCTTCCTCCAAGGCCTCCTCAATCATTCATCCATGTTTACGCTTGGCCCACCGAGTCCTTACATGGACCATCTTTGCCCGCTCCGAAGTGGGTCAAATTTCCAAAGCTGAATTATTCTTTCTATGGTGCATGATTCGCGAAAACGGACCCAACCCGGATTTTGCCACCTTCTTCTTCACCAAATGCTATAATTTCACCACTATGGACACCGGGGACATTTTCATCGGCGGCTTGATCACACTCATTGCATCTAGACCCCCACTTCAGCTCCTTCTCTCCACCCTTCCATTTGAAAAGGCGTCTGGACCCTCTAGCCTTGACATCCTTGCACTCCGGCAGATGCAAATCATCCGTGAATCAGTTGATGGTCACATTTGGAACCTTGATAATCATCCATTCCTCATTCTTCCTCACGATTATATAAGGTGTTTCGAACCAACCGACCCCGAACAATGGGTCATTCCATCCGACTACCCTCCTCCTGTGGATGATGAAGATGACTAGTTTCAACCCCCACAACATTTTGCCCAGCCTCAATATCAGCCACAACAGCAGGGGGGACACGAGATCCCACCATATTTCCCCCCTAACTTCTTCGACCAATTCGCCACGATGTTCTCCACGGTTCAGCGCATCGATACTCAGAAGCAGGAGAACACACGAGCTATCCAGTCCGTGGCGGCCCGTGTCGATCAGCCGGAGCAGTCCTTCCCACCCACTTCTCGCCAGGTCCAGGATATGTGGGATTACCACTATCGCCACGGACATTTCCCGCCGCCCGACCCTCCAATTTAGGTCATTTCCGCCCTTTCCTTAAGCATTGAGGACAATGCTTGTTCTTAAGCTTGGGGTGGGGCATTTGCCTTTTGCTTTTACTTTTTCATGCATTTTTTTTAGTTAGGTTGCATTTCATTTTCGTTTTAAGCTAATTTGCATTCATTTTTTTTTACTTTTTATAAAATTCCAAAAAGATTTTATTTTCTTCTTTTCTACTTTCTATTTTCGCATAACATTTAGCTTAGGGCATTAGCATTCATGCATTTTTGTTATCTGTTTATTCTCACCCCCCCCCCCCCCCTTGGATGCCATGGAACAGGTTCATAGTTAGTGTATCAGTATTGGTCCACGACCTTGTTGCTATCTCACCCATCGAACCGGGACCACTAGCTGCAGTTTGGGACTTAAAGGGGTAAGTGATCATGGCCAGGTAGTTTCATGAAGAATTATGCATGCAATACTAACAACTGTAGGATATACTATAACAATGGATGTTCTTAGCCTTGCGGTTACTACCGCCGAGAGGATCACACTTGATCATGTTTGAACCATTAGGATGAAGCACTGGTGCTTGTCCCTGAGTAGAATCCATATCCGGTCTCTTTACATCACCATATTCTTTTTGCGATTCACTTAGGATTTTAGAGAGACTTTTAGCCCACATTTGGGCATTTTCATTATTTTTGAAAAATCACAAGTTTGAAAAGGAGCTTGCATATTTACGCTCCACACATGGTCATTTTCACACTTAGATCATTCGGATTATATTATTACCCTCTCGGTTCCACTTACATATTTTTGGGAACCAAATTTTGAGTAAAAAAGTTTTCTTGATCAAAAATAATAATAATAATAATAAAATAAAATAATAAAATAATAAAAAATAATAAATAATAAAATAATAAAAAAAAATTAAAAAAAATTTCAAGCTGCAATAATCTTAGATAGGTGACCGGTTCAATTATTGAACAAATTTTCCTACATTTTAGTCACCCAGCGATTGATATTCATTTATATAGGTTTGTCTTATTGTATTTAGATCGAGTTGTTTCTTTTCGCAAATTGGTGATGTTAGAGAGACTGTTGAGTCGGATACTACGGGAGGTTTGGGCCAACACTAAGTGAACGGATTCCTACAATGATGCCCGAGCGATGAAACCCAATCACATTTGAGAGTGGCCAATAGACGTGAGATCACGCAACTTTCGTGATAAGAGTGTGCACTTAAAAAGGAGCTCCTCACGAGCCCATCCAGCTGCTTTCTCCCTACTACAGATGTTCTTCATTGTATGCATGTTCCATTGGGGCTGCGACTGACCATCCCTCCTTACTCACCTAAAGGAGTTGTCCTAGCTGTGGTTTATGGTCCCATTGTCATCGGATGAAAAAGTAATGAGATAATAGCAAGATCAATTCTGACCATGTTGACTAACGGTGATCAGGTTCCGCGGTTCTATCCATTCTTTTTATTTTTCTTAGGATAGTTCATCCCGAGTTCATTTTAGTCTTGTCTTACTTGAGGACAAGTAAGGTTTAAGCTTGGGGTGATTTGATAGTTTCATTTTATTTACTTCTTTTTATAGTTTATTTTAGCACATTTCATTTGCATTTTAGTTAATTTCCATGCATATTTTCCTTTTTGTTATTTTAAGACCATTTCGGGTACTTTCTAGTTTCTTGAGCATTATTGCAGATCTTTTTGGAGACTAGCGGAGCGGGATTTTTAGGAGGCAATTGGACTTGAAGGGCAATGGGGATTTCGTGCTTGATGGTTATGGAGGTGATTCATGGAGTGGGCTTATCAACTGCTTGAAGGCTTGGAAGATTTGAACTTTAAAATTGCAAGGCGCGGGAGAATTTTCAAGTGTGCGGAGATCGATGATCGGGAGTTTGTGGAAGCTTCGAGTGATTTGGAGGGGCAATTTGGGATCAAATTGATGAAATATTGAAGAAAAATGGGCTAGAAGTTGATTAGACTCGAACTGGGCCAATGGAATAGCTGTGGGGGCCCAAAACTTGAAGAAGCCCAAAAACTCCGTCAAAGTCACGCGGCCCGTGTAAGAATCCACGCGGCTCACGTGGGTTCCTGCAGGGGAAATTTCGGGATTTCATTTGGAGCTCTATATTGGGAAGGTTGGTGTGCCTCTTCATCCTTATCTTTTACATCCGATTTGGAGGCATTCTGTCTGCAGTTTTGGAGCACTTTGAAGACCAAAAACCCTCAAGAACTTCATCTTTTCATCTCTTGATTCTTGTCAAATGTTTGGTACAATCTTATCTAACTTTGTTTTCTTGAGTTTAGCCATGCTTGGCTAAACAAATCTTGGTTGACTTTTGTTGAATCCTTTGAACTTTTGTTGAATATTGAAGAATCCATGAATTTGTGTTTGAATCTTTATGAAAATGTTTTGTGTTTTAACATCTTATCATTGCTTGTATGTTTTTATTCATGAGTTTAAATGTGTTTGTGGTGATTAGTTGGCTAATTTCTTGTTTAAGTAAAGGATCTTCAAATTAGCAAGCAACAAGTGATTCTTGTGTTAGTTTTACTTCACACAATCATAAAAATATTTTCTCCAACATGGTAGTGGAAGCTTTTGACTCCTCTTGGATTTGGTGACTTTTTGGTTCTTAATGCTAGTTGACTTTCACTAATTACATGCTTATTGGAATTAGTGACTTTGACTAAGGAAATTGTTATAAGCTTCTCTAACCATTTCAACAACTAAGAAAAGTCTAGGTAATCTCAAGCTCCTTGGATTACTATAGCCAAATTAAGGGTTTAAATCAAGTATTGCACCATTGGATTCTAATGATATGTTCATCAAAAGTCAAAGTGAGGAAACCTTAAGTCAACCATCTTTCTCTTATTGATTTCACATCAAAATCTTATTTTTTCCAGATTGTTCATTTAAGTTCTAGTTTAATTCTAGTTTTAATTTAAGTATTTCAAAAAGATCAAAACCCCCCATTTTTATTTTATTGTCATTTTACAAGCACTTTTGCAAAGAGATTTTCCATAGAGTTATAAATTGAACCAATCTCCGTGGATCGACCCCTTTACCACTATACACTATTTTAGTGTAAAAGATTTAGGGTTATTTATTTTTGTTGGCCTCGACAACCACCAGGAGTTCAGGAAAACTTCCTAAAAGTTGGTTAGCGTCCTTCTTGGTTATGGAGAGCAAGCTTTTAGTGGACCCAGATTGGAGTTCCAGGCATGAATCGAGTCCAGTTTGGGCGCTTGGTCGAGTGCGTGTTCGACTCTGGTTGTGTATGGATTGATGGATGAGTGGTAAGACCATGGTCGGTGGCCATGGAAAAATAGGAGGTGTTGTAAGAATGCGGGGTTGCAATTAGCATCCACTAGGTTGGCAGTTAGTGTTGAAGTGTTGTAAGACTGTAGGGTCACCCGTAGCATTCACTAGTTGGCGGTTAGCGTAGGAGTGTTGTAAGACTGCAGGGTGGCCGTAGCATTCACCGGTCTCCATGCAGCGGTGAGGGTGTGGCAAATCCATGATTGGTCACGGATTTCTTCAGATGATTTAGACCAGGGTGGGTTAGTCCGTAAGACTGTGGGAGGGCCACAACATGCTTGGAATCAGGAAATGGTAGGTCGTAGGAGGCCGGGTATGATATAAGACTACAGTTGTAGCATTCATTTTTTTAGCATTGGAATTGGTGGTGAGATAGTTTGGGAAATTATTGCCAGTTGAGGCTTTCTTTCGAAAGTCGCAAGGGGCGACTATGTGTGTCTGTCTTTTGACTCAGCAACCGGGCGGAAATCCGATATTTCAGATAGTTAGCAGACAAGTTGGGACCTAGGAGGTCTCGGGTGCTTTTGGAAAGCAGCTAGGGCAGCACGATGATTCGGGCAGCATTAGCGATTTGGGATTCGTCTGTGGAGTCGCTTGTTATTCGGGAAAATGCTAAGTCACTGGCAGTTTAGATTAAATAATCTCAAAGTAATTGACTTGACCCTGTTGCACAGCTCTCGTTTGACTCTAACCGTTGCAGGGATGAATCTTCTACTCGAAGGATTATCGGAGCCTTCTGTCAAGTATAAGTGTTCTGCAGCTGTATATGGTCAGTGATTTTATTCCTATGGAAGCATCAAGATAATCAGGATTGGAAGTGTTTTTTTTAGTCTAATATCCAATGAGGATTTGGCATGGTAGTGGTTCAGTGTGGGCGGTCTGTCGGGAAGTCAGACCAATTTTAGATTTCAGGTTCGGAAAGGTAGATGTGGTTTTCTACAAGGGATTAAGGATTCGTTCTTCTTTGGGTTTGGAGAGTTCTGCTAGCGTTGGTTTCGGTTGCCTTGGGGAAGGTTGTGGTATGCTAGGGATTGTAGCCGTGTGGCTCAGGTTGTTTGGCGTGTCAGGAATGGTGAGGACTGATTTCGAGGAGTACGTTGGGCGTACAAGCAGGTACGCTTAGCGTATAGTCCTCCAAGCGAGTACAATGCGCGTACGTGCTGAGTACGCCCCGCGTACTCGGTATGTTGGGCTTTGCATGTTTGGGCTTCGGTTTGGGCTATCTTATGGGCTTGGATTGATTGGGGATTTGTTGGGTCATCTCTAAACAAGTGTTTGGATTAGGGAAAAGTTAATGGGCTTTAGGGTAAGGCCCATATAAGGGTTTGGTCCCAATTTGGAAAATTGGGCCATAAGTGGGATTTGGATGGTTTGGTTTGTGGGCCTTTATGATTGGGAGTTTGGGCCTTAGTCTTGGAACAAACTAGGTGAGGGGTAAAATGGTCTTTTTACCCCATGTATGGATTTATTTTGGAACCCAATTGTTAATTAGGTGTTATTTGTTTGATAGCGCTAGGATTTCAGCAGATCAGCAGTCAGAGATTTATTCATGGGTTCAGCTGTCGAGGTGAGTCTACTCACTGTACTATGGGTCGAAGGCACCAACGCCGGCCCATTTGGTTTATGTATTGTAGGAAGACTAGGGGTGACCCTTGGCATTTTGTATGAAAGATTAGGAGGTGGCTCTTGGGAATCTGTATGCAAGATCAGAGTCTGAACTCTGGCAGTTAATTAGATAAGTAGTTGTAGATTGTATTCTAGTTGTCTTTGTGATGCTTGCATGGAAGACCAGGAGGCAGCTCCTGACACTTGTCTAGAAGACCTAGGGTTTTGGCCCCTGGCCTGGCAAGGAAAGAACATGATACGGCTCGTGGCATAATGGCAAGACTATGGTCGGCACATAGCACCTCCTATTGTATGCATGATCTGTATGGCTCATATGTTATGTATTGTATATGGTATTTGGGGAACTCACTAAGCTTTGTGCTTACAGTTTGTGGTTTATGGTTTCAGGTACTTCCGGTTCGAAAGGGAAGGCCCGGCTTGATCGCAGCGCATGCACCCGTGTTTTTCGCAATTCGTGATTTTGGGAATGAACTCTGATAATTGTTTTTATTTTGAAATACATCTAAATGTTTGAATAAAGGATAAATGAGTGTTTTGATTATATTAAAAATGAAATTTTTACCCTACTTTTCGGGACGTTACATTATTGTTTTCATTTTAAAATTTATACAGAGAAGGATGATGATAAATTAAAAAAAAACTTTAATTCCTCTCACTGATCTATCTCCTCCATTGGTTTTCAAGGTGATGAGGTGAGTGGTAGCGGTAGCGGTGGCGATGGTGTATCAGTGATCTGTGTGTGTGTGTGTGTTTTATCGTATGAGAGAGAGAGAGAAGGGATGGCAGCAATGGTGAGTGATATATGCCGGTGCGACTTAGGGTTTTTGGATCAAGAGAGATACATAGAAGGACAATAGCACAGTGGTGGGTGTTTGATGGTGATAGCGTAGTGGTGGTCGTTCCCGTTTGATATGTGGCTTAGAGTTTTATGGATTGAGATATATTTAGGTGCTGTTTGTTTTTCTGAAGCAAAAATTTATAAAGTCTACGGACCACCTCTACAACCCTCTGCAGCAGAAGAGGTGGACCAAACGGCTGCAGACTGTAATTAGAAGCGTGTTTGTTTTTGTTAACATCTGCAGGTTGCTGTAGACATTAAAAAATTAAAATAAACCAATTTAATAAACCGAAAATAGTTTTTAGAAAAAACATATTGTTAGGGTTACTGAAAAATATTCCAATTTAGAAATTTTATTTGTTTGTAATGAGTAGATTTTCTCAATAATATTAAATTAATTATATATATATATATATATTTTTTTCAAACTCAATATATTTCGCAAATCCATTCTATGTCCGATTTAATTAAATATTAATTTTTATTTTTTATTTTTTTAGAATGGCAATTAAATATTAATTGATTTTATATTGAGACGAGGAAACAAGCGAAAAATTGATTTAAATAAGATATCTTGCCAATATTTTGGATTATATAAAAGTTAATATAATATATAAATTTTGGTATATAATATCCTGCCAAAATATTGGGTTTCCATTTTGCATTTTTTTTTTATGTATATACGATTTTGAATAACTCTAGTTATAATAAACTGTAACTAATGGACGCTATGAATTATAATATTCACATTATAAAAACCAAAAAATGTGTAATGCCTAATTTAATATTATTAATATAATAAGATGTTATGTTTTTTTTATCTTAAGCCTTAAGCGCATGTTTGACAATTGACAATAATTTTAAAAAATTTTGATTTTTTTACAAGACAATGCATATTTTTGTTTAAATTAGATAAGACGGGAAGGTTATATTTTGAGGTAATTTTTTGTTTATGAATTATATTTTTATGCTTCATGCGGCTGTTTTTTTTTTTTTGGTTGGATTCTTTTTAGGTTTAGGTTTGAAGGGGTGGGAAGAGGTACAACAAGTGCTTCCCCAAGAAGCACACGGGCAGAGGTTTTACACCCCGAAGATTTCCGAAAAACAAACCGTTGCGAGACAAAAAATGTTGCGCGTATGCTGCGTCGCGCAGCAATAAGAGTTTTGAAGATGTTTTTTATAAAAAACAAACACCACCTTAGTTAGGAATGGTTTGGAGAAGGATGTAGGGTTCTAGAGATAGTGACATCTTCTGAAAGGGAGACAATGAATAAATCTTCATGGAAGAATACAATAGAGGCGTTATAATTTCATAAAATTCGGTTGCTGATTTACAGGGTATAATTTAGAAAGTCTCAGATTTTATGCAATCTAGTTAAGAAATTGAAATTGAGATGGGGTTTTGGTTTAAACGAGAAAAAAAAGAGATAATATTAAAAAATGACACGTGGCAAATTGGGTTCTAAAAGAATAACAAGTGGCAAAATTTAGTATTCTCTTATTAAAAGAGGTATATATATATATATATATATATATATATATATATATATATATATATATATATATATATATATATATATATATATATATATAGGCTAGGTTATAATGTGGATGGTAATATTGTGTGGATGTAGGGATGAATGTGGACCAAGAGTTGAATACATATTCTAATAGAATACATATTCTGATTGAATACAAATTCTGACAGAATACATATTCCGATTGAATGAACATATTGAAGAATAACAAATTTTTTAAACCATGAGTTGAAGAATAACAACATTCTTAAAGAACAACAATTTTTACTGTCACATTCTATAAAAATACAATGTCATTTTTTGAAGTTTTGCCACGTTCTATAAGAATACAAGTTTTTATAGTAAGTCATTTGTCACACCCCCAAACAAAGGATGGCGGAAACGTCCGGGGGTGGATGACTTCATGTATAGTATCATAACAACAATTGTAATAGTAATTGAAGCAAACACAACCAACATATATATAATTGAAAAAGTGATATTATTGTATGAATTACATGTTTACGAATCAATTACAATATGTTGACAAAATATGAAATAGTAGACGCCTTAGCGCCCCATCCTCAAAAGCACTTGGTTACCTGTTTAATGATTTCCTGAGAATACAAGTTGTTTGAAAAAGTGTCAACACAAAGGTTGGTGAGTTCATAAGCTTTTGTTTGGTATTATTAAAAGCCTTTCGTTTGTAAAAGTAGTATTTGTGTTAGAAAATCCAATATTTTCCTTAATGTGTAAATGTAGTCTTAAAACCCAAAGACCGAAATGTACAAGTAATTTGTCATATTTATAGTAAAACAATGCAAGTTTAAATCGACATAAACTCGTTAAATTTTAATGAAGTTCCCGTAAATTCCCATGTTTATTAATACTTTATGTGAGTTTATTATAACCATACTATGACCAAGGTTTCCTAAAACGACGTTCTTCAGGCGTCGGAAATGTTATGACATTTGTCACCCCAGACCTATCGGTCTAACTGTTGCATGCAGTTTAGGTGTGGGTTTGTCAAACCCAATATAGATCTATACACAACTATCACGCTCTCCCTCAAGGAGACTCTGGTTACAATACAGGACTTAATGGTAATTTGAAGTAAATGTCTCACAAAGTCATTAACGGAATTACGTGTTATGAAAACTTGGTACCGTATGGCCGTACCTTGCTTAATGAAAATATCCTTTGTATAAATGTACCCTTTTTAAATGTATGTGTTATGTAATGTATCATAAAATATATCTATTATAGTTTATCAACCAAGGGTAGTACGTAGTAATGTATGCAAACTATATTCAAAATAGTTTATTTAATGTTTGAATGTATCGGTTGTACTTTGATTATAATCACTTGTTATTCTTTATATTTTATATGTCCAAATCCATTTGTAAACTGATGTGTGTCTAAATATTAAGATAAAATGTCATATATTGCAATAACATATAATCACATAAAGATATACACCTTGCTCAACATGTTACAAGGTGAAATGAAATTGACAGCAACTTTTCGTTGAATACAGTTTCTGTTACTATTCTTAGAAAATTTATAGAAAAATCATCAAAGCTCTAAATCCAAATCCGCAAATTCTGAGAGTTTGGAATATGAGTCTAGTTTGTTCGTAAATTTTATCATGATTTTTAGTGATCTCTAACAGAGGTGAAAATGTTCATAATCACAGACTGGTCCGGGTTTGCCTCTGAAATGATAGACAGTTTTGTAAAAATCACCATAAATTGTAGAAAAATCATATGGAGATGTGCAAGTAGCCATTTTAAAGCTAAGAGTTTGAACTACTTGCACCTGGAACAGTTTTGAAAACTAAGATATTTAAGTTGACCAAAACAGTCCGTGATCAAAGTTCATCTTTTCTGATGTAATCTGATAGAAAAAGTTTAATTGTGTTCTTGATGATTTTACTTGTATTCCCCCCTTAAAACTTAAGAAAAACATGTAAATGTAGGGGTATGAACTCACCTTATGTGTTCTTAGAGGATGGATGTTGGAGAAGAGAAGTGTTCAACTCAAAAACACTTAGAAGATGCCTTGACGAATCGAGAACCAAGAGTGGAAGAAAGCTTGATGATTAACCTTTGAAGTCTTGAAATTGAGAGAGAATGGTGTAGAAAATGAGTGACTTAAGCCTTGTATTTATACTAGTAAGAATTACTATTCATATATAATTCTTTAATAATAAGTGTTAAATGTTGACATTCTCCATATAACTAGTTAGTGTATATGACATATTCATGATGTAATCATGACAAATGTTTCTAGAAGATGGTTAATACTAATTGGCTAATAATAGTAATTTTTAAAACGTAAATAGTAAATAGTAGGTAGTAAATAGTAAATAGTAAATAGTAAATAGTAAATATGATGAGATTTTTACAATTGTCATATTTGTAAACCCCGTTAAGCCATGTTTAAGAGTCTTACACAGCCCCCGATAATTGTGCAATAATGTTTTATCGATTTGGTTCGTTGTTTAGCACTGTTAAGGCTAAGGAAAATCAAACACATGAATTTTCCAAATGATGTTTTCTCATTAAAATAGCGAATTGTACAACGTAAACCTTAACATACAAGGGTTAATGGAGTTGACCGGTTTGACTTGTTGACTTTGTTTGACTTTGACTTGACCGAAATTTGACGGTTGTCACATCATCCCCCCGTTAGAAGAAATTTCGTCCCGAAATTTGCATTTTTCACTGGGACTTCAAGAGTTCGGGAAAAGATGTGGATACTTTTGTTTCATCTGATCCTCGCGTTCCCAGGTGAATTCGGGTCCTCGTTTAGCGTTCCAACGGACCTTCACGATGGGAATACGACTTTGTTTCATTCGTTTGATTTCCCGATCCATGATTTCGACTGGTTCCTCCACGAAGTGGAGATTTTCGTTAACTTCGATTTCGTCGAGTGGTATTACGAGTGTCTCATCAGACAAACACTTCTTTAGGTTCGACACGTGAAATGTGGGATGTACTTTGTCGAGTTCCTGAGGTAATCGAAGTTTGTATGCTACTGGCCCAATCTTAGCAAGGATTTCGAATGGCCCGATGTACCTTGGATTTAGTTTCCCGCGTTTGCCGAATCGTATCATTCCTTTCCAAGGGGAAACTTTTAGTAGTACACGATCACCCACCTGGAATTCCAAGGGTTTGCGTCGTTTGTCTGCGTAACTCTTTTGCCGATCGCGAGACGCTTTCAGTCTTTCTCGAATTTGAACGATCTTTTCTGTGGTTTCCCTTATGATTTCAGGGCCAGTGAGGGTGCTATTAGAGACTTGCCCTCTAGCTAGCTGTGTATCCCCCACCTCAGCCCAACACAGGGGTGATCTGCATTTGCGACCGTAAAGAGCTTCGAATGGAGCCACTTTGATGCTACTATGATAGCTGTTATTGTAGGAGAATTCGATAAGCGGTAGATGGGTATCCCATGCTTTACCGAAGTCTATCACACAAGCTCTTAACATGTCTTCCAACGTTTGAATGGTTCGTTCGCTCTGTCCGTCGGTTTGTGGGTGGTAGGCCGTACTCATGTCAAGCCTAGTTCCCAATGATTTTTGTAGAGACTGCCAAAACCGTGAGGTAAATCTACTATCTCTATCGGAGATAATGGATATCGGCACACCATGGAGTCGTACAATCTCTTTGATGTACGTTCTAGTCAGCTTCTCCATCTTGTCGGTTTCTTTTATCGGTAGGAAGTGTGCTGATTTGGTCAATCTGTCTACAATTACCCATATGGTGTCAAGCCCGCCCGATGTCTTAGGCAGCTTGGTTATGAAGTCCATGGTTATTCGTTCCCACTTCCACTGAGGTATATCCGACTATTGTAATAGCCCGGATGGTTTCTGGTATTCGATTTTGACCTTGGCGCAAGTCAGACACTTGCTCACATAGGTAGCAATCTCAGCTTTCATGTTCGGCCACCAGTATAATTTCTTGAGGTCCAGATACATCTTATCCGACCCGGGATGGATGGAGTATCGAGTCTTGTGTGCTTCATTCATGACGACGTCTCGGAGTCCACCGAACTTCGGTGTCCAAATCCGGTTCATGATATAACGTGCTCCATCATCCTTGACTTCTAAGTTTTTATCCATTCCCCTTAATGTCTCTCCTGCCACCTTTTCTGGTTTCAAAGCTTCCAGTTGAGCTTCCTTGATTTGTATGGTCAGGTGGGAATGGATTGTCATTTTTAAGGATTTTACTCGGCGGCCCGAGTACTCCTTCCTGCTTAGAGCATCGGCCACTACATTGGCCTTACCCGGATGATAACGAATTTCGCACTCGTAGTCATTCAGCAACTCTACCCATCTCCTCTGTCGCATGTTGAGCTCTTTCTGATTGAGGATATGCTGAAGACTTTTGTGATCAGTGAAGATAGTGCATTTCGTGCCGTAGAGGTAGTGTCTCCAGATCTTCAAAGCAAATACTACTGCTCCTAATTCCAGGTCGTGGGTAGTATAATTAACCTCGTGCGTCTTAAGCTGTCTTGATGCATACGCGATAACCTTCCCTCTCTGCATGAGCACACATCCGAGGCCTTGATTCGAAGCATCACAGTACACTACGAAGTCTTCGGTTCCCTCTGGGAGAGACAAGATCGGTGCGCTGCATAGGGCTTGTTTTAACGTTTGGAAAGCAGTTTCTTGTTTATTTTCCCACTTGAATATCACACCTTTCTGCGTCAAGGTGGTGAGTGGTTTCGCAATCTTGGAGAAGTTTTGTATAAATCTTCGGTAGTAGCCAGCAAGCCCAAGGAATTGTCGAATTTCGGTTGGCGTCTTGGGTGCTGACTAATTCTCGATTGCCTTGATCTTAGAGGGATCCACATGTATGCCTTTCTCACTTACCACATGGCCAAGGAAATCCACTTCTCTAATCCAGAATTCACACTTAGAGAACTTAGCATAAAGCTTCTCCGCTCTTAGTGTCTCTAGCACTTGGCGTAGATGTAGGCGATGCTCTTCTTCGCTTCGCGAGTAGATCAAGATATCGTCGATGAATACGATTACAAACTTGTCTAGGTAGGGTCGACACACTCTATTTATTAGGTCCATGAATACCGCAGGTGCGTTTGTTAAACCGAAGGACATCACCACAAACTCGTAGTGCCCATAGCGAGTTCTGAATGCAGTTTTGGGAATATCTTCCTCTTGAACTCGTAGCTGATGGTAACCTGACCTTCGGTCGATCTTTGAGAAGAAATTTGCTCCTTGGAGTTGGTCGAAAAGGTCCTCGATTCGGGGTAGAGGATATCGGTTCTTGATGGTGAGTTTGTTTAGTTCCCGATAGTCGATGCACATGCGAAAGGATTCGTCCTTGTTCTTTACAAAAAGGACTGGTGCTCCCCAAGGTGAGAAGCTTGGTCTGATGAACCCTTTGCTCAAAAGCTCGTTCAACTGACTGGACAACTCTTGCATTTCTGTTGGTGCGAGGCGGTATGGAGCTCTGGCTACGGGGGTAGCTCCGGGTATTAAGTCAATTCTGAAATCGACTTGTCGTGCGAGTGGTACACCAGGAAGATCTTCTGGGAACACATCCGGGAAGTTACACACTTCGGGGATGTCTTTGATGTCTTTCACGTCTTGTTTCTTGTCTACTACGTGGGCCAAGAAGGCGTGGTACTCCTTCCGGAGATACTTTTGGGCTTTGATGCATGAGATGATTTGTAAATTCGCACTAGGTTTGTCACCATAGATGAGAAGGGTTTCGTCATTTGGTAGATTGAGGCGAACGGCCCTTTCGTAACATAGAATGTCGGCACGGTGAGGAACTAACCAATCCATCCCGATGATTACGTCGAAGCTTTTTATGGTGACCGGCATCAGGTCAATTTTAAATGTATGGTTGTCTAGAGTGAGAGTACACTCTGAGTATATATCGCTAGTGCGTTCTACTTTCCCATTTGCCATTTCTACTACATAAGTATCCTTTAGTGATTGGGGATTTTGTTCAAGTAATTGTTTATATTGGTGGCTCACGAAACTCCTCTCCGCTCCACTATCGAATAGTACGCTTGCATAAGAGTTATTGAGGAGAAACGTATCGGTAACCACCGTGGGATCCTCGACTGCTTCCCCATGTCCTATTGCAAGGACTCTTCCTACTCCACCAGCATTAGGGGCTTGTGCTTTGGGGCAGTTTCTTTTGAAGTGACCGGCGTCTCCACAGTTGTAGCAGGTTCGGGTTGCCCCCGTACTGGCGACTTGGTTGATTGGTCGAGTCGGCGCTTTACAGAAACGAGCAGTGTGCCCCTTCCTGTCGCAGTTGTTACAGTGCATCTCCCTACAAGCACCATTGTGGTGAAAGTTGCACTTGTTGCACTTAGGTAGGGTTCCAGCATATAGCTTCGGTGGTGCTGGAGTGGTAGCAGTAGTGGCAGCATTAGTGGCAGCATGGACAGCAACAGTTTGTTGCTTCTTAGCGGGGTCATGTGCTGGTTGGCTCTTCTTTTGGTTCCAGAACTTCCTTTTGTTGTTTCCCCCTTTTGATTGATCAGTGGTGGTGGTTGTAGTATTATGACCGGCTCGGTGGTCAACAAGTTGTTGTGCCAGCTCCCTGGCACTGTCAAAAGTAGTTGGCCTTGAAGCCAGGACACTACTTTGCACTTGGGGAGACAGTCCCCAAAGGTATCGCTCCACCTTTTTCTCCTCCGGAGTAACCATTGTTGGGCAGAGGAGAGCCAATTCATTGAATCGGGTGGTGTAGGTTTCAAGGTCGGAGCCCGTCATCCTGAGGTTCCAAAGTTCTTGTTCCAACTTTTGAATTTCACCTCTCGGGCAGTACTCCTTCATCATCAAGGTTTTTAGTTCTGCCCAGGATATGGAGCTAGCTACTTTGAGAGTAAGTGAATTAATCCGACAGTTCCACCAAGTAAGGGCCCGGCCGGTGAAAGTGAAGGCTGCGAACTTAACTTTGCTCGCTTCGGGGCAAGAGCACACTTGAAAGACTACTTCAGTCTTTTCAAACCATTGCATTAAAGTGATGACTCCCCCGCTCCCATTGAAGTTGTCGGGTTTGCCATTGGTGAAGTCTTTGTAGGAACACTCTCGTGTACGCCACGTACTGTCTCCATGGTTAGAGTTTGTAGCACCCGATCCAGAACCACCAGCTCCGTTTGTCCCTATCTGCGATATTGCGGCCGCTACGGCTGCTGTTACTGCAGCCTGGAACATCGCAGGATCAAACTGTGGAGGCAGCGGCGGAGGAGGTGTTGCTATGTTGCCGGAAGGTCTTGGTCTTCTCCTTGGCGGCATGGTTCTGTCGTAAGTCGTAAACCAATGTATTTTTAGTAAAAGTATATTTATAGGAAGAGAAATCTTTTATACATAAAGTATATTATTACGTTGTTTTCCGGTATGTTTACGATACATACGATTTTATACTTTTAATTGACCCAATACATTGGGTTATGAGGTAAAATGAAAGTATAAAATATTTTATTTGAGTCTCCTTGTTTCCAAGTATATGACTGTTTGTAAAAGTTTTACATATACTAATTTAGTCGGGACATAATTAATATATTATATTTTAAAATGATCTTTATCGGTTACTAAATTAGTTGCAAAGTGCATACCAGTCATATGTGATTAAGATATAATAGTCCTTCGAATAGATGACCCTAACTCCAAGACCACAACCAAACAAGGACAGGAAGTGAAACAAAGATACATAAATTCTAAGTCTATAGCATCTTAGTTACATATGACCTTAGCGCATCCACTTAGCAGCTATTGATCTATAAATAAAGACCTATTTAATTCTCAGATAATTTATTATAGTAACACAAAATACTCCTATAGTATTTGTAAATGTTTAGTTTTGAGTTCTTAAAGTATCCTTTTGTAGTGTGTTATTAGGTTTGTTAGATTTGTTGTCCATCCTGACCATCCCCCGGTATATGCAAGTAAATTTCCGGACAGATATAGTTGATCAGGCTATATCCTTCCCAGATTTAATCCACATATACTAAGGCATACTCAAAATGTTCAACTCTTCTTCTTTTGCTTTATGTTTTCGCTAGTTATGATACCATGCGAGCATGTAATGTATGTATGTATACTTTAATCAAGAAAATCATTTATTTTCTAAGAGTATATTTATTTGAAAAATGCACAAATCAGAGACTATTAGTCCCAATTGTGTTTATAGTTTGTATATCTTATGTGGTTTGATATACTTAATTTACTATAAATTGTGCTCTGATACCAATCTGTCACACCCCCAAACCAAGGATGGCGGAAACGTCCGGGGGTGGATGACTTCATGTATAGTATCATAACAACAATTGTAATAGTAATTGAAGCAAACACAACCAACATATATATAATTGAAAAAGTGACATCATTGTATGAATTACATGTTTACGAATCAATTACAATATGTTGACAAAATATGAAATAGTAGACGCCTTAGCGCCCCATCCTCAAAAGCACTTGGTTACCTGTTTAATGATTTCCTGAGAATACAAGTTGTTTGAAAAAGTGTCAACACAAAGGTTGGTGAGTTCATAAGCTTTTGTTTGGTATTATTAAAAGCCTTTCGTTTGTAAAAGTAGTATGTGTGTTAGAAAATCCAATATTTTCCTTAATGTGTAAATGTAGTCTTAAAACCCAAAGACCGAAATGTACAAGTAATTTGTCATATTTATAGTAAAACAATGCAAGTTTAAATCGACATAAACTCGTTAAATTTTAATGAAGTTCCCGTAAATTCCCATGTTTATTAATACTTTATGTGAGTTTATTATAACCATACTATGACCAAGGTTTCCTAAAACGACGTTCTTCAGGCGTCGGAAATGTTATGACATTTGTCACCCCAGACCTATCGGTCTAACTGTTGCATGCAGTTTAGGTGTGGGTTTGTCAAACCCAATATAGATCTATACACAACTATCACGCTCTCCCTCAAGGAGACTCTGGTTACAATACAGGACTTAATGGTAATTTGAAGTAAATGTCTCACAAAGTCATTAACGGAATTACGTGTTATGAAAACTTGGTACCGTATGGCCGTACCTTGCTTAATGAAAATATCCTTTGTATAAATGTACCCTTTTTAAATGTATGTGTTATGTAATGTATCATAAAATATACCTATTATAGTTTATCAACCAAGGGTAGTACGTAGTAATGTATGCAAACTATATTCAAAATAGTTTATTTAATGTTTGAATATATCGGTTGTACTTTGATTATAATCACTTGTTATTCTTTATATTTTATATGTCCAAATCCATTTGTAAACTGATGTGTGTCTAAATATTAAGATAAAATGTCATATATTGCAATAACATATAATCACATAAAGATATACACCTTGCTCAACATGTTACAAGGTGAAATGAAATTGACAGCAACTTTTCGTTGAATACAGTTTCTGTTAATGTTCTTAGAAAATTTATAGAAAAATCATCAAAGCTCTAAATCCAAATCCGCAAATTCTGAGAGTTTGGAATATGAGTCTAGTTTGTTCGTAAATTTTATCATGATTTTTAGTGATCTCTAACAGAGGTGAAAATGTTCATAATCACAGACTGGTCCGGGTTTGCCTCTGAAATGATAGACAGTCATAAATTGTAGAAAAATCATATGGAGATGTGCAAGTAGCCATTTTAAAGCTAAGAGTTTGAACTACTTGCACCTGGAACAGTTTTGAAAACTAAGATATTTAAGTTGACCAAAACAGTCCGTGATCAAAGTTCATCTTTTCTGATGTAATCTGATAGAAAAAGTTTAATTGTGTTCTTGATGATTTTACTTGTATTCCCCCCTTAAAACTTAAGAAAAACATGTAAATGTAGGGGTATGAACTCACCTTATGTGTTCTTAGAGGATGGATGTTGGAGAAGAGAAGTGTTCAACTCAAAAACACTTAGAAGATGCCTTGACGAATCGAGAACCAAGAGTGGAAAAAAGCTTGATGATTAACCTTGGAAGTCTTGAAATTGAGAGAGAATGGTGTAGAAAATGAGTGACTTAAGCCTTGTATTTATACTAGTAAGAATTACTATTCATATATAATTCTTTAATAATAAGTGTTAAATGTTGACATTCTCCATATAACTAGTTAGTGTATATGACATATTCATGATGTAATCATGACAAATGTTTCTAGAAGATGGTTAATACTAATTGGCTAATAATAGTAATTTTTAAAACGTAAATAGTAAATAGTAGGTAGTAAATAGTAAATAGTAAATAGTAAATAGTAAATATGATGAGATTTTTACAATTGTCATATTTGTAAACCCCGTTAAGCCATGTTTAAGAGTCTTACACAGCCCCCGATAATTGTGCAATAGTGTTTTATCGATTTGGTTCGTTGTTTAGCACTGTTAAGGCTAAGGAAAATCAAACACATGAATTTTCCAAATGATGTTTTCTCATTAAAATAGCGAATTGTACAACGTAAACCTTAACATACAAGGGTTAATGGAGTTGACCGGTTTGACTTGTTGACTTTGTTTGACTTTGACTTGACCGAAATTTGACGGTTGTCACATCATTCTTGTTAAAAATCTCCATTCTATAAGAATACAATGTCATTCATGAAAGAATCTTCATTCTCATTTTTCCTAGAAGGGAATTTATTTCCTTTGACTTTAGCTCTTCAACTAACGAGTAAACGAAGACCTGTATTAAAAAATAGAAATAAGCATGGGAATAAGATTATACAAATAACATGACTATTGTATTATGATGTGCTTACAACCAAATTTGTTCAAAAGGAAAGAACACTACAGCCTTTGCTAGAATTATCAATTAAATTAGGCCTAGTTTCATTTGAAATATAAATCCATGATTTCAAGTTATATAATGATGAATATGGCTTTCCATATTCAAGAAGTCTAATGGGTGAGATTTGAGGACAATTTTACCCTTTTGCATCCAAATCACCACAAGAAGTTCCATATCCAAGACTCGTACAATCCCCAAGAGCACAAGCGTAACTCACTGATGGTGCAACCGATGGATCATCTAATCTCGCAAAATCCTTCATCAAACACCATTTCTTCTGTAAATACTTCACCACAGTTGCCGAAATCAGAGCTCCAGCGTAAGAAAAAACCCCCCGCAATGTCTTTCAAAGTTTCCCGATTGAATACTTTTCTCATCTTCATCGATTAAACTAAACAAATAAGCATTAATCGGACCTGTTGTCAATAGCGTCCCTTTATTTCTAGCAATACGACTCATGAACCCTTGCATAAACCTTTGAGCTAATTGATTATTTGCGTTTTGATCTCCATCACTCGGCCACCCAATTTCACCCACTACGATTCCCATATTTGTGAATCCGTTCTTTTGTACGGCCCAGACGAGGGTATCGTAGTTGGCATCGAACATATTTGTGTAGGTGGTGCCGCCGTCGTTCACCGAAGCTGTGTTTCCATCGAAGAACGTGTATTCCACCGAAAAATTGGAGTCGATGCAGAGGCTTATGAAGGGGTAGATGTTGACAGTGAATGGAGATCCATTTTCCTTTAGGAATTTGGTGAGTTGGATCATCTAATCTCGCAGAATCCTTCATCACACGTCGATTGAACCACCTCTAGAGGGATATTGTGGCTGTGGATGAAAGAGGCAATAGGGTTTTAAATAAAGTAATTTGCCTAAATTAAAGGATAGATGATTTAATTAATTATTTATTAAAATTAAATAATACTTGGCCCATATTAATTCATATATCCACACAATATTTGTTAATCCACATTTGAACCTACCTATATATATATATATATATATATATATATATATATATATATATATATATATACATATATATATATATATATATATATATATATATATATAATAGAGAACCATAATTAACCAAGGAACCAAGGAACCAATCTTTTTTTCAACTTTTAGAACTTATTTTTAATCAAAAAAAACTAAAAATACAGAAATTCATAACTTTTTATCCTTTTTTCCAATGATATCAAATTCGATTTTTTTTTACGTCAAATTCACAATGTGAATCCGGATTCACACGGTGAATCCGAAAAATATTTTTTCACATTCACAATGTTAATATATGAATTTAGATATTTTTAGATTTTTTTTCGATAAAAAATAAGCTTTAGAAATTGAAAAAAAAAATTGGTTCCTTGAAGAACCAATAATTATGGTTCTCTATTGAAATTTTGCATATATATATATATATATATATATATATATATATATATATATATATATATATATATATATATATATATATATATAATCTTCTTTTATATAATGCCACTCATTTGATTCTCTTATCCTTCAATCTTAATCGTAATATATCTTTCAAAGTCTATTGTTAGTTAGTGGTTCTTTTATCGTAAAAACATGTTTTATCTCAAAGTTTGAAACAATTCTTCTATTTGGTTTTAACTTCCAAAAGTATTAAAACTAAAAAATGAATATTAAGATGTGTTTTCATTATATAAAAAACCAATTATGTTGCAAGTTCCATAGTACTTAGTGTGTCATAGTTGAATGTGAGGTGACATTATTATAAACATTTTTTCAATTCATCACGAATTATATACATAAAAATTCAATGGTGAATGTTTGAACATTGTTCAAAAAAATTAAGTTGAATCATTATAACTATATATAAATATTCAAACAATTTAAATTGAACCATTATAGTTGTATATCAACTTTGAGACTTAAAATTATACATTTTGAAACCGTTAAAAAGATTTGATATGAGGGGTTAAAAAGGCTTTCTATATAAGGCTTATCAAAGACGAAAAAAAAAGTCAGGTATTTATTAGGATAACATTTATTCAAATAAACACGTCTTAATCTCATCATTTGATATTTTATCCATGTAGGACAAAAAAAAGTAGAAAATATGTTATATAAAATAAAAAACTTAACTATCTTTGATTATTTATCGCACGTCGCTGAAAGAAGTGAGGTGAAGAAAACTAAAGTATATATAAGCATAGAATTAGAGGTTAATTTCCTTTTTATGTGTATATTCACTCATTTTTTAGAAACACTATAAGGACATCTATTTCTTTAACCTATAATTTTGTCTTATTAAAAAATTACTTTTGCAAACACAATTTCATGGTCGTCAATGTCGTCTATAATCATGGTCATTGTTCAAACAAATTAATTTGAAAATTCATAATTATATGTTAACCTTGAAAGGGAAGACTTTATATTAAAGTTGTCGGAAAAAAACAAAAAATATTACGAATCTAAGAGGATAACGCTTCTTTTAAAATATAGACGTCCCATTTTTATCGTTTGCAATTCCATATGTGAGATGCTGAAAACAAAGTACAAGATAACACATATATAAAATACAAAGACTAATTTTTTCTTAATCTCTTATAAAACATCCCTATAGGAAGTAAATGTAGATAATTATACATTTACAAAAGGTTAATTTCTTTTTCATGTATATTTTCCCCATATGTGGCCAAGATTCTCGCCAATAGACTTAATAGACTTAAACCGGTGATCGGGACGGTGTTTGATGAAATACAATTTGCTTACATTGAAGGGAGATATATTCTAGACTCGCCACTTGTCATGAATGAAATTTTTTCTTGGGCAAAGCAAACTAAAAACAAAATATTCCTCTTCAAAGTTGATTTCGAAAAAGCTTTTGATTCGATTAACTGGAACTACCTGGACTCGACAATGGAGCAAATGGGTTTCGGGTCAAAATGGAGATTTTGGATACGCGGGTGTCTTTCGTCATCTTGGGCATCAGTTTTAGTTAATGGTGTGCCAACGGAAGAGTTCCAAATTTCCAAAGGTGTTCATCAGGGAGATCCTCTATCTCCATTTCTCTTCATCCTGGCAATGGAGGGTTTAAACGTAGTTGTCAAAAGTGCATCTGAAAGCTCATTATTTCATGGGATAAACTTCATCCTGGCAATGGAGGGTTTAAACGTAGTTGCAAAAGTGCATGTGAAAGCTCATTATTTCATGGGATAAAACTCCCAAATGACGGGCCTTCCATCTCACTTTTTCTATGCCGATGACTCTACTTTTGCAGGAGAATGGAATAAAGACTAGATCAAAAACCTATCCCGTATCCTCAAATGTTTTAACATAGCTTCGGGGCTCAGAGTGAATTTCCTTAAATCACGGTTATTCAATTACGGCATATGGCTTCTGTTCTCGGCTCGGCTGTAGTGAAGGAAACTTCCTTTTCACTTATCTCGGCGTGCCTGTGGGAGATAACATGGTCCATAAAAAAATTTGGAAACCGATTATAGATAAATTCAAATCTAAATTATCGGTTTGGAAGGCAAGCTCATTATCATTTGGGGGCAAATTAACTTTGATAAAATCCGTACTTGACAGTCTTCCCACATACATCTTATCTTTATTAAAAGCACCACGAGGAGTTCTAGACACGCTTGAAAAAATCATACGTTAATTCCTATGGGGTGGCGATGATCAGAATTCGAAAGTTCATTGGGTGGATTAGCAAAAAGTCATCACTTGCAAAAAAGATGGAGGTCTTGGTATAGGAACTCTAAAAGCCCAGAACATCGCGCTTCTAACAAAATGATGGTGGAGGTTGTACAATGGTGAGGATTATTTATGGAAAAAGGTGATTGTGAGTATTCACAACTTGATAAGGAGTTTCACATATTGCACGTAAATCATCAAATCGAGTATTTTTAAAGCGATAAATAATTTTGATCCCATTGGCATCATTTACAATGAATGCTTCAGATTAACTCCACGATCTTGTCCCAACATTCTTCTTTTCTGGAAAGATATCATGGTGTGGAAACACCACGTTTCAATCTCGTTTTCCCACTATATATAATCTTGAAGCTAGGAAATGTGGCTTGATTGAAGAAAAACTTTCATTCAATGGATTCTCTTGGCGATGGAAACAAGATTCGAGGAATGATGAGGCTCGTGAGGAACTTCTACATATGTATTTGGCAATCGATAATATGGAGATACCTTCATCATACAATCTCGGCTATCAGTTCACTATAAATCCAAACGGCAGAAACACAGTCGATTCCATGAGAAGGTTAATTGATTCCAAATCAAATTCATATAAAGGACCGGTTATATGTTGGTCAATATCAGTTCCTTTAAAGGTCTGTTGTTTTGTGTGGTGAGCCTCGTTGAATAGAATACTTATGGCTAACAATTTGGCGATTAAAGGAATCAAGGTGAAAAATCCAACTTGTCCATTATGTGATAAGGAACTCGAAACAACAGAGCATTTATTCTCTAAGTGTGAATTCATAAGGAACATGTTAGAATGGATTTTTAAATGGTGTGGTCTACAAATAGTGAAATTCGCCAACATACTTGAACTAATAGACTTTGCAGCTCTTGGGGTAACTGTCCTCGGAAAAGGGAAATTCTCAATGCCATAATTTATTGTACCATATGGTGTGTTTGGTTGACCAGAAATGATGTGATATTTAAAAAAGTGGGGGATCTCCGACAAAAACAACAGACACGATAATAGCTCTATCTTACTCGTGGGTTAAACATAGGAATCATAAATCATAATAGCTACGGTAATTGGGCTCAATGGAGTAGTTCTCCTTTTGCTCACTTTTAATTGTATCTTTTCAATTTGTTTTTCTTCTATGTAGCTATTCTCTGCCCTCGCTTGCTAGATTTGGTGTTTTTTAATGATTATTTGTCGTTTCCAAAAAAAATGTTTTTTATTTTCAAAAACATTACTAGGACATAATATTGTTTTAACCTATAGTTTATAACCTTATTAAAAGATTTACTTTTATAGAAAAAGTATCATGGTCAAAATAGAATATTTTGCATATGTAAATGCAATTTGGGACATGTGATTTTACATATATAATAAGTGTGAGATCCATGTATTATATGGATTTATTTAAAAGAAATTTTAAATTTGAAATTCTAAACATTTGATAAGTTTGAATTTATAGAAAAATGAGAAAAATATTGAATTATTAAAATTAAAGTGTTTTTTTCTTTTTTAAATTTAAATAAATAAACAAAAGAAACTAACGAGACTTTAATTTAGTAATTTTCAAATTAGAATGAAAGTACATTATTGAAATTGATATGCATTCATTATTACATTTAAATACTATATGCAATTTAATAAGGCTAAACGGTATCGAGGCGGGAAAGCTACGCGTGGGGCTGAGGTGGCAAGCTCACCTACGCGTGAACACCGCCCCAGGTGTGCGTAGGTAACTTGTGGAGTGATACCCTTCACGGAAGAAGACAGCCAATGAAATGAAAGGAAAAAGCAGCGTTGAACGAATCTTTTGACCGGGTAGGGATTAAACAAAAAAAAAATACAATTAAATTTAAATAACATCTTTTACCTATATATATATATATATATATATATATATATATATATATATATATATATATATATATATATATATATATATATATACTACACTTTCACCTACACTTTCACACTTACACTTCCAAATCAAAAAAAAATTCTCCTACTTTCTTTCAGTTTTCTTCAAAAAAATGGATCCCAACCAAAATACTCCACCCACTCCAAACACCCCAAACACTCCTAGTGATTATCAAGCTTATATGCAATTGTTGAATTCTCCAATCCAACAACAACCTTTATTCACTAACCTTCCCTACAACCCACAATTCTTCCAACAACAACGACCACAACAACAATTTACCCAACCTCAATTCATTCCCCAATTCCAAGCTTTTCAACAACAAGTTTCTCCACAATTCCAAACTCAATCATCTCAAGTCCCATTAACTCAATCCCAAACCGTCAACCTCGACAACGACGATGAGATGGTCCAAGAAACACCACAATCATCTCGAAGAAGGCAAGCAAGAGGAAAAGGGAAAAAGAAAGCAACGGCTTGGACTGAAGAAGAAGAAGAAGCTTTAGCAAAAGCTTGGATTTTCATATCATGTGATTCGAGGAGAGGCGACGCGCAATCTGGAGAAAGTTTTTTGGAATCGTGTTGTGGACCACTTTCACACGCTTCTTGGAAGAAAAACAGATCGGTCCTACGACGCGGTCAACGGAAAATGGCCTGATCTTCGCGCCATTTGCACAAAGTTTAATGACATATTTGAAAATCTAAAAAATATGCATAAAAGTGGTTCCAACGATTTCAACGTTTTATCTACCGCGTGCTACCAATTCAAACTGACCAACAACGGTAAACCATTTGGTCACCAAAAAGCGTGGGAAGTGTGCCGTCAAGGTCCAAAATGGGTCCTTAATCCAGGGACATCGCATTCAGACTCGACCACCGGCTCCAACAAAAGAACAAGAACTTCTGAATCGGACGCGGGTTTTGGGCTAGATCTCAATGATGACGTCGATGGTGCCGAGGAAGAGGGTCCGCCTGAAGTCCAACTCCGTCGACCACCGGGTAGGGACAAAGCAAAACGGGCGGCGTCTTCAAGCGGGAAAGCAACCGCAACTAGCGACGACGGGCTTGTGGAATCCATAGATAAAACTTTAAGTTTTCTAGAAAAAAAATACCAATCAGCAGAGGAAGGTCGTCGCCAAAAACTCGCTCTCACCGATCTTCAAATCATAAACACGAAACCTCAACCGGATCTCGACCTTGAAAATCTCGCCACATTTCTGAAAATCCAACAACGTGTCCGTGCTAAATATGACGATTAGGTTCTAATATTTATGTTTTAGTTGTTGTGTGTTTTTTTAAGTAAATTAGGATAAATAAGTAATTTAGGATTTTTTTTTTTTGTCGTTTAAGTATTTTAGGAAAAATAAGTAATTTAGGATTTTTTTTTATTGTTGTTTTTTAAATATTTTAGGATTTAAGTTTGTGTGTTTAAAAATTAATGCAATGTATTTTAATTTAATGTTTTTAATGTGTGTTTTATTTGAATTATTTTTTAATTTAATTTAATATTGTTCAAAAATATAAAAAAAAAAAAAATGATGTGGAGTGGTAACAATTTCTAAGGGTTAGTGGGTTGGTAGTAGGTTAGTAGTGAATGTGATGTGGCGCTGATGTGGCTTCACTTTTTGAGTAGGCTGGTGGTAACCATACCCCTTAGCCTAATATTAAAAAACCATAAAATGATATTTAGAATAAAATTTAATTTAAAACAACCATAAAATGATATTTGACAAGATGTATAAAAATGTGATATGTAGCAAAAAAGATCTTTATTTATTAGAGTATAATATTAACTTTTCATTATATATATCACTCAATTAATTCAATTTTCTCAATTCTGATGATAACAAGAAATTTCCAACCGATTATTAGTAAATGCATTTTTTCATCTCAACGTATTTAATCTAAAAATAACATAATATTTCTTTAAACCGATTAATTATTGAAAAATTCATATTGTAATAAATTTGTTATGTTTCAACAACATACATCTATTAATATTTTTACAATATAATTTTATTTTTGTGTAAAGCATAGACATACCCCTAGTTGTCTATAAAGAGAGGAAGGGGAGGATGTGTTCCCAAAATCATACAAACCTGTAATTAAATTAAGTTTCCGGATACTATCAGGCTTTCATTAACATAAAAAATGTAATTTAAATTACTAATAAAATTCTACAATTGGTGATTAACTTGATAATACACTGGAAATAAATTTGCTAATGAAAAACTGAATCCTGATGGATAAATTCCAATTTTTTAATTAATGAATGTATATTGGTGTTTTGAAAACTTAACTAACAATTCGCTTTTAGAAAGTTGACTGTTTACATTAAACATTGAACTGATTATTTAACTGAACTAGTTTAACTTTGAAGTAGGAATATAAACTCATCTCGTAGGCCCATACTTGAGCCTTTATGGGCCGAATCTTATCCACTACGGCATTACCCAAACGATATTCTCGTATCTGGACGAAGATGCTATATTTATCAGGCCTAAAGGACTAAAACATGTAATTTACTCTAAATATAATGGTATACGAGAATAACAAATATTGTGAAAAGTACAATTAAATAAGTGTAGTTAGAGACATACCAAACATACATAGAGCAACCAAATACTACGTAATGAACTGCTCTTTACCTCTATTTATTTTTATACGTAACATATAATAGATAAAAAAAAATAATAATAACAGATATATTGCTATAGCAAGTAAAAATGAAAGTATATTCACTAATATTGGCCATTACACTACTATTAGTACTATAGTACTATCCCCTCGCACGAAACAACCAATTTAATAAATAAAACACTACAAAATAATAATAATAATAATAATTAAAACCAGGCTTTACAAGGAAAAAAGAAAAACTTGAAACTTCAAATGCTCCAAGCAGATTTTAATCTACTTTTAGAAACAAATTTGGATGCAACATTTGGGAGTTCATGTACATTTCAAAAAAAAAAAAAAAATTGAAATTTTGTTGCGTAGTTTAAATCCAAGACGACCGGTTGTTGGTACTTGTATCGGAATCTTCTCCCTTGCACATTCCCATCATCCGGAAGCATCTAAACCGTTGGACCTGCAGAAAGAACGACTTAATACAGCTATTTATAATTACCAGTGTTTCTTTTTTACTTAATACAGAAAAAACGACTTAATACAGAAAGAAAGTCGGTGGGACCTTCCAATGCTTTTTTGGGTCAATGGAATTGTAAATTGATTCCAAGCGAATGATGATTTGTCTGAATGGCGGTCTCCTCTCCGGATTCTCATGCCAACACTCCTCGATTAACCTATATAAATATAAATATTATAAATTAAATAATCCGTTACATTTTTAGTCCCTAAAGGGTATTTTCGTAATTTGCAATGGGAAAATAAAGTACATACTCTTTAAGCCCATGTGCATAACTCTTTGATGGAGCTTTAAAAGGAGGCCGTTCTTTTGCAGCATATAATTTAGGGACATCTCTTTCATTCTTTGTAACAAATGGCTGGCATCCTTCAATCATCTTAATTAATTTTTTTTTTTAAAATAAATTAATTGTCAATAAACCACACATGATAATATGAAATTTTTAAGTATTTAAAAAGATATAATACCTCTTGTAAAATTAAAGCAAATGAGAAAACATCCACTTTGGTATCATAGTCTTCGTTTCTAAACACCTCTGGAGCAACATACCTCCCTGCTGTAAATAAAATTAAACAATTTTTTTTTAAATAAAAAATAAAAGTTGGTTTCTAAATATTAATATCTAATTATAAATAATTTAATAAATAAGACTCACAAGTAGTGTCTTGATGTGACATGGGCTTTTCGTGTTTGGCTGCGTGTGTCCCTTTGAGTAATTCGCTGACTCCAAAGTCAGCAACTTTCAGATGTCCAGAATCATCCCGCAAAATATTTCTGATTTATTAATATAAGAAAATATTAAAAATTCATGTCGGAGATTAAAATTTTATTATTTAATATATTTTTTATTAGTAATAAAAACTTACGAAGGTTCGAGGTCCCTGTGAATGATTGGTTCTGGCTTGTTCTCATGCAAATAGCTCATTCCCCTGAAGAATAATATAAATAATATTTAAATAAATTGCATATAAACATATTTCATCTCGTTTAAAACACATAATATATATGTATTTGAAATAGTAGATTAAAGTTTATTCATCTTTTTTTTTAAACATTAGTGTAAAAGAGAAACTACCTTGCTATATCCATGGCATACTTTAAAGCTGTAATTGGCTTTAGTGCTCCTTTTCTTTTCAAAAATGCTCTAAGATCACCCTGAAATATTGCATAAAATTAAATATGGATTTAAAAAATCAATTGGCATGTAACTTTCATCTAGCATAATCAATTAATCATGCTCCAAAACCATTTCAACCAAAAATTATTTTAATCTTTTAACTTCCAGTTGAACAAAATGGAACACATGAAGCCTTATGTTCTAACAATCATGGGATTTTGGGTATTATTGGAAATTAAGAAGAAAGGAAGGTAGAGTGCCTTAGGTAAATATTCAATAACAATCATCATTGGACTACTTTGAGTTACAGCACCCAAAAACTGAACCACATTTGGATGCCGGATCTTTTGAAACAGATCAAGTTCATCTCTAAATGCCCTTCTGAAAGAAAAAAAAAATCAAAAATCAAAAAGAGCATATAGAGAATTATAGATAAAAGTCATAAAACCACAAAAAACAGTTTGTTGGTGACTCACACTTTCTCCTCATCGGTAAAAAGTTCATCCCCAAGCTTTTTAACAGCTACTTGTGTTCCACGCCATGAAGCTATGGCAAATGTTCCCTAAATAGATACATATAGACAAATAACAAATTCATATTTCATACATACATATTACCAATTTAACATAAGTAAATGAATCTAAGATGATTTACCTTGGTGATGTCCACGCTGTTTGTGAAATCAAGCTCTTTGGCATCGATTTCATATTCAGGAATTTCACGAGCATTGTTGACATGCATTGGAGCTGTCTGAGTTTTTACATTGTTGAGAACAGAAAACGAGAAAAGGAGGTTTCAGAAGATCTAATAACTAAAACTTCAAGAAAAAAACACAAAGAGAAAAACTTGCCAGATGCTTGGCACCATGTTTCTCCAAGAGTTTGACAACGCCATGGTTTTTATAATGGATTGCATCTGCAAGAGGCTGTTAAAGAAACATCTGATTACATGTAAACAACGAAAAAGAGAAGCATAAATGGCCAAACCCTACACCGGATGAATCATATAAAGGAACAAAATTCAAAGCAATTTTGTGTGAAAATATAATGAATCACAAAACACTGATTGTAAAGTGTAAACCCTCGAATCATACCGTGCTACCCCATTTATCTTGGGGGTCAATTTCAGCGCCGCGCTCCAGCAACAATTCAGCAACATCAGTAAACCCTTGACAGGCTGCTACATGCAAAGCTGTACGATTATCAATATCTTTAAAATTAACATCAGTTCCTGAATCCAAGAGCTTCTTAATCCCTTCCAAATCGCCTTCACTCGAGAAAAACATCAACCTAACCCTAGGATCAATCGCCTCCAATCCATCATCTGAATCGGAATCCGAACACGAAACCGTGTCAGGCGCCAACGACGACTGTTTCCCCAATGTAAACCTCACTTGTGGCTTTGAAACCATCGTTAACCCCAGTCAATTGATAGAGACGACTCAAAAAAAAAATCCTCTTTCGAAATCCCGTAATAAACTCTAATGGTGAATTGAATTTTGCCTCGAGTACGACATGAATAAGCTCGAAACACAGAAAGGAATAAAACACGGAAGACACAATGCGTGAAGTTGGTGAATAGTGTCAAAGGCTCAAAGCGGCTTGCAGGAGGAAGAAATGAAAAGAATAAATCAAATGCGCGTAAAACCCAAAAGAACGGCTGAGACATTGACTTTTTTTCTTGCTTACCTATTTCATCAACTTGCTTTATTCCCTTTTTAATTTAATTGTTCTTAAGCCATGTAGTATAAGGTTTTTAATATTACACATAAACAAATAATAAAGTCGAATATTTAGCATAGAGTTTAATGATAGGAAACAAATAGAATAGTTACCCAATTGTTATACTATATTCTATATAGTTCAAAATGTTTCTAGGTTCATTCAGGTTTCATGTACTAAAATGAAGATTCATTGAAATAAAATAGTCCTTCCTAATAAACAAAGATCTTTTTACCACATGTCACATTCTCATTTATTTTGCCACATGTAATTTTATGGTTATTTTAAATTAATTTTTATTCCACATATCATTTTATGGCTTTTTCATTTTATTAAATCCAAATAATATTTAATTGCAATAATAAATGCATATCAATTTCATTAATAAACTTTCATTCTAATATTAAAATTACTAAATTAAACATTCATTAATTTTCTTTATTTATTTATCTAAATTATTTGTTTAAATTTAAAAGAGAAAAAGAACACTTTAATTTTTGTAATTCAATATTTTCTAAATTTTCTTATAAAATTAAACTTCTCAAATGTTTAGAATTTTGTGTTTAATTTTTATTTCAAATAGATTCATGTAATACATCGGTTATACACCTAGTATATAATAGAATGTCATACTCATTTTCTCTAGGGATAATGAATTAAGTTTTTCAAAAAAATAAAAAACCTTTCACTTTAGGTTCATTACAACCGAAACTTTAAAAAAAATTAGGGTGCTTTATTTTTATAAAATTTTTTCCAAATTTCCACAATAATTTTGACAAGGCTTTTGGTTGATTCATTTTTCCAAACAATTTTTTTTTTAAAAAAAATGTTTTTCAAATTGAATGTATATTAGAAAAAAAATAATTTTTCCAGTTTTCCAAAATTTGTAAAAATTTTGAAATGAAAAATAAAAACTCCATTGATTTCATATTTATTGAAATGTAAATATACGTATTTATATTTTTAAAAAACATAAAAAAACGTATTTATACTTTTAAAAAATATATTTATTCTTCCAAAACATCTCCCTATAATAATAAAAGAGTAGTTTTTTTGTCCTTGTAGTTTAGTCAAATTCGCACATTCAGTTCAACCTTTGAAATTTGACAAGATGCATCGCTGTGGTTTAAAGAAATTACACTGCACATCCTTAATCCACTTAAAAAGACCATTTTAACCTTACTTTTATATATTTTTTTTCTTATATATATATATATATATATATATATATATATATATATATATATATATATATATATATATAACGACCCGTTTTCTCTGGTGCCTCCAAAATCAATTTCACACGGTTGCAACACTGCCACGTAACCCACCAACCAATCGACACAATTTATCATTATGTCGACTCAATCCTTCGTGTTATGTTCTCCTTCATCGTCTCCCTTCTGCACATCAACATATCCACCGATTCCCCATCTCCTCCAACAACCTGGCCGACTTCATCCTCAACAAGAAATCCGACCATATCATCCCCAAAAAAAGAACCTAATTCCTTCCGCAACTACTAAGAGCATACAACCAGTGAGATGGGTTTGGAGAAATACATATGTCACCCTGTTAAAGACAAAGAGATTAAGTAAATTGACACGTTTTTTCCCACCGATTCCAAAGAACGATGCACTCAACCGACATGACCTCTTGTGTGTGTGTGTGTGTGTGTGTGTATATATATATATATAATTGTTTTTTTTTTATATTTTACTGCTAATATTATGTTTTATTTATTTATATTTTTTATGATTTGTATAATTTTTTAAAATTATATTCGATAATATTTTTTATATTTTTTATATTTTGTTCGTTTATATTTTTTTTGACGTTTTATTTTAATAATTTTTCTAGGTTTTGTTTTTGATGTTTTGTTCGAATATATCTTCTAATGTTTTTTTGATCTTTTATTTTTTTTCTATATGTGTAAAGCTTTTTATAAATATTTTTTGTATAAAAAATATAAAAGGTTAGTTAAATGAGAATATGATTAACACATATTACGTATATAATTATTTATTTTAATAGGTTATTGTATAGGCTAATTGAAATTCAAAATGAGTGTCAATGGTTTCGAGTTCAATTTTTTTAGATTTAGAATTTTTTTTTTTTTTTTTTTACATTTCGTTTGAATAGAAAATGCTAATCATAATTCATATAACTCAAACATATGTGTCAGTGTTTTCTACTTCATTTTTTTATTTTTAGAAATTATATTCGGTTTCGAGTTATATGGTTTTCCAATTAGCCTTTATATAACTTGAAACCTCTTTTCGAATTTCAGTTAGTCTATATATTAATCTTATTAAAAATATAATTTTATACCTAATCTAAATTAATAATACTCACATTTAACAAACTTTTTTTTTTACAATTTTTACAATAAGTATAAACAAACAAAACGTCAAAAATATTAAAATGTATTCAAACAACACATCAAAAAACTAAAAAAAATTATTCAAAAAAATAATAAAAATATAAACGAAAAAAAATTTTAAAAACATTTTTTGGTGTGTTGCTTGAATATATTGTTTAATGTTTTTTTACATGTTTTTCGTTTATATTTTATGATGTTTTTTGAATAATTTTTTTTTATTTTTTTGGTGTGTTGTTTGAATACATTTTAATTTTTTTGACGTATTATTTGTTTATACTTATTGTAAAAAATGTAAAAAAAAAAAGTTCTTTAAATGTGAATATTATTAATTTGGATTAGGTATAAAATTATATTTTTTATAAGATTAAAAGATAGACTAACTGAAATTCGAAAAGGGGTTTCAAGTTATATAAAGGCTAATTGGAAAAACCATATAACTCGAAGACGAACATAATTTCTAAAAATAATGAAGTCGAAAACATTGACACATGTGTTTGAGTTATATGAATTCTGATTAGCATTTTCCATTCGAAACGAAATGTAAAAAATGTGTATGAGTTGCAAGATTATCCAAAATCCGGGTAAAAATTGTCATTTTTGAATTATGCAGGAATTCTACCCCATTTCCAAAAACAGCTTAATATGCGGAACTCTACCTCATTTGCGAAACTGGGCAAAAAGTATAATTTCGCACAAACTGCAGGGACCTGATACGTAAATTCCTCCATTTCTCATAATTTTCAGCGCGAAACTTGGTAAATTCTGACCATTTGCTGAAACATCAGGGACTCATTGCGAAAATTCTATTCCTTTTCTTCCAAAATGTGAAAAGGCAGAAAAAGCAGTCCTAATTTCGAGTATGGTTACAAACTGTCAAACCATCGAAAGTTGCAGGGACCAATTCGTAACTTTTATATCTTCTTCCCCAATCTACATGTGCCAGTCGACTTCAAAATCAATCAATTCAAACTCATCGACAATTAACCCTTCCAAGTCGATGCTTAACATCTAACTCAGTTTGACCTGTAACCATTCGATTATCATTTCTTCTTTCCCAGATCAACAGCTACTTCAAATCCAAATCAACCATCTGACCAATGTAAATTCTCCAATTTCAAAGTCTAAAAAAAATGGCTTAGATCCCATAGCTGTCGACAATCAATCCATACTTTCGACATCAAAATTACCCAAGTCGATTTCCATGATACAAATAAGAATATCATCACCACCTTCGAAACTCTATAAAGGACCATCAATCACGATTCCAAAATCAATATCAACACAATTTCAAACCATCATCAAGTAATATCAGTCAACTTTTGATTCTCGATTCCAAACCAAATCAGTTGCACAATGAACGAACACACAAAAACGATTTTGACTTTCTAGTTTGACTTTTCGAATTCGTCAGTCGACAAACACAAATCGACAACCTCCAAATCGATCCTTAAGATTTCAGTTCTTCATCAATCAACGGAATCATCAATAGAAAAAACTTGTGATTGGATCAAATCAATATCCGTATTTTGACCAATAAATCAGATCGATTGAATCAATATGAAAAAAAAAAAAAATGAGAATCAAACAGATAATGAAATATGATGACAGAAACGAGATCAATCATCAATTGTGAATTAATGATCTAAACGAGACGTAATAAGATGAACAGAAATCGCGAGCCAAAGATAATCGCGAAAGAGAAACATCGTCAAAGCATTTGAAGTCACAGATCAAATATATGTCGGCTGAACAAAATAAGATTGGGCTTCGAAAATTGTTTCGAACAGTAACAAACTTATGTGATTTGGGCTCCTTACATGGATCGAATCATTCAATTAAGAACAAAAGGTTTGGGCCTGATCAAAAAAAGAAAAAAATAATTGGATCAACAATTTGGTTGAAACGAATTAGATCCAATCGAGTCAAAACGATCAAAATTGAAAAATGAAACACACGAATCGAAATCATTGACGTTTTGGAATCCATTTGAGAATTTGAGATACCTTTTTGACAAATCGAGTTCCATTTTCAACGAACCCATCAAATTTAGAAGATTTTGATTCTTTTGTTGAAACGAAAAAATCTCCAATTTCAACATTGTACCATCCACTATGCATGTTGTACAACTCGTTCTTCGTGTTCTTTAACGATCCAAGAACATCTTCATAAGAACCACCAACACTTTTGGGTTTTGACTTCAAATTCAATGCAACCTTTGGAAATTGTTGCTATGGAACCCAAATTTGCTTCACCATAACTTTTGATGATTTTTGTGAGTAAACCCGCTTGTTTTTGAGTTTAATCTTCTTCTTCTTTTTCTTTCTCATCTTTTTGCATCTTGAAGATTTGATTTCATGAACAAACTCACTTCCCACAACTTCAACTTTTTGAGTTTGAATCAAATCTTTTGGAGTTTGATACTTGTGAATTTCTTGGATCACCGGCTTCCGATAAGAAATCATTCCTTCAAAGAAATCACAAGAACCAGAATATCATCGGTTTGAACTCCAATCGAGCAAAAAACTTTTTCATATTCATGAGAATCAACTTGAATCTTCTTATCATGAACTCCAAGAACATCATATTAAACTCCATTGTCATGAACTTCAACAAACTTAAGAGCACGAATATCATTTGGGTTTTCAATTAGACAAATGTATTTCTTATTAAACAAATCTCTTTCTTATTAAACAAATCTCTTTCTTCTCTTTCCTTTTGATTTCTACTAAGGACTAACATGGACAAAGCAATTTTCATCAACCATTCAGTCCTATAAAGTGATTGAAATATCAAGCTTCCATTATCCTCCTTCAAACCTCCATAAGAAACATTATTACTCGATGAAATCAAATCGCTTAACAATAACCCATAAAATCGATCTTCATTAACTTTGTATTTGATATCTTCAACGATCACAATCCAAGAATCATACGGCAAATCCACCATGATTACAAGAACTTGAAAATTTCTAGAGAGAGAAAGTGATTTTGAATGGGTTTTCTAGAGAGAGAAAGTAAACATCACTTGAATACTAGTGAAGAAAATTGAATTATGAATAGAATCAATGATGAATTCGATTTCTAGAATCCAAAAACTCTCTAAATCATGAAGATCAAAGATCAAAAATGAATCACCAAATCTAGATTGCCACCATGGATAAATTCTTGATCCAATCAAGAACACCTGCTCTGATACCAATTGTAGTGGTGTTGATTATGATAGCATGTGCGGAATAAGAAAGATCTAGTGAATCAACATACAAATCAAGAACATATGGAGTAAATAAATCTTTTTAAGCTCATATTAGATCTAGAAAGAATATACAAAGTGGGTCTTGTACAAATTCTCTCTCTAGTCTAACACTCCAAATGATTTCGTACATAATGGGAGTCACTCACTTTCTATTTATGGGAAAGACTCAACTCATTTACACATACAATAGGGTAAGCCTAACACTCCACATCCAAGCGATAAAAAGACATTGACACTCGTTTTGAATTTCGGTTAGCCTATACAATAAGCCTATTAAAATAAATAATTATATATCTAATATGTGTTAATCGTATTCTCATTTAACTAACTTTTTTATATTTCGTATACAAAAAATATTTATAAAATGCTTTACAAATATATAAAAAAAATAAAAACAAACATTAAAAGATATATTCGAACAAAAAAAACAAAACAAAAAAAAAAAAAAAACCTAGAAAAATTATTCAAATAAAACGTCAAAAAAAATATAAACGAACAAAATATAAAAAACATTAAAAATATTCGAATTAAATTTTTTAAAATATTATATAAAACATAAAAATATAAATGAATATAATTTAATATAAGCGGTAAAATATGAAAAAATAAACAATTATATATATATATATATATATATATATATATATATATATAAAAGAAATATATAAAAGAAAGGGTAAAATGGTCATTTTAATTGGATTAAGGATGTGCAGTGCAATTTCTTTAAACCACAGTGATGCATCTTGTCAAATTTTCTAAGGTTGGATTGAATTTGCGAATTTGACTAAATCACAGGTACCAAAACTGCAATTTACTCAATTTTAAATTTAAATCTCTCACTCTAATTACATTAAATTAATAACATTAAAATAAAAAAATAAAATAAAATTAATACAGATTATCAGGTGCTATAATTTCACGTATTTATTTGAATCAACAATTATAATTTTATATAACTAAAAACATCTCTTAATTAATAATTTATTTAAAATAATTAAATAATAATATTTAATCTTTACTAAGAAATTTAATCAATTTTGTAACCGTGGTTTACTGTAACGCCCGCAGATTTGGGCTAGTCAACTTAGAGATAATAAACGTTAAAAATAACTTTTTGATAGAATATTATTTAGGATAAATAATCTTAACCAAAGTTATAGTAAATGTCACAAGGATTATGTACAAGTAAAGAACGTTAAAATCCGACTTATAACGAAGAAGTTATGACTCGTCGACGTTTCGCGATTAAAACGACACGGCTCTGTGTAACGTAAAAAGTGAATTTTTTATAAATTACTTTTTAGCCTTAGTAATCTAAACTAAAGTCATAGTAGACATTAAACCAAGAGCGTTCATATAGAGAACGTCCAAATCTGACTTCGTACGAGGAAGTTATGATTTTTCGAAGTTTCAGCGTAGCAATATACAGCTCAGAAATCGAATTTAAGATTGGTCAATTTTTAGCCAAAATTATCTAAATGAGAATTTAAGATCTCATTAATAGGAGTTCAACGATAAAAAGACAGTCGAAAACAGAGTCTGTATGTAGAAGTTATGAATTTTACACGGTCGTTAACAGTGTAATTTTCTCAGACTGTTAAATTTAAAACCGGTCAAAAATTAACCGATGGGATCAAAAGTAAAGTTGTAGATCTTGTCAATACCTACACGTGGATATAAAGAATGTCAAAAACGAAGCTCGTATGCGAAAGTTATGAATTTTTTAAGATTGACTATTTTACTTGCGTCCTGGGCCACGTGTCAGCACCAGGCGAAACCTTGGTGCCTACACAAGACTCACGACGTGAGAGGCATGTCTCACGACGTGATAGACCCCTGAACAACCGTTAGGTGCATTTTGTGCACCTTTTTGCACATGTTTTTGTCCCTTAGTATGCATCTAATTAGCATAATTATTCTTCATCTGCCTTGCATTTCATAATGTTTATGTTATTCTCTAGAACGACCTTATTTGCACACTTTCATGTTGTTTTCAGGTAAACCGAAGGTTGGAGCGCGCTTTTGGATGTGTCGGGGAGCGTTGGTGAAGATTGCGGGATGATCGGGCAAGAATCGGAAGAATTGAGAAAATCAAGTTTGGATCAGCATCCAGAGCGCAACACGGGGCGTGTTGGGTTTGTACTAAAAGATCAACACGGGTCGTGTTTGACCAAATCATGAGTTGTTGACTTCACTGAACACGAACCGTGTCCATTTAGCCTATTTGGACACGGGGCGTGTTGGACCAGCTGGGCATTTTTTAGCATTGTATTTTAAAGTTGGAATCGAGGATTGAAGGTTATGTTTTCACTCAACACGACCCGTGTTGATTTACTCTATTTTGACATGGGCTGTGTTCGACTTAAAAACTGCCTTTGGGCAGTTTTTCCTATTTTACTTATATCGGGAATTGGGTCGTTTTGGGGGGGTATCAGAGCATAGCAGAGCATTATTGGAGAGGAGAATTCGAAGATTTTAGCAAGGGTTTGTCCGTTAATCATTTGGAAACATTAATTCTAGTTTCTGTAAGTTGTAATCACACTTAATTTCATCATTTAGACTTGTGATCTTGTTCTAGCAATGTGTGGCTAGAACCCTAATTTCTCCAATTTCATGTTCTGACTTCTTAGTAGTGATCTCAATCATATGACATGATGTTTGTTTTCAATTTCTATCTAATGAATTTGGTTTTGCTTCAATCAAATGTTTGATTCTAATTGTGATTCTTATTGCCCATTTGAATTAGGGTTAGGTCATTCAAGTTATCTATTTTGCAAAATCCGTAATTGTTTTGTGAAATTGAACAAGTAACAAGCACTAAATTGAATTCTTTCGAATAAATCTAGTGTAAATCTTATTCATACACTCTTACACTCCCGAGCTAGTGAGGAGTATTGGGTGTTGTTGGGAACATTCACATAAAGCTTCATGCAATCTTTTAATCTAATTCTAAGAGCTTGTTTAGATTAGGTTAGTAAGGTTAGGGTTAATCAAAGAGCTTGTTTTGGTTAATTAATGTGGTGAATGGGAAGTGTTAGAGCTTGTTAACACTTTCAAGTACCAACTTAGATAGAAATGAAAAAAATATTGTGTTATCTTTGAATCACATTGCTAAGTTGTCATACATGAAATTGGAGTCCTTACAAAATCTGATTTAACTTCATTTGTTTAGCTGATTACTTGTGTTTAAAATTTGTTTGTTCAATCACTGCATTCGAAACCCCCCCTCCCTCTTTAATCTTTTGTGACCATAGTACTTTACGTAAAGAGGTATAGACTAATTATTCCGTGTCTCTGTGGATCGACCCCACTTGCCTTGTACTACCTTTTAGTGCAACTTAGTGGTGTTATTTTGGAGTATATTGTACCCCTTTATTTGTTGGGTTTGACACGCCTAAAAATTGGCGCCATTGCCGGGGACACGGTGTTACTAATTGTTTATGCCTAGATCTTTCCGTACAGGTACACCATTGCCAATTGACTCGGAGATAAAGAGGACTGCAAGGAGAATACGGAAGCAAGCCAAGCTTCGCAAGAGGCAACCGGTTTCCGGGACTTCCTCATCATCTACTCCCCCGATCATCAACATTTGGGAGGACATACCCCTCTCAAGTGTATCCACATCAGAAACAGAAAGCCCATCACTTTCACCACAACCATCCTCACCCATAAATACCATTCCACCCTTTTCACCTACTCATAATAGCCAAAAAACTACACCCACAGAAACTTCAACCACTGCTCAAACAATGGAAAACAACCCTGGAGGGAATCAAGGTCCTCCAAACCCCCCTCCAAATCCACCACCGAAGCAAACCTTTCGCCAATGGGCGAGGCATGAGGTTACACAACAACCTCTTTGCATCACATATCCAACAACCACTAACCTCGAACTAAATTCCGGACTTATCCACCTACTCTCAACCTTTAGAGGCTTGGAAAATGAAGATCCCCACAAGTTTCTAACCGAATTCCATGTTGTGTGTGTGGGTATGAAACCACACAATGTCACGGAAGATCAAATCAAGCTTAGGGCATTCCCCTTTGCGGTGCAAGATGCAGCCAAAGACTGGCTTTATGACCTCCAACCGGGGACGGTGACTACTTGGGTAGATCTTGCAAGGTTGCTTTTGGATAAGTACTTTCTCGAGATCAAAGCTTCAGCCCTACGGAGGGAAATCATTGGAATCAAACAGCACAAAAGAGAAGCCTTTCACACATATTGGGAGAGATTCAAGAAACTTTGTGCCCGATGTCCAAAGCACGGAATTACCGAATACCAGCTCCTCCAATACTTCATTGAAGGAATGACTCCAATGGAAAGAAGGCTTCTTAATGCTTCGAGTGGCGGATCTTTACCCGACAAGACTCCAACCGAAATTCGCAACTTAATCAAGAACATGGCTTAAGATTCTAAACATTCAAGCCATGATGAAGAATGGTACACGGATGCACCCCGAGGTGTAAAAGAGGTCCAAACTCCTCAAATTGAAGCTCAATTGTCCGAGCTTACGAAAGTGGTTATGATGCTAGCCAAAGATAAAGGTGTGCAGCCCACACCCCGCCCGTGCGGTATTTGCACTCAAGTGGGGCATCCAACCGACATGTGCTCACAACTTCAAGAGGAGGATTATGAAGAAGCAAAAGTCATGGGAGGCTATTCCGGGTCAAATCGGAGAGGATATGAGCACTCACGAGGTGATCAGAGATGGAACAGTAACCAAAGTTGGGGAGGAAATCAACAAGGAAATTATCAACCAAATCAATCACATCAATACCAGCAAAGACCACCATTTCGTCAAAATCAACAAAGACCACCCTTTCAACCTCAAAATTACTAGCCAAGACATCCACAACAACCACCTCCACAAGCGGGTTCATCAAGCATGTCACTAGAAGATATTGTCAAAAGCCTTGCCACTAGCACTCAAAGTTTTCAACAAGAAACCAAGGCAAAGCATAAAAAGCTTGGAGCAACAAGTGTCACAACTTGCTCAATCCGTGAGTAAGATGGAATCACAAGGCAAGCTACCATCTCAAACCGAGAAGAATGCGAAACACAATGCATGTGCCGTTACTTTAAGAGGTGGGAAAAGCTATGAAGGTCCAAGGATGTCGGATGAAGAAGAAGAGAAAGAGATCGAGGTGGAAGAAGCTGTCAAAGAAGAGGAAAGGAAAAGTACTTCAAAGTCAAAAAAGCCCATAGAGACCGAAGTGAAAGTCACACCAGCTCCATTTCCTTCAAGGCTAACAAGCACAAAGAGAGAAAGGTAAGATGATGAAATCATGGCAATGTTCCGAAAGGTTGAAATCAATATCCCTATTTTATATGCTATTACACAGATTCCTAGATATGCTAAGTTCCTAAAGGAACTTTGCACATCTAAGAAAAATCTTAAAGGAAATCAAACTGTGAAAGTTGGGGAAAATGTCTCAGCCGTGTTACAAAAACGGCTACCAAAAAAATGCAAGGACCCGGGTGTCTTCACGGTTCCTTGTAAAATGGGTAACCTTTTTGTACCGCGTGCCATGCTAGACCTTGGAGCATCAATTAATGTCTTACCCTATTCAATATATAAGGCAATGGGAATTGGACCTTTATCAAAAACCGGAGTTATCATTCAACTTGTTGACCGGTCTTTGGTACACCCAAAAGGTGAATTGGAGGACGTGTTAGTGCAAGTTAATGAACTTGTTTTTCCCGCTGACTTTTATGTTTTGGACATGGGTGATGAAAACACCCCACAATCGAGCTCCATCCTTTTAGGGAGACCTTTTATGAGTACCGCAAAAACAAAAATAGATGTAGCAAATGATACTTTGTCTATGGAGTTCGATGGTGAGGTGATTAACTTTAATATCTTTGAAGCTATGCGTTATCCTAGTGATATTCATTCTTTAAACTTCATAGATGTTATTGATTCATGTACTAATGATTGTTTTGAGTTGTCAAGCCAAGATGTGCTAACCACCATCTTGAGCAAGCATTTTGCTGAGACAGGGATCAAGAATCTGGCTGATAAGTACACTTTGGAGGATGAGTTGATTGAAGTAATCGACTCCTTGGAAAAAGCACAACCTATGAGAGTTGAACCACCCTACATGAAGCTCAAAAATTCCGACCCGAAACTCCTTCCATCCATATTACAACCACCGACTCTTGACTTGAAGGCTCTTCCCGACCATCTCAAGTATGCCTATCTTGGAGAGGAAGAGACATTACCGATGATAATTTCAACCAAGCTAGCACGAGAAGAAGAAAAAGAGTTGGTTGGAATTTTGAAGAAGTACAAGGAGGCTATTGGTTGGACCATTGCGGGCATAAAAGGGTTGAGTCCATCATTATGCATGCATAAAGTATTGATGGAAGAGGACTTCAAGCCAACCCGTGAAGCCCAAAGGAGATTGAATCCACCTATGATGGAGGTAGTGAAAAAGGAGATTATGAAGCTCTTAAATGCAGGTGTAATCTATCCCATTTCTGATAATAAGTGGGTAAGTCCCGTGCAAGTTGTCCCGAAAAAGGCCGGAGTCACTGTTGTTAAAAACTTCGAAGGGGAATTAGTACCCACCCGTGTGCAAAACGGGTGGAGGGTTTGTATCGATTATAGGAAGTTGAATGCTTCCACACGCAAAGACCACTTCCCTTTGTCATTCATTGATCAAATGCTCGAAAGATTGGCTGGGAAATCTCACTATTGCTGCCTTGATGGTTTTTCTGGTTTTCCCCAAATTCCGGTTGCCACGGAAGACCAAGAGAAAACCACATTCACATGTCCTTTTGGTACCTTTGCGTATAGACGCATGCCTTATGTGTTAAATAATCTATGCTATTAGATGCCTTATATGCTTTATGATGCTATCGTTTGATCGGATCTATGGTCTATTGCCGACCAGATATGGAAACTTTATGTGTTTAGATTTCTAAACGTTTAATTACGGTATTAGAACTGACATATAACTTTTCGGAGTAATAAGGAGGATTAAACGTACAAACATTCTCTATCTGTATTCTCGTTCCGATACATTGAACGCATGCTTCCGTGAACATAACACCATGGTGAAGACTCGTAGCGAATTGTGTAAATGGATGAATGAGAAGGCTTAAGATAGTGAGTGACACCTATCAGAAGATATCGTAAGAGTGGTATCTTGCATTTATAATGCATCTGATAAAATAACATTACATCTAGAGGAGTACGGTACATCCAAATGTACACATTTGATTGGCGGGATGATAGAACCATTGGTGTAATTCCTGAAGTTGTCCTATCGTTTGGTATTTCCATCACCAACAAAGTTGAATCAGAATTGTTGCTGAAGATACGCATGGAAGAATTCCTAATAAGAGTCTAGGGAAAATTTTACGATTATTTGGAAACATTCGTATGTGTTAAATCGTTTTGTGATTTTAGGAAATAAGAACTTGGGGACTACGAGACAATTCTTGGGACGAGTATGAGTAGGTGTGAAAGGTAGTAGAGGCCTATACTACCGGAAGCACATGACTCACACTTGGATAAGGGAATCTCACAAGGTTAACAAGACGCTAGTAACTGATTCTGTTTTGTTCATGTATGTCGTTACCATCATTTCGGTAATGACTAAGAAGATGATTATTATTCCGACCCTAGTGGTTATACCAAATCAAGTCCGGATAAGATATGTATGTTACGTGGTTCAGAGAACCAAGATCGATGTAGCATCTGACATCAGACAGAAGATTGAAGTAAAAGATAATCGAAGCGATCAATATATGTATCGCAATTGTAGTTAAAGTAAAAAGCTTGTAGCTAGAAGTGCTACATGATCAGAATGTGATTATATCACATTAGAGTATGAAGGAAGGTATCTTCCATTCTGGAATCTGACTCAAAAGACCCGAGTCTAAGCGTTGCATCATAGGATGAGAGGTCATTAAAACATGACCCATCGGTCTATTAAGAGAATCGAAGTAAAAAACTCATCTTAAGTTAAGTCTGTTTAAGAAGGAGAAGGAGTCTCCAATGAAGATCGAGTTTGTAACTCGAAGGTTACGATTGAAAGTCCAACATAGGATTATGAGCAGGTGCAAGATCAAGCACTGACCGCAATTAAGAAATCCCAGAGCTAGATACTTATTTGAAAGGGCATAAGAGTTACAATTATTACCTAGGATGAAGAGATAACGTGTAGAGTCACTATCCAAGCCCTGTTTCGTTGATGATTCCGAGACGTAATCATCGTAAGGGGGAGATAATTGTAACGCCTGCAGATTCGGGCTAGTCAATTTAGAGATACTAAGCATTAGAAATGATTTTTTGATAGTATATTATTTAAGATAAATAATCTTAACCAAAGTTATATTATACGTCACAAGGATTCCGTACATGTAAAGAACGCTGAAATCCGACTTATAACAAAGATGTTATGACCTGTCGAAGTTTCGCATTTAAACCGACATGACTCTGCGTAGCGTAAAAATTGAATTTTTCATAAATTACTTTTTAGCCTTAGTAATCTAAACTAAAGTCATAGTAGACGTTAAACCGAGATCGTGCATATAGAGAACTTCCAAATCTGACTTCGTAAGAGGAAGTTATGATTTTTCGAAGTTTCAGCGTTGCAGTATACAACTCAGAAGTCGATAATTAGATTGAAGATCTCATTAATAGGATTTCAACGATCAAAATACAATAAAAAACAGAGTCTGTATGTAGAAGTTATGAATTTTACACGATTTTTAACATTATAATCTTCTCAGATTGTTAAATTTAAGCCTAGTCAAGAATTAACCGATGGGGTCAAAAGAAAAGTTGTAGATCTTGTTAAGACCTACGCGTGGATATAAAGAACGTAAAAAGCGGAGCTTGTATTCGAAAGTTATGAATTTTTTAAGATTGGTTATTTTACTTGCGTCCTAGGCCACGTGTCAGCACCAGGCGAATCCGGGGTGCCTACACAAGACTCACGATGTGAGAGGCATGTCTCAAAACGTGACATGCCCCTGGACAACCTATAAATAGAGCCGAAATCACTCCATTCTTCACACCTTTCAAATCCATTCTCTACCAAACCCCCAAGGTCCCAAGACCTTTTCTCTAGCACCTCTGAGGTGTTAGTAGCGAAGCCCCGAGGAGAAGAGCTTTCGGCTCAGAAGTTCTGCCCGTGCAGAGCCCGACTCTTCGCTAAACCCCCAGTAAGTGAGTTACGCTTATCATAATTTACGTATAACTTATGTTTAAGTTCATTATCATTATTATGAACCTATAAACAAGATTTATCAGTGATTCCAAGTCGTTATACTGATTGATCTACTTACGGGGATGATGTCTAGGCTGTAATTTAGTGAGGTGTTTAAAGTGGGATTTCCAAACAGTATACTTCGTATACCCAACAGACCCTACCTCCGATATGATCCTACCTGGTTGTTCCTTACTTGATACATCACGAAAGTAGACTTTGAGTTAATGATGAATCTAGACTAATAATTAGTCGCAATAAAAAAATAGACTAAAAATTGGTAATAATGACACTAGGTTATGGCAATGGAAAATACAATAGCTAGAAGCGAAGTACTGTCCGAATTACGATTCGTCACTTTAACAAGTGAGTGCATAGTTACTTTCATCTTACACATAGATAGGAAGTATTTAATAAGAATACATGCTATATGTGCGTATTAACTGTGTTCCTGATATCTATGCTAGATGAACGATTTATATATATATATATTACTTGATTTAAGCTGTATATGAACGATCCAGTCTCTATTTACTCACCAGGTTTCCCAACCTGACCCACTCGGTTTATTTGTATCACACGTATCAATACGGAGATAATTACACTGAGAGATTAAAGGAGATGTAAATCATTAGTGTAAATGAATGTAAGGTCTGTTTATGTTTATGTTTCTGTATGGACGATGACATCCCAATGTTTTAAATAAAAATACATTTCTTTGGAAATGCTTTGATAATATCATTATCATGTTTTCTGGGAACAAATTCCGCAATATTTTCCTTCAAAAAAAGATACTCTGATTTTTAAATAAAGCATAAACAAATCGGTCTTTTCTGGCCGTGAAATTAGGGATGTCATAGTTGGTAGCAGAGCATTATTTTAAGCGAACTAAGAATTTTAGAAAATTTCTAGACTTAAACTTAGAATGCAAAGAAATGATTGTGAGATGAGTGTTTGCTATATTTAAGATGTATGCCTTAATAGACACGGGCACTAGCTTATTTAGGGAGATGCCTAAATTACTTTTTTGTGCTAAATGATCTATGCTATTAGATGCCTTATATGCTTTATGATGATATCGTTTGATCGGATCTATGGTCTATTGCCGACCAGATCTGGAAACTTTATGTGTTCAGATTTCTAAACGTTTAATTACGGTAATAGAACTTACATATAACTTTTCGGAGTAATAAGGAGGATTACACGTATAAACATTGTCTATCTATATTCTCGTTCTGATACACTGAACGCTTGCTTCCGTGAACATAACGCCATGGTGAAGACTCATAGCGAATTGTGTAAATGGATGAATGAGAAGGCTTACGTTAGTGACTGATACCTATCAGAAGATATCGTAAGAGTGGTATCTTGCATTTATAATGCATCTAATAAAATAACATTACATCTAGAGGAGTACGGTACATCCAAATGTACACATTTGATTGGCGAGATGATAGAACGATTGGTGATATTCCTGAAGTTGTCCTATCGTTTGGTGTTTCCATCACCAAAAAAGTTGAATCAGAATTGTTGCTGGAGATAAGCATGGAAGAAGTCCTAATAAGAGTCTAGGGAAAATTTTAAGATTATTTGGACACATTCGTATGTGTTAAATCGTTTTGTGATTTTAGGAAATAAGAACTTGGGGACTGCGAGACAATTCTTGGGACGAGTATGAGTAGGTGCACGACCCGAAACTCGTATGAGGAAGTTATGATTTTTCTAAGATTTGGCTTAGTGGTGCACGGCCCAAAACTTGAATTTTAGATCGAGCTGTTTTTGGCCAACGCAACCTAAATGAGAATTGAAGATCTCATTAATAATAACTCAATGATAAAAAGACAGACGAAAACGAAGTCTGTATGTAGAAGTTATGAATTTTACGCGGACATTTAACAGTGTAATCCCTTCATACTGTTAAATTTAAGATCGGTCGAGAATTAGTCGAAGCATTCAAGAAGAGAGTTGTAGATCTTATTTTTACCTACGTGTAGATATAAAGAACGTCGAAAACGGAGCTCGTATGCGAAAGTTATGAATTTTTGAAAATCGGCTGATTTTCACCCTGTGTGCGATGCCACGTGTCAACACCAGGATGTGCCTGGTTGTCTCCAGCTGGCTCACGACGTGAGCATCATAAAACTCACGACGTGAGTGACCCTCCAGCCCCCTATAAATAAGAGGTTAGGCCTCCACTCTTCCTCAGACCTCCCATCACTTCTCTCTCTCTCTCTCTCTCTCTCTCTCTCTCTCTCTCTCTCTAGAACCTCTGTCTAGCCCCTAAACCCCCCAAAAAGCCTAGGGAACCTCCTTAGCACGAGGCGGAAGCCCCGGAGCACCCGACGACTCCGAGAAGAAGAGCCTTTCGGCTCGGGAACGCTGCTCCAGCGAAGCCCGGTTTTGAGAAAAATCCGCTGTAAGTGAGCTATGCCTAACCTATCTTTAGTATAACTTATGTTTCGATATAGTAATGTTATTAGGACCTTATAATGAGTATTTGGGATATTATTATGAGTTATATAAATGTCGTTATAATATCTTTTTAACCACTCGCGGTACGGGGAATCTGGTTTGGAAGGCCGCTTGGGTTGCTGGATTTCAGAAGTGTTATATGCCAAAATGATTCTGCCCTCCGGTGTTCCATGTCTGTCCCCTGTCTGTACATAGTGGGTGAAGAGTATTGTTTAACGCTTATATAATAGTAATAATAGCTAGACTATTAATTAGTCTCGGCGAATATTAGACTAAACCCTAGTGGTAATGATAATAGGTTTTGTCGAAGGAAAATGTTTTAAGAGTAACGAAGTGTTGTGCGAGTGTCGAGTCACCACCTTTACAAGTGAGTGCATAGTTACTTTCATCTTACACATAGATATGAAGTATTTTATATAAATTACATGCTATGTGTGCATATTATCTGTATACTTGCTATCTATGTGGATGAACGATTTTATACATGTTTTAAATGATTTAAACTGTATATGTATTTTATATCTACAAAATATGTTAGGTAAAACATGGGTAGATGAAATATGAGTTGGATGATGAGATGAAAGGTGATATAGACCATGAGATAAGGGTGAGAGGTGAACAATGAGAGAAGCCTTTTACCCAAATGATGGCCACGTCATCTAGCAGAGTATGGATGACAACCACGGACTATTCTAGACAGTCTAGTGGAACACTAGCAGGCTCGCAACCTGTAGGTGTTGTGAACGATGTGTTCACCGGTGTACTCTAAAAACCCATTGACATGTATTGCGAGTGGACTCTCGAAAAAGATACTATCAATAAAACGAGATAACCCCTGGCGACTATGGAGTTAGCGCCTGTCGAGTAAACCCCACCGACTATGGAGTTAGCGGCTGTTGAGTAAACCCCGACGAATATGGAGTTAGCGCCTATTGAGTAAATCCTGGAAACGATGGATTTCTTACCTATTCCTTTGGATAACCCTTAGGAATGGATGAACGAGGAATAGCTAATTCTTAGGTAGAATAAAGAAGATAATGGGGATGGGTAATTGGGTTGATTGTTTTGATGTTTAAACATAATAATTATATTATTGTGGGTTGAAAACCCTATGTTTTCACCAGGTTTAGCAACCTGACCTACTCAAGCTTATTTGTATCACAGGTGTCGATATGAAGCTACTTTACACTGAGAGATTTAAAAGAGATGTAGATCACTAGTGTAAATGAATGTAAGTTCTGTTTATGCTTATGTTTCTGTATTGACGATGACATCCCAATGATTTGATAAAAATACATTTCTTCGGAAATGCTTTGATAACACATTTATCATGTTTTTCTGGGAACAAATTCCGCAACATATTTCTTTAAAAGATACTCTGATTTTCTAAATAAGGCATAAACAAATCGGTCTTTTCTGGCCGTGAAAATGGGGATGTCATACAAGCACCGCCCGCAGTTAAGAAATCCAAGAGCTAGATACTTATTTGAAAGGGCATAAGAGTTACAATTATTACCTAGGATGAAGAGATAACGTGCGGAGTCATTATCCAAGCCCTATTTCGTTGATGATTACGGGACGTAATCATCGTAAGGGGGAGATAATTGTAACGCCTGCAAATTCGTGCTAGTCAATTTAGAGATAATAAGAATTAGAAATGATTTTTTGATAGTATATTATTTAAGATAAATAATCTTAACCAAAGTTATATTATACGTCGCAAGGATTCCGTACATGTAAAGAATGCTGAAATCCGACTTATAACAAAGATGTTATGACCTGTCGAAGTTTCGCGTTTAAACCGACATGACTCTGCGTAGCGTAAAAATTGAATTTTTCATAAATTACTTTTTAGCCTTAGTAATCTAAACTAAAGTCATAGTAGACGTTAAACCGAGATCGTGCATATAGAGAACTTCCCAATCTGACTTCGTAAGAGGAAGTTATGGTTTTTCGAAGTTTCAGCGTTGCAGGATACAACTCAGAAATCGATAATTAGATTGGTAAATTTTAACCAAAATTATCTAAATGAGAATTGAATATCTCATTAATAGGATTTCAACGATCAAAATACAGTAAAAAACGGAGTCCGTATGTAGAAGTTATGAATTTTACACGGTTGTTAACAGTGTAATCTTCTCAGATTGTTGAATTTAAAACCGGTCAAGAATTAACCAATGGGGTCAAAAGGAAAGTTGTAGATCTTGTCAATACCTACGTGTGGATATAAAGAACGTAAAAAACGAAGCTCGTATACGGAAGTTATGAATTTTTTAAGATATGTTATTTTACTTGCGTCCTATGCCACGTGTCAGCACCAGGCGAAGCCGTGGTTCCTACGCAAGACTCACATCGTGAGAGGCATTTCTCACGACGTGAGAGGCCCTTGGACAACCTATAAATAGAGCCAAAAATCACTCCATTCTTCACACCTTTCAACTCCATTCTATCGTAAACCCCCCAAGGTCCGAAGACCTTTTCTCAAGCACCTCCTAGGTGTTAGTAGCGAAGCCGGAGCGCTGGAAAGTGAAAGGTTTTGAGCATATCTACATTCCTATGTGAACATGCAACCTTACTTTCTTTGGATCTAGGTTTATCTCTGGTTGTACATGAAAATAAGCTTTCCAAAGCAACAACCCTAATACTAGCATACAAAAATCGAAATCTATATGACAACTTGGGTTTAAGAATTACCTTTCTTGTTATCTAGTAATAACAAGTATTCCTTGCTTGATCTTGACTTCTGAAAGCTTTAGTGCCCCAAGTGTTGCACCTCTAATGTAGTCACAAACACCACTAGAAAAGGATGAAGGAGAGAAGTGATGAAGGCTCTTCAAGTTTCGGCTAGGGTTCTCTTAGAAAGCATAGAGCCGAAAATGCCAAGCCTAGGGTTCTTTATATAGTTGTGGCTCCTAAGGTTTTCAGGTGGAAACCCTAATTTCCTTTCTTAGGCTCTAAGCAGTCCATGAACACTCCTTCTAGAAGGCCCTGGACGAATTCTACAGGGCTTGCTATAGATTTCGTCCACTCCTGCATAAGGAGCTCATCAGCCCAACTTTGCAACTATCAGTGATTTGCAATATCAACCCCCGTTCTTTTAATTAGTTCCTTTAATCCCAAAATTAATTCCAAATTAATTTCTAATTAATACTAATTAAATAATATGATTTCTCTATTAATATATTATTCTTATAATATATCAATAAATCATTTATTAACCTCTTTCTCCAAAAATTCATCCTATCAAGTTGTTATGCTGAAGGCAACCCAAAAGGACCATGCTACTATCAGATCAAGTACATACCAATTATAGTTATCGGCTTAGACACCTAATCCAACAGTCTCCCATTTGGATAAGTCTAATAACTATAACTACTAATGCGTCTTCAGAATCTGACTTAGCAATCGTAGCTCTCAAAAGCCGCTATCGAACTCTGACCTAGTAAATGACGCGTCCTTTAGATAAGGGATCATATAATCCTCCGTTCTACAAGATATCGTTTGGAAAAAGACATGGAACATAATCATTCTCAATGTCCAACTGTTTGTTTCCCGATTTCTTATTTGTTTGATAATGAACTTAATTGAACACATCAATTCAGTCCTGACCGGGTCCGACGCATAAGTCAACACAAAATCATCAAGGGGCCCAAGATATCTCTTTTAACATCTTGGGATAAAAGGAACAAATAAAATTTGACTTATATGCTTGTACTATTTACTTATCAAATCGTACACAACAATACGTTTTATAACATCAAGTTACTGATGCGTTTACGCATTATCAATGCACAACCAACTTGTAAACAACAACTCATATACCTCGGTTTAAAGATTATGCGATGTTATCTTCTCACAATTACTTGTGATAAATTCCATGAAGTAATTCAAGTGAGCGTGGGTTTAATCCATTACTCAAATCCTATTTCAGGAGTAGTCATGAATGTTACAACAAACCTTTGCTATGTCTAAGCACTTAGACAATCTACAAGCCAATTCATGATAGTCTAGCCTCATTACTTACTTCCAAAGTATGATTGACTGTGGATAATTTGAACAATCTAATTATTCAGGAAGTAAAACATGCAAAATGAAAACACAAAATAAACAATTGACAAAAGATAGTAAACTTTACTTATAAATAAATCTTCCATTACTTAATCATCAAATGTCAATTACATTTAAATTGTTACAAGTTTCCAACTATCTATCTAATCACTAAAACTAATATCTTCGTTCAGACCAATGTTGCTCGCAAGCTGAACGTGCTTAACCTGACTCAGACCCTTTGTGAGGGGATCTGATGGATTCTCTTATGATGATACCCTCTTGATGACGAGGAATCCTTCTACCCGATGTCTGTTGAATTGGTATTTTCTGTCGATGTATCTGGATCTGCCATGATCCCTTGGTTCCTTGGTCAAGGCAACCGCTCCTTCGTTATTACAGAAAATATCCATAGGCTCCTTTATGGTTGCTACAACTCCAAGGTCTCTATTGAAGTTCTTCAACCGTATTGCCTCCTTCGACACTTCGCTCGCTACTATGTACTCTGATTCGTACGTTGAATCAGCCATGGTCTCCTGCTTGGAACTTTTCCAAGTCACTGCTCGTCCATTGAGGGTAAACATCCATCCCGACTGAGACCTAGAGTTGTCTCTGTCTGTTAGAAAGCTGGTGTCACTATCCCCGGTCACTCTCAAGTCATCACTTCCACCAAGTACAAGGACCCAGTCCTTCGTCCTTTGCAGATACTTAAGAATGTTCTTAATTGCTATCCAGTGAGCTTTACCGGGATTCCCTTGATATCGACTTACCATGCTTAAAGAAAAAGCCACATCATGGCAAGTACATGTCATAGCATACATGATCGAGCCAACGACAGAAGCATATGGTACTCGACTCATCTATGCTATCTCAGCATCAGTACTCGGACTCTGAGTCTTACTCAGTTTGGTATTGCTCTGGATAGTCAACTCTCCTTTCTTGGAATCTAAGTGTCATAAGGTTTCTCTCCGATTCATGAAAATGATGGTGAGGAAACGCTTTCACTAAGTAGATTTTAAGTAGATAGTAATTGTGATTTTTGCATTCTCAAAGTCATTAGTGGAGCGCGTGTGGTTAACCGACACACTAACATGGACTTGTGAGAATGAAAAAAAGTCTAAACATTATGATTACAGCATCCCTCTTTATAATTGCTTAGACGCACATGTGAGCTATCTAAGGAAAGGTGTATGATTTTGATAAAGTCTTATCAAAGCAATCTCGTATCAGAAATCAGAACTTTGGAAAGAAAGTCAATAAAGTATTGATTTCTAGAAGTCCAGCTGATTTCTGGGTACATGTCAAAGCTAGTGGGAGCATAAAGTGTTATGCTAGTAAGATAATAATCATTATGCCAGTGGGAGCATGATTATTATGACTAAGTGTTGCAAGTTAGCATTGTTAATTATAGAAAACAAAAGTGTCAATTCGCTTTGAAAATTTGTTTTGCTATAATTAAAGGAGAGGATTTTATACTTCATTCCAATTCTATAAGCTTAGATTGAGATTTTAATCAACTTTAGTCAAGTATATATACGAATGTTATGTTGGAATGGTTCAACATAAGGAAATTCTATATATGTTGCGTTATCAAAATTCGATTATGATTATGGCATCCCTCTTCATAGTTCGAATATTGCGAACATGGCAAATAAAAAATTTTATAGCATGAATCGTGTCCCATATGCTTCGGGTATAGGATCAATTGCATGTGCTATAATATTTATCATTTCTAAATTTTACAAATGCCTGGGGCTTTGAGAGGGGAAAAGGAATAGAACTGGATATGACTAAAGTGATTAAGCAATTGTCGAGGACAATCTGAGGTTTGCCAAAGATTGGTTGCTCATGGACAATTGGAAGTATATAGTTAGGACCATTGTAACACCAGCAAAATTAGGTCAAAAATAAATTTGTTCAGTAACCATAATTGAGTATACTAAGTGGTAGATATCGTAACTAGGTTTCCAAAAATATAAAGAACACTAAAATCCGAGTTATAACGAAGAAGTTATGACTGATCGAAGATACGCGACAATACCGGTAAAACACTGTTAAGCATAAAACGAGAAATTTCAATAAAATACCTTTCAACCTTAGATGTCTAAATGAAAGTCGTAGATATCCCAAAACCGTGAACATACATAAAAAGAACGCCCAAATCTGACTTCATATGAGGAAGTTATGATTTTTCGAAGTTTCGGACATAGCAGTAGACAGCTAAAAACTCGAAATCGAGATCGAGCGACTTTTTGCCAACATGACCTAAACGAGAATCGAAGATCTCATCAATGGTATTACAACGGTAAAGAGTCTGACAAAAACGGACATCCGACGAAGAAGTTATGGATTTCTAACAGAGTTTTCCTGTCCCGGCCTACTAAAAATAATATATTAAAAATAAAGTCATAATTAGCCAACGGAGTCTAAACGAGAGTTGTAGAGCATAATCTCACCTACGCATGGATATAAAGAACATCGAAAACGGAGTTCGTATGTGAAAGTTATGAATTTCTGAAGTTCGGGCGCGAAACCCCAAAACTGTCAGTGTTCACGACGTGAACTGACTTCTGACGCCTTCTGGAGCCTGACAGACGCAAGTTGCGATGACGCACCTGGTGACGACTGAACTCACGACGTGAATATTTGAGATTCACGACGTGAGACCCAAAATTCACCCTATAAATAAGGATTGAGGGCAGCCGGCTTTGGTTGTTCATTTCCATCCTTTCTCCTACTTCTACTCTGTGTTAAGCCTCCCGAGACCACCCCGAAGCCCCGATAACAACCCTAGCACACGACGCAAGGCTCGAAGTCCCGAAGTTCCCGAGGAACTTGCTTCTTTCCAGTCGAAGTACTGCCCGAGTTTAGTCTCGCCTTCTTCAACTCACCACTTCTATCAAGTGAGTTCATACCCCTACACTTTTCTAAACTTTTTATATGTTTTATAGGGGGGGATACAAGTAAACACCCGGTTAATCCCGAGTGAAAACATCAATCTTTTGCTATACCTTTCATGTCGTTTTTATAACTATCATATGGAAATTGTTAACATGCAAAACACCTCACAACACAACTTTACCCTTATGGGATACAATATGTTTTATAAATGAAAATTGTTATTTTTATTTACCAAAAGGTTTTTGCAAACATACTACTAGTGAACTTATTGTTAGCGAATCATCTGTGAGACAGCGGCTTTGTTTAGTAATAAACGAAAGTCCATCACTTATAACCAGAGTCTCCTGGATGGAGAGCGTGAATTTGTGTATAGATCTATACGGGACTGACAATCCCACACCTTGATTGTTAGCTACAGTCGACCCGGGGTGACAAATGTCATTTACAGTAAGGATATCCGTCATATTAGCATGGTTATAGGAACTCGCAACGCGGAAACAATGACTCTTAGTAATACGCAACTCAATCAAGCTCAAAGGGATAATAACTATATGATTACTTCGTATTTACATTAGGGTTATATATGGCTTTTACTTGATAGACAGTGGAATGTATGATTTCCGCCTCATTTCCTGTTCCTTGTTTGGTTGTGGACTTAGGGCAGATTCACCCAATCGATTGCCGGTTCAAATCTCAGTTATATATAATTCGTAGGAACTAGGTAATCATGATAGGGTATTATCAACACATTCAAAACTCAGGGTAAACACATCTTCAATTAGTTTTACTTATTAATAAAACTACAAGATACCGAACTAAGTATGACATATTTACTTACAAATCATAGTCTTGGACATTTGAGACTACTCCTCATTGTTAGGAAAATATAGGTTTTTCCTGCGTCAAATTACAAACTTCTTATAGTTTTGTTTGCTAATAAAACTATGCCTCATTATTTTAAGTATGACATATTTACTTACAAAATCATAGTCTTGGACATTTGAGACTACTCTCCACTGTTAGGAAAATATAGGTTTTTCCTGGTTCGACACCTTCATTCTATACAAACAAAGATTCATAACTCCTTTTATGAGAAAATATCGGATTTTCTGGAAACATATACATATAGTTACATATTGATATGACTACTTAGTGGATATGTTTGGGTTATATAAAATGAAGATTTGATAGACAGTGGAATGTTTGATTTGCGCCTTATCTCCTGTTCCTTGTTTGGTTGTGGACTTAGGGCAGATTCACCCAATCGACTGTCGGTTCATGTCTTTGAGTTTATATAACTTATATGCACTAAGTAATCATGGTAGGAAATAACATTGGTCACTTTTCATATACAAATTCAAAGTATCATATATCACTCTTTAAACGTAAGAATCAAATATATTTTGTCATCAATGCTAAGGGCTACACTTCAAGCTATTAAGAAAATATAGGATTCTCTGTAATATCATACGAACATTTTCAAGAAACAATAAACTTACCTTCTAAATCAAATACTTATGAACTCACCAACTTAAATGTTGATACACTTTCCAAATCACTTGTATTCTCAGGAAACTAATAAGCAGGTACTCGTACAAGTGTCAAGAAGATGGAGCATAGTAGCTTCAAGTCTTTGTTTTGGTCATCTACTTTTGAAATCACACTATCTACTTTATGTATTCAATGTAAACACTTTATTACCAATACAATAGTTGTTGTTGCTTTGATTACAATTTTACATTTGTTATGATACTGTACATGACGTCCTCCTCCCCCGAATGTTTCCGCCGTTCAGGTTTGGGGGTGTGACAACCATATTGACATATTCTGAAAGGAGGCAACTCTTGTTCATAAGTGATAGTCAAAATGGGAATATGGAAATGTTTCCATAGGTGGAAGTTACTCTTTGATAGATTAGAAAACTTAGTGCGAAGAAGGATGTTCAAAGGAATGTACTTTGAATATGAGACTTCATTTCCATGGAATTGCTCTCCATTGGAATACTTTGTAATGTCTGTTGCCAAGTCTTTGTGACTTTTGTGCATATTCATTACAAGAGGATCATTGCATATAAGTTTAGAGTCTAACAGATTACAGTAAATGGCAAGAGTTTGGTATTCTTACATTTACAAAAAGGATTTGGGATTGTGAAATGAGCATCATTGAAATATTGTCAATCGATCTGTTTCGCAAAGTAAGGATCATAAGACAAACATAGTGTGCATACTTAGAGTATGGCATAGCTATTGTTTAGACAAACATAGTGTGCATGCTTGGAGCATGGCATGACTATTGTTTAATTCAAGTATTAAGTTGATAAATCGAAACATTATACAATGAATAATGAGTAATCAATATGGTGCTTAGATAAAAGGGTTTTTATTTACACTCAAAGTGTTGGGGCCATATAGGATTAGTATTATTCTTGTGCTTTACTTTGCATGTTTTGACTTCCCGAATAACTAGGTTATTCAAACATCCACAGTCGATCATACGTTGGAAGTAGGTATGAAGCAAGACTGTCATGAATGTGTATGTAGTTTGTCTAGGTGGCTAGACTTAGCCGCAGTGTTCATGAGTGCTCCTGCAATAAGATTCGAGTATTGGATTAAACCCACGCTCATTTGAATCACTTCATGGATTTTATCACGAGTGAATCATGAGACGATAATATCTTATATTCTTCAAACCTAGAGATATGAGTTGTTGACTATGAGTTGGTTGTACATTGATTGTATGAAAACGCATCAGTAACTTGATGTTATAAAACGTGCCTTTGTGTATGACTCAACAAGTAGTTAGTACAAGCATATGAGTCAAAGTTTATCCATTCCTTTTACCCTAAAGGGATAAAAGCGATATCTGTGGGCCCCTCGATGATTTAGTGATGACACCCCTAAGTGCTTGGCCAAGCCTGGACTGATTTGATCTGTTCAATTAGTCGGTCGTCATAAATTGAAAATCGGGATACAACAAATGGACAGAGAGAATGATTATAATCCATGTCTCAGTCCATATGATATCTAGAAGGGAGGAATATATGATCACTTATTTAATGGACGCGTCATTTGATTTGTTCAGAGTTCGACAGCGGCTTTAAGAGCTACGATTGCTAGTCAGGTTATGAAGTCGTACTTGAAATAATAGTTTTAGACTTATCCAAGTGGGAGACTATTGGATTAGATGTCTAAGCCCATAACTATTATTAGTATGGACTTGACTCGAGAGTAGCATGGTCCATTTGGGTTTCATATCATCAGGACAATTTGTTAGGATGGACTTTTGAGAGAAGATGTTATACATGATTTACTAATATATTCTAAGTTATAATATATTAATATAAAATCATATGTTTTAATTAGTATTGATCAAGAATTAATTTAGTGATCAAAAGAGACTAATTAAATATATGGGGACTAATTATGTTAATTAGTTATATTTATATGTGTTGGGCTTATGATCCATGTTGGACCAAGTTTATGTATGGATACATAAAGAGTTGGGCCACATGAACCATGGATCATTAAACCTATGGGTATGGATTTGGGTTATGGGTTATACCCACGACTCTTGGATTCCTCACACATATAAACAGATGCTTTTAGCCCAAAAATCGTGACTGACTCTAGTCTTAGAGTTCATGGAGTTTTTGGTGCATGGAGATTCTCTCTCAAGTTCATTCTTTGTCCATGATGTGTTGTGATTCCACTTGAGGCTTCCATACTATTGGGGTTAAGCTCTTAAGGCTAGATACATCAAGACTTCAAGCTCCACCATAAGGTATGTTATCCTAACTAGATTCTTGTGTTGTATATGACAATTGTATGCTAGTTATAGGTAATACCTTGGAAACTTCATATTTGCATGTATAATAGAGAAAACATAGATCCAAATTTATCAATGTACTATCAATGATAAACATATCACCTTCAGCACTTATATGGAAACCATCTAATACAGGTGGAACACTAACTCTACTGGAACGTCTTAGAGGTAATGACTCGTCAACTGGTTCAACGAGAATCTCTTCCTCAGGTTGAGCGCTAGTGTTAGAGGTTCCTTCACCGCTTGACTCTTGAAGCTCTTCAAGATCCATTTGCCTCCCACTGTCCTCTTGGCATATGAGTTCTCTCTCACGAAAGACTCCCCTTCAAGATACAAAGACCACGTTCTCACTGGGTCTGTAGAACAAGTATCCAAAGGATTTATGTGGGTAACAAATGAAAATACAACGCTCACTTCGAGGCTCAAGCTTGTCGTGAGTCTATCGTCTTAAGAAAGCTTCACAACCCCAAACTTTGATATGTATCAACGAGGGAACCTTCCATGTCCACATATCGTGAGGTGTTTTGGAAACCTTCTTAGTTGGGACTAGATTAAGGATATGGGCGGCAGTCTCTAAGGCATACCCCCAGAATGAGATTGGTAGCGAAGCTCAACTCATCATGGAACAAACCATGTCCAACAAGGTTCGATTGCGCCTTTTAGCCACACCATTAAGTTATGGTATCCTTGGTGGCGTCAATTGTGAAACAATTTCGCATTCCCTAAGAGAGTCATAGAACTCGATACTAAGATACTCACCACCTCTATCAGATCTGAGCATCTTTATCTTCCTGCCCAATTGATTCTCCACTTCTTGCTTAAACTCTTTGAACTTTTCAAAGGTTTCTGACTTGTGCTTGATTAAGTAGATATATCCATATCTGCTATAATCGCCAGTAAAAGACACATAGAAGCGATTTGCATCCATTGTGGTGGATCTGAAGGGCCCACACACATCTCTGTGTATAAGATCCAACAATCCTTCACTTCTTTCTCAAGAACCGGTGAAAGGTGATTTAGTCATCTTTCCAAGCAAACAAGACTCGCACGTGTCATCGGACCTTAGGTCAAATGATTCCAACACTCCATCCTTTTGGATTTGGGCTATGCGTTTCTAGTTGACATGTCCAAGACGACAATGCCACAAGCATGCTTTGTCTATACCATTAGATGAATCAATATGCGACACATTATTTCCTAAGTTATCTACAACCATCACAGTTTCATATACATCATTACCAGGCAATGCTTCAAAATAAAATAAACCATTATAATAAGCATTAATAGAACCAATTTCATTATTAAATGAAAATCTAAAGCCTTGTTTGTACAAACCATGAAAAGAAATAATATTCCTCGTCATCTTTGACGAGTAGCAACAATCATTCAAATCTAATCCTAACCCACTACTAAGCACTAAAGAGTAAATCCCGATCTTGGTAACATGTGATGACTTCCTATTCCCCATTATCAGGTTCATCTTCCCATGCTCCACATCCCTACTTCTTCTTAGCCCCTACAAGTCAGAACAAATGTGAAAACCACATCCTGTATCAAGGACCCAAGAACTAGCAAGTGATGAGTTTTTAGATAGAATTATATAAATACCTGCGAAGGTGGGATTTATCTTCCTATCCTTGATGTCCTGCAAGTATTTAGGGTAGCTTCGTTTCCAATGCCCCTTCTCATGGCAGTAGAAGCATGTTGCTTCTTTTGGATCAGAAAAGGGAGGGACAGAACTGGTTTTTCCTTTGGATCCACTTAAAGAAGATCCATCATGAGATTTTCCCTTCCAGTTCTTAGAGGGAGCTTTCCTCTTTTTCCCTTTTCCATGTCCAATAGCCAGGACTAGTGTAGCAGCAGCCGGAGGAGTGGACTCGACACCTTTGCCTTTCAATCCACTTTCAGTAGTTCTTAACAAACCTTGAAGTTTGCTCAAAGTGACCTCTTCCTTGCTCAGATGATAAATCATCTTGAACTGATCATAGCAAGGAGGCAAAGAGTGTAGGACTATATTAATAACCAAGTCTTCATCAAAGTTTACATTCAACTTGAGCAAACGATCCACATACCTTTGTATTCTTTGCAAGTGGGTCGTGATGGACTCTCCATCCCTCATCTTGGTTGTTATGAACGAGGTGACAATCTCGTACCTTTCTTGACGCCCTCTTTGATGGTACTTTTCCATCAAGTCCTGGCACATCTCGTAAGGCCATAAATCCTCGTAGAACAACTGTAGCTCAGGAGTCATAGTGGCTACCATGATACACGACACCTTTGTCGTGTCCTTTTCGTGAGCCTTATACTTAGCTATTTCTTCAGGAGTAGCTTTGGATTCATCAATCTCTTTGAGCTCTTTTTCGAGGACGTATTCCTTATCCTCGTATTGCAAGGTCATTAAAATGTTGTGAATCCAATCATTGAAATTGGATCCATCGAAGGTGACCCTAACACAAATATTCAAAAGAGAAAAGGAGCTTGAGGAGTTGTTGTTGGAGTTAGAGCCAGAAGCGTTGTTTGAGCTAGACATCTGAAAAAGAAGAACAAGTTTTGATTAGATAGGAAATCCTTAATATGACACCCAAATGAAATATTAAGGCTAGGACCCAACACAATAATTCACAATTTAGAAGAGGGATGTTGTAATCCAATTGTAAATTATTTGAATGTAGTTAAATGACGATTTACCCATTTCACCATGAAAAACAAACTTTAAAAAAAGAATTAAGTTTTAAATGAAATTCCTAGATCTTTTGAGATTCATTGAACTTTTCAATGACATGTTTAATCTCGATTATGCCCTTCAAGTTTGTGACTGGGATACCGAGGATCACAAACAAGGTGTGAATAACCATGCAAATTAGCTTGGCACTCTCGTCGTCATTTACCACCTAATCAATGTGCCGGTTAACCACACACGCTCCATTGATCTATGATAATTTACGAGCTACCCATCGCCACACTTTGTTAGTCAAGGTTAGTGTGCTGGTTAGCGACACACGCTCCACTAACGACTTTGACAAAGTGTAATGTGCAATTTCATGGATTAGCATCAAATTCACATTTTCCTAAAGTAACTAAGATTGGGAATTTATAAAACATTTAGTTACTTTCTATTTATCATTATAATTATTAATGAGGATTTGATTGTCCTATCCTACCTGTTCGGCTAACGACCCTCCACAAATCAAGGAAGCAGTGGGTGAGAGTGGACACCCATTCAACCACCATTTTATAGGCAGTTTCCTTATACCCCCCTTATAGATCGGCTTCGTGAATGAGGCATAGTAACGGTAAGACTGAATCATCTTATACATATATATAAATTAAGCTTTTAATATTATAATAGTATAAGGGTGTATTTTAAACCTTTTAAAATACTAGTGTTTTAGAATTTAATATTTCAAAATTAAACTTTTAATTAAATTTTAAATTCCAAAACTTAATGGTCAATTTTGAAACTTTTCAAAAAAACTTCTAGATCAAATTTTAAATAATTAAATTAAGGAAATAATTTTGTCATTATCTTAAAATTTGACCAAATAAATCTTATTAGATAAGGAAATCATATTACCAATATGAAAATTCAATTTAAGGCATTAAAAACGAATTATTGTAATTATCCTAATCCAAAACGATTTAAAAATCCGAAAAATCAGCTTCCAGACGAGTCAACTCGTCAAGTTCATCCAACTCGTCGAGTACATCTTTGAACTCGTCGAGTTCAGTAGACAGAATGCAGATTCTGAATGGCTTTCGATTTGGACAGATCACTATCGCATCAAATATAACAGAAAAACTTCTTAGTCTGTGATACCACTGAAGGGTTTTGAGCATATCTACATTCCTATGTGAACATGCAACCCTACTTGCTTTGGATCTAGGTTTATCTCTGTTTATACATGCAAATAAGATTTCCAAAGCAACAACCCTAATACTAGCATACAAAAATCGAAATCTATATGACAACTAGGGTTTAAGAATTACCTTTCTTGTTATCTAGTAATAACAAGTATTCCTTGCTTGATCTTGACTTCTGAAAGCTTTAGTTCCCCAAGTGTTGCACCTCTAATAGAGTCACAAACACCACTAGCAAAGGATGAAATAAAGAGGTGATGGAGGCTCTTTTATTTTCGGCTAGGGTTTTCTTAGAAAACATAGAGCTGAAAATGCCAAGCCTAGGGTTCCTTATATAGTTGAGGCTCCTAGGGTTTATAGGTGGAAACCCTAATTTCCTTGCTTAGGCTCTAAGCAGTCCATGAATACTCCTTCTAGAAGGCCCTGGACGAATTCTATATGGCTTGCTATATATTTCCTCCACTCCTGCATAAGGAGTCCATCAGCCCAACTTTGCAACTATCAGTGATTTGCAATATCAATCCCCGTTCTTTTAATCAGTTCCTTTAATCCCAAAATTAATTTCTGATTAATACTAATTAAATAATATGATTTTTCAATTAATATACTATTCTTATAATATATCAATAAATCATTTATTAACCTCTTTCTCCAAAAAGTCATCCTATCAAGTTGCTATGCTGAAGGCAACCCAAAAGGACCATGCTACTATCAGATCAAGTACATACCAATTATAGTTATCGGCTTAGACACCTAATCCAATAGAAATCCTCGAGGAGAAGAACTTTCGGCTCAGAATTTCTGCCCGCGCAGAGCCCGGCTTCTCGCTAAACCCCCAGTAAGTGAGTTATGCTTACCATACTTTAAGTATAACTTATGTTTAAGTTCATTATCGTTATTATGAACCTATAAACAAGATTTATCAGTGATTCCAAGTCGTTATACTGATTAATCTACTTGCAGGGATGATGTCTAGGCTGTGATTTAGTAAGGTGTTTAAAGTGAGATTTCCAAACAATATACTTCGTATACCAAATGGACCCTACCTCCGATATGATCCTACCTGGCTGTTCCTTACTTGATAGATCACGAACATAGACTTTGAGTTATTGATGAATCTAGACTAATAATTAGCCGCGATAAAAATTAGACTAAAACTTGGTGATAATGACACTAGGTTACGGTAATGGAAAAGACAATAGCTAGAAGCAAAGCGCTGTCCGAATTAAGAGTCGTCACTTTAACAAGTGAGTGCGTAGTTACTTTCATCTTACACATAGATATGAAGTATTTAATAAGAATACATGCTATATGTGCTTATTATCTGTGTTCCTGATATCTATGCTAGATGAACGATCTATACATGTTTTACTTGATTTAAAATGTATGTATTTTTATACCTACAAATATATTGGGAAAAGATGGGTAGATGAAATATGATATAGATGATGAGAGATGAAAGATGGAATAGGTATTGAGAGGTGTAAGATGATGAGAGGCCTTAACTTTGAAGTTGATCCAGTCATCTAGCAGAGTATAGATGACAACCACGGACTATTCTAGACAGTCTAGTGGAACGCTAGCAGGCTCGCAACCTGTAGGTGTTTTTGAACTATGTGTTTACCAGATGTACTCTAAAAATCCTGGCAGCTGCGTCTAAAGGATAATATTGGCAGTTGTGCCTAATAGATAACCTTTGAACTACGTGTTCACCAGAAGTACTCTAAAAACCTTGGCAGCTATGGACTTAGCGCCTTATGAATAAACATTGGCATCTATGGACTCAGTGCCTAATGGATAGCATTGGCAGCCGTGCCTAACAGATAACATCGGAAGCTATGGACTTAGTGCCTGTTAGATAAACTCTGGCACCGATGAACTTCTTGTCTATTCCCTAGGAAAATCCTTAGGAATAAATATTGAAGAATAGATGATTCTTAGGGTAGATTTTTAAGAATAAAGAAGATAATGGGGATGAGTAATCGGGTCAATTGTTTGGCATAAAGTATGTGAAAGAAAAAAATTAACTATATATTATTATAGATTGAAAACCCTATGTACTCACCAGGTTTCCCAACCTGACTCACTCAGTTTATTTGTATCACAAGTATCGATGCGAAGATACATTACATTGAGAGATTAAAGGAGATGTAAATCATTAGTGTAAATGAGTGTAAGGTCTATTTATACTTATGTTTTTGTATTGACGATGACATCCCAATGTTTTAAATAAAATACATTTCTTCGGAAATGCTATGATAATATCATTATCATGTTTTCTGGGAACAAATTTCGCAATATTATCCTTTAAAGAAAGATACTCTGATTTTAAAATAAAACATAAACAAATCGGTCTTTTCTGGCCTTGAAATTGGGGATGTCACATTTACACGGGTTATAAACTAGTAAAATACTTAATCATAGTTCTAAAAACCGTAATTATGCCTTTTAAAATATATTTATACTTCTAAAAACGCATTTTTGCATTTTAAACTTTCTAAATAGAAAAACATATGTAAAAATAGCTTTTAAAAAAATGTAAACACAATGTTTAATTATAAAAAAATTTCATTTATAAATATATATATTTTTATATGAATATGTATAATATGAAAAAAACACTTAGAATAAAAAAGTAGAGAATTACAAACTTTAAGTTTTTTTTTTGTGAATTTTATTTCATGATAACTTGCAAACTTATAACAAAGAGGTAAAAAGGGTAAAAATAGCATATTTTTTTGAAAAGTTATGGTTATAATGCATATAAAACTGATTTTAGGGTAATTTTTTTTTATAACTTAAGAATTTTTATACCATTATCCATTTCTATAATATCAATACCTGATAGACTCAATTATAATATAGTAAATTATAGTTTTGGTCTCTATGGTTTACACCAATTTCCATTTAGTCTAGCTTTTGAATTCTTGACATGGCTTGTCCATATGGTTTCAAAAACATGCATTCATGGCCCCTGAGTCTTGAGTCTGTTACCATTTAAGATGCTTCATTAAATGCATGTAAAATAACCTTTTTATCCTTAAACTAAGCTTGATAAATGTTATATATTTCAAGGATAATTTATGAATTTTTTTTTGTAAAATACTATTAAAACCCTAAATCAGTAACATGGGACTCTTGTTCTCATAAACCCTTTAGAAACACATTTTTTTGGTAGTTCCTTTGCCTTTTTACTCATCACCTCATCACAACCTTCACTATCAGCCATCACCTCTACCCCATTCTTCATATTTTCTCCTTCGTTAGGCAGCTCCTCCATCTCCCTAATTGGCATTAGCTTCACCCCTTCCACCATCAAATTCCTTTTCTCCACCATTGTAACTGAGATATGTTCTTGGTGAGAGAAAGGATGAAGAAAACTATATGGTCTTGGTGTGAGAAATAAAAAAAAAAGAAAACGAACTAAATCAGACCACATTTGTTCTTGGTGGGAGGAAGGAAGAAAAGACTGATCTATTGTGGTTATTCTTGGTGGTTGGTGGTGATGGTGGTTATTATTGATTGTGGTGAAGGTTATAATGTTAACGGTGATTGGTGGCAGTAGTGTTGGTGGTGGTGATGATGATCACTAGTATAAATATGACTTATGGTCACGGTTTTTGAAAGCAAGGTTGTCACGGATTTCGTTAATTGCGTCACTAAAGGCCATTGATCAAATTTTAGTAATGTTTTAGTCACATATTAGCTAAAAACCATCACCAGTGCAAACTATTTTCACACATTTTGTCACTGTTTTACATAAAAAAAACTGTAACAAATACTAGCCAATAGTTACGGTAGATCATTATCATTGTAAGTGCTTTATTATGACATTTAAGAAAACATATGACTATAAGTGTAATTAAATTCCATATTTATGTCTAAAATCAATGATTTTGAATATAAAATAATAACAAGTGAATGTAAGTATTTTATTATGAAATTTTAAAAAATAAAACATGTAACTAAAAATATTTTATAGTCACATTTTAATTTTTATGTGTATCTAAATGTGAAAAATAATAACAATAAAAGGAAAAAGAAAAACATGTCACTATAAGTGTTATATGGTGAAAGTGTTGAAAAGTGAAACTTCGGGCGAGTTTAATTTTTATTTTCATCTATAAATTTTAAATTTTCCCTCTTTATTAAAATTTCAAGATTTTTTTTTCCCTATTTACCAAAATTGAAATGTTTTTATTTCTCTCTATCTTTAAAAACAAAATAGATCTAATCCATCATTCTCTATTTTTTTTTTCTGGTTGTTGTTTCCAAAATAGTTGGATTTGCCCCTTTCTTTCTTATATCCGATTACATCCATCATAGCCCCTACCAGAACTGTTACACAGTCAACGTCGGTTATCAAAGTCGACACTAAAGTTGACGCCACCGTCCTACGTTAAAGCGATCATCGATTATGAGTTCATGTTCACGTTTCAACCATAGAAGTGAATCTATCGGTTATGTCGTCGTTCCTTCTCCTCCAACATCCTCAGCTCCTCCGAAATCTCTCTCTGACACTAGATCTTATCCTCTGTTTGTTTTCGTTTCTATATCAACATATTTCATCAACGTCATTTGTTCTCACCTGAAACGAATCCACACATAACGACTGGTGGTTCCCTACATCACCATCAACATTTCTCCCCAAAACCACAACCTCTTCATGCCGCCTTTAGGTATGGATTTCGATTAACTAAACTGTCTCACTAACACCACCACAACCTCTTCCTCCCTTCTAGATCATCTACCGATGAATCTGTCACACCCCAAAACCAGAACAGCGGAATCGTTCGGGGGTGGAGGACGTCATGTTTAGTATCACGAGATATGTATATGGTAAGCAAGTAAAGAACAACCATTTCATTTCGAAAGAAAGTGTTTACAATGTGTGTGTTCGCAAAACATAGAATTCATAAACAAATAACAAAACAAGACTTGAAGCTATAATGCTCCATCTTCCGAATTCCCAGCACGAGCACCTGTCTAATAGTCTCTTGAGAATACAAGTTATTTGAAAGAGTTGATCAGCAATTAAGCTGGTGAGTTCATAAGATTTTAGTGATGTGAGTAAGTTGTAAAGTGTTGCTGAAAATGTATATGTAAAAGTGGTGTAAGTTGTAAGTTCTGTTTTGAAAAGTTCGCCTGTTCCTCTAGAAAATCATATATTTCCTACTTTGATGGAAGTTTAAGTAAAATGACACTACAACCCATTCTATGGGTACTAAGTGGGTACAAGTTATATAAGACTCATAGTAAACAAACAATCGATTGTGCGCATCTGCCTCAAGCTCACAACCAAACGAGGAACAGAAATTAAGGCGGATAGCACACATTCCATTGTTTGTTAGATCGTCGTCATATATAACCCTGGTGTATTCACTTGTTACTCATGGAGTTAGTTGTGATGGTTCCTTTGTATCTAATGAAAAGTTCTTTAAGAAAACCCTTATTTCTTATAATAAAGTGGCGACCACAGTGACTACTTTTATAATAGCTTAGTTTATATTGATATACATAATCTAATACCGGATAGAAAGTTAACTGAGTGAATCTGCCCTAAGCCCACAACCAAACAAGGAACAGGAAGTAAGGCGGAAAGCACACATCCAACTACCTACTGGGTATTAGTTTTATATATAAACATGATGTATAAACTAGGGTATTATAGAGTTACTTACCTAAGGTCTTTTAATTTGAACTGGTTTAATAAAATGGATTAAACCCTTTACTGGGAAGTTTTTAGTTTTGTATACCAAAAGTACTGATTTTGGAAAGTGTGTTTTGTACTGGAAAAACTGTGCTTTGACTCTGTGTCCTATAACCTGACCCATACCTGGTACCCTTATGATGACTTGATGTATACTAAGCATACATATATATAGAATCGGGTAGAAAATAGATTGGGTGAATTCGTTCCAAGCCCACAACCAAACAAGGAACAGGAAATGAAGCGGAGAGCACACATCCTATTACCTGTCGGACCCTATTGGTATATATATATCCTGTGATGTATACATTAAGGAATCATAAGACTAGCATTATGGTCCTTTCTTTTAATCGTAGCCTTCTACCAAGGCATCTTCTGTTATGTGCTAGACTCGACTGTTCCGTTTGTCGTTTGTAAAAATGTATATTTTCCCTAGTTTATAACTATCTTGACTCGAAAATAGTTTGAGTTTGACTTTCAAGTGGTACTGTCACTTTATGAAAGTGATGGGAAATGTAAGTACACAGTTGTCGTTTATAATGACATGCGGATGTACTAATAACCTAAAAACATATTTGTTTTATTACGGTTATAATGTGAAGGCTAGAACCCCTACTAAACGCTCTCCATGTCAAGAGATTAAGGGAACCAAACGCGACCTCTGCAAATTCTTGCAAGCCGTGTAATTCACATTAAAGTATATGATCATATTACCCAATATAACTATCACCTTTTGTTTAAAACAATGAGTTAGTGATTCATTGGTATAATTAGATCCTGTATGTGTTCTCATGCTATAACAACCTAACTTGTTTGTTTTGTACTGTATATTGTACGTTCTCTCTGTATGGTATTGTTTGATTCTCTTCACTATATGCTCTGTATGGTATTGTTTGATTCATGTAAGAACTGACTCTTTGTGTGCTTCATTGTACTAGAAGTAATGAATAGCATTCTCCTAAACTATACCTTTTATAGTTTACTAATGTTCTACTTGGACTGTTACTGAAAAGACTCGTTTATCTACTAAGTTATGCTTGTACCTTTAAAAACAGAGTTTTGTATAACTATAAAGTAACATAACTTTAAAAGAGTTTTTGAAATGTTTTGACAACTTATAAATAACATAAGTAACATTTCGAAAGATGTTTATAACAAACATTTACACAATTTTCATTGTGTTCAACATGTATCCCCCCTTAAACAGTTAAAACAATTAAAAGATTCATTACGGGGTATGAACTCACCTGATGTGGGTGATTCAAACGGGTATGCGTGTACGGATAAGAAGTTCCACGAATGAAGTCCCGAGACTTAACGAGTCCTAAATGACATATAATAGCATATATTGACGTAAATATAGGGTTTAGAAGCAACCAAATGCAAGAAAACACCTCACGGGACTAGGAAACACCTTGGCCAAGTGTTGGAATCACATGTGATTCAAACTAAGGGAGTGTGCGGCCACTTAAGGGAGTGTGCGGCCATGTGTGTGCGGCCAGGGGAGTGTGCGGCCGCACACTCATGGTAAAGTGTGCTCAAAACGTTTTCCAAATGGTGGGGAGGCTTGTAGGGCTGATGCTCATCAAGTGTTGAAGCTAGAAAGGAACTTTGGAAGCCCTAAAGCACCAAACAAAGGGGTGTGCGGTCACGTGAGTGTGTGCGGCCGCACACTCCTTGATGAACATGTTTTGGACATTTTCTAAGGCTCTTATCTAGTAGGTAACAAGCTTGGGGAGTGGTATTTACAGTATACAAGCCTTTAGGGGTGTTTTGGTGGTGTTTTTGAGGGTGTTTGAAGGGTGTACGGCCACATGAGTGTGTGCGGCCGCACACACCATAAGGTCACGAGTTCTAGGCATTTCTAAGGACTTAAACAAGTGTTCTTAACAAGTTTCAAGCATTAGGAAGAAGTACTTACGATCCGGAAGCTCGGGAAGGCTCAAAATCGCCAAGAACAAGTGTGTGTTCTTGGTGAAATGAATGAAGATTTGAAGATCTAACCAAAACACGATTTTAAATGGATGAAATCAAAGGTTGTAACTAGTTTATGAAGATTAGCAACAAACCAAAGGAAGAACACTTAGATTCTTGAAGATTTAGGCTGAAAATCTGGTAGTAGTTGAGAGCAAAATCGAGTTCTAAGCTTGGGAGGGTGAAAAATGATTAAAGGAGGCTGAGTTCTACACTTATACCCGTGAGTGTGCTGCCAGGAGAGGGGTGTGCGGCCGCACACCCATGTGTGCGGCCGTACACTCCTTGTGTTGGAGTGTAAGGCCCGGTTTTGATGCTAAAAGCGCACGCGATCCTTTTCTATGTTCAATGCTTGAATGTACTAACCTTTGGACCTTTAAATGGACTCTAAACAAGGCTAAATGATAGCAGACATGAGTTTGACACTCAGTTGAGTTGACTGGCTGAGCTTTATCAGGAAAAATTTTAAAAATTTTCGGGTTGTCACAGAATCGATTTCCATAGGGGTGATATATATCCTCTTCTTATTTTTTGGTCTTTTAGCTTCTTTGTTTCTATAGTCTTTTGGTGGGTTTTACGATGTTAATGTTTCATCAGGTTCTCCAATCTTTACAAATTCTCATTCTTAAAGACTCCCACAAGTTACTCGAAATCAAAATATTTCTCAATCTGGTGATCGAGTTACCTTGAGAGTACTGATTCTTCTCCTTTGAGTTAATGTATTCAATTGTTTTTTGTAGTACTTGAATTTAGGCAATAATCTATTCAAATTCCTACCTATGTACTCACTGAAGGCAGAAGTTTGTGTGTCTAGGTTCGTTGTATGATTGTATTTGGTTAGTCTTTGTCTTTGATTTCCTTTTTTGTTTCTTTTTATCTTTGATTGTCAAGTGTTTGGATTGAAGTCTTTAATAATATCTTATTTAAAACAAGTATTGTGTTGGATTCTGTGAAGACTCAGAGAACTCGAACAAAAGGGAATCAAGTGAAATGAGGTATTGACTGCTTGTTGATGCTTTATTAACTCAATTAATCGATTTAGTTTAGTTAGGTTTTGTTTTCATTCTAATTATTTGCTTATGTTGATGCGAAATTATTGGAGTATATTTTAATTTGCAATTTTGATAACCAATTATTGATGGTTGTGTGTTTGGTGAATAATGGTTAAGTTTAGGTTGTATGTTAAAGAAAAAGGAGCATCTTCTGTCCGCATTGCTTTTTTTAATTTGTAGGTACTAGAAAATGAAAGTATGTTGCTGTTGCGAGTAAAAATGTAAGAACATTTCTATTATGTGTAAACTATAAATTATGTTGCTTATATTCATTAAAAGAGATAATTTATTTCTTATATGAAGTGATGATGTTTAAAAGATAAAGTATGTTGCCTATATTATGTGTAAAAGATAGCCTATATTATGTGTAAAAGATAAACTATGTTGCCTATATGAAGTGATGATTTTTTTCCTGTTCATGGAGATGCGTTTATTAAAGGGACTAATAGGGATTGTGTATATGAATGCGAATCCATTGTAATGTTACATTTGTACTTGTTATGGCTTGACAGTTGGAGATGATGACTTATTGTAATGATTTATCAAATTGTTGTTGCCAACATACTTTTCATATTTGAATGTGAATGTGAATGTGAATGTATATGTCAATGCTATATTTTATTTATTAGTTTAAGTTGTTTATCAGATAAATACATGATGTTAATTGATCAATGTTTGAAATATAAATTATTTTAAGTTGTTCAACAATAGTCACGACAAACAAAAAAGTGTGATTAAAAGTAAACAATAGTCACCGTTTAATCTATTATCTGTCATTAAGAGTCAATAATAGTCATGACAAACAAAAAAACATGTGACTAAAAGTAGTTTATAGTCATTGTTTAATATGTTACGTGTCATTAAAAGTCAACAATAGCCATGTCAAATGAAAAACATGTGAGTAATAGTAGTTTATGGTCACGTTTTAATATATTACGTATCAATAAAAGTCAACAATAGTCCTGAAAAACTAAAAAAATGTCTGACTAATAGTAGTTTAAGGTCATGGTTTAATATATTATGTGTCACTAAAACTCAACAATAGTCCCGACTAACGAAAAAACATGTGACTAAATGTAGTTTATGGTTACACTTTAATCTATTATGTGTCACTAAAAGGCAGCAATAGTCATAAAAAGAAAACAACTTGTGAGGGAAAGTAGTTTATGGTGACGTTTATCAAAGAATGATTAAAAAACTACAAAAATTGGTACCCTATGGTGACGGTTTTTATGGGTTATAGTCACCAAAATTAAACATCACCATAACTTATCATTAGTGATACGATCTTTCCTTACACATTGAATAAAATAAAAAATCATCATAAAATATCTATAATGACGGGTTTTTTGCGTGGCCAAATACTAGTTTTGTACTAATGGATGATTGGTGTTTAATGGTGGTTCTTTCCTTTGATAATTAAAATAGAAATTAAGTAATCAAGTAATGGGAAATAAACAACCAATTTAGTCATTTCACATGTATTTCATGGAGCATATTAGATGGTATCAAGCCTCATGGACCACAAGTGCATGTTATGGAAATCACAGGGACGAGTCATGTTAAAAATTCAAAAATCAGACTAAAAGTGAATATTGGTGCAAACCCTGGGGACCAAAACTATATTTTACTCGTTATAATAATTAATAAGCCGTGTACTCATCGGACTACTCACAGGAACAATTGGAAAATGGAAAGTGTACAAAAAACGTGTTAACTTTTGTTAGTGGCCACTTAACTCGTTTAACACCCAGTTCACTTTTTGGGCATCTTAATGTCGACCTACGATCATGTTAACAAAAAATCAGTTTTATGCATATCAGTCCTACACGAACAAGTTTGTAAATATAAGTTGTCATATTACATAGTGTGCTTTCAGGTTTATTACATTGTGGTCACTTGTTACCTACACATAATGTCAAATCAGTTTTACGTAGTGTTAACACAACTTCACCCACGACAAAAGAAAACTTTTTAGTGCCAAAAAGTATGCAAATGCATAAGTCTATACTGGACGTAGAGGCCTAGTGCTATACCTTTTGTAAAAGTTTATTGCTTTGTTTTGTATCATCATAAGGATACACTCCCTAACCAGGTGTCACTAAGGCTTATTAATGACGCAAGATCAACTCAACCAACCAATTGATTCAGTGGCCGAGAACATCGCAATTAAGCTCGAACAAACCAATTTCGCTCTGAATTAACACCTCATATAAAATATGCAATCTTATTTTCATAATTTACACAAAAATCATATTAGCAAATAGGTCTTTTTGTATCACTTTAGATAGCTATTATTTATTACGAGAAATGTTTGATTTTAGTAGAGAATATTTCTACAATTATTTACGTAGAGTTAAAAAATAAATACGTAAATGACAGAAAAGTCATTAACTTTTCATTTTTTCGATTTTGACACCACATTTTTTTTCTTTTACAATTATCACTACGTTTTCAATTTGTTGCAATTCTGACTAGTTGACCGGTTTGCTTCACATCATCATGTTATCAATATTGACATGTGGCATGATGATGTGTCAAAAGACACTATGTTTTCATTTTGTTGCGATATTGACACTAAATTTTCAATCTTTTTCAATTTTGATACTAATTTTTCGATTTTCTCCAATTTGCAACGTAAATGAAATAAATCCATGGAAAGACATAACTGTTCCATTTACCCTATAATAAAAAAAAAAATATGTGTACAACAGATTAAAAATAGAATATAAATGAAATAAACATATACAAATATATAATTGCTACAATTTATGTATTTGGTTTTCTTTCTCTTTTCAAACTCATTACAACTATCCTCAATTTGGTTTTCATCACTTTCTTCCGACCATCCAAGAACCTCAAAAACTATGGTTCATGTGCTATCATCATCGGAGAAAACCAACGGCATCACCAAATCCTTTGCCTTCCAACTAGCTCAAAATGGCAATCACCTAATCTTGGTTAGCATAAACCTATCCAAGCTTAAAGAAGTTTTTGATGAGATTGTATCGGTGCACCTAAACACCAAGATCAAGATTTTAACAGTGGATTTTTTGGCGAGAATATGGTGATCGGAGTTAAGGGGATGCAAAAGGTGATTTATGGTGAACAACTAGACATGGGTATTTTGGTGAATAATGGCAGGGTGGCTTATCCTGCAGCTATGTTTTTTCATGTGTTTGAAGAAGAAGTTTGGAAGAATGTGATGAAAGTGAATGTGATAGGTACGGGTTTGGTAACAAGAGTTGTGATTGGAGGAATGGTTGATAGGAAAAGATGTGTCATTGTTAATATTGGTTTAGGTCCTACCATTGATGTACCTTCACCTCTTTTCTATGCGATCTATGATGCCATCAAAGCATAAGTTGGTCTTTAATTGTCTCTTTCTTTATTTCTTTTAATTCGATCAATGGTTCTCTCTTTATGTTTTAAGATAAAATTAAAGGCATGTAGGATTTAATTTTGAGTCAAGAAATGCACTACAAATTTATTTACGACCAAAAGGCAGACATGGTTTTGAGTTATGAAAATAAGTTATTTACATACACGATGCAAGGTCAGAGAAACGAGGGAGGAGGAACACAAAATTCAATAAAAGTATTGCCTCGCCCTCAAGGAATAAGTGAAACCCAAAGGGTATATATCGTGATAAAGTTCAAATATTATTTACAAATATAGGATAAACAAACACTATATACAAACGAATATTTTCATTGATGGGGGTGGAAATTGGATATGCTTATTTCATTTATGTTGCAAGTTGGAAAACATCGAAAACTTAATATCAAAATTGGAAAAGATTGAAAACTTAGTGTCAAAATCACAAAAAATAAAAACATAACGACTTTTGCGCCACTTTTTTCGCTTCTAACACGTCATCATGCCACATCAACAATGTCAACGGGATAAACTGAAGGAAATCGGTCAACTGGTCAAAACTGCAACAAATTGAAAATATAGTGACTTAATTATAACAAGAAAAAAACGCAGTGTCAAATTCGAAAGAAAAAATGAAAAGCTAGCGACTTTTATGTCATTTACTCAAAATAAAAAAAAGAACACTAATAGATTCCTACATAAAACGACCAAAGAGATATTGTGCATCAAATTGGAGAAATGAAATTCAATTGAATTGGAAATAGTCAAAGCAACATATAAATTACAAGAAAAATGTAATGGTAAATATATATATGAAAATTGAGTAATCTGATCTGTATGAACAACTAGTGTATTAATAATAACTAATTTTTTAAATTTTTTGAAAAATGATAACTTTCTTCGGAATTTGGAAATAGTCAAAGCAACATATAAATTACAAGAAAAATGTAATGGTAAATAATTACTTTATATATATATATATATATATATATATATATATATATATATATATATATATATATATCATGGTTGTAAAAAACGGTAGACGTTAACTATTGGGTGTACTGATGTTAAAGGATGAATAGCCTAGGCGAGGATTAATTAGGGGATTACACGGAGACCAAAAATTGCTAATTCGTTGAATTTTAAAAAATATGGCTAATATATTAACAAGAGTTCTTAAATACCACGAATATCATAACAAAATAGATTAATATAATTAATACAATACTAATTAAGTAATTATTCCTTAAATAGTTTCTATCAAAATAGAACTTTTTCAAAGTATTAACTTTCGTTGTTTCCTACTGCATTGCTTATTTTGTAGGCATAGATTTAATCGTTAGGTGCCTTTTAGCCGACCGGGAAGCGCCTAGGGACTAATTAGAGATTAATCGGTACCTAGACTTTTATGGTTTTCATTATGTGAGAATGTGTTATTTATAATTGTATTTAGTAACAATGAGAGCTAATAAATAAAGATGTGCAAAAACAAGAATGAATGAGATATAGTAAGAATGTGTGATAATGACAATAGTTATGTAATACTTAACATATTCATGTTACCAAACGTTATATTATCTTAGTCATTCATACATAATAATACTTGCCACATACGACCACATAATATAATTCATCTTTGTATAAACCTAGCCATATATATATATATATATATATATATATATATATATATATATATATATATATATATATATATATGGCTAGGTTTATACAAAGAATAAATATTAAACTATTTTCAAAAATAAACTAGTCGATCAGGAAACACCTAGGGACTAATTAGAGATTAATCTGAACCTAGACGAGATTTTTTCAACACTTATGTGTGTGTTTGTGTGTGTGTGTATATATATATATATATATATATATATATATATATATATGTGTGTGTGTGTGTGTTTGTGTGTTTTCCATTTGTAATTTTTTGTGGCTTTTATATGTATGACATGTTTACATAATAAATAAAAGGTATCGACCCACTTAAACAACATATTGTTTTAATTTTTTTGGCGTCTTATGATGCATAATATCATAACATCTTGATATTCATGAAGAGAAAATAAATTTATCAAAGATAATGAGTATCTATGAATAAAAACTATATCAGGATAAAACTTTATCCAATAAACAAAATTCATAATTGATCCTTAATCTCACAAAACCTAATATGCTTATAGAAAAACAAAAGAAATATTATTTGATTTTTTAACGACAGTATTAATATTAAAAATCTAGAAAAATGTAGAAAATTACATAGCAAGAGTTTGAAAAAAAGGAGTTTTCACCCGGGTTAACACAAAACTTAGGATTCCTTTGTCTAATTAAAAAAAAACAACTATGATTGAAGAGAATCTGAAAGCAACACCTTGACAGGTTTGCGAGTGCTAAACGATAAGCTATTCTGAAATGACCAAATCAACCAAAACATAGTCAAACAAGTTGCATCCAATCATCTCCTAGCTTTGTCAAGCAAACACACGGGATCAACCCAAGACAACTATTCCAAAATAAATATAATTTGATATGTTATGAGGAATAAAGACAATTCGTTTTATTAATGATATGTTTATCATGTTATAACATTTATATTTTGTCAGTACAACAATATTTAATTTCAGTACATTTTTTCATACATGAATCGAAGGTTGTGGTGCACGGGCTATCTTCATAACCACAACAACAGTAAGCCGAAGTTCCAACTCTGCTACAACTAATATGGCACTTTCTCACAATCCCAATAGCTTTGATGTCACTTATTATAACTTCATTACCTGTAAATAAAATAAATAAATAAAAATAGAGGGTACGTTATCCGTATAAATAAATGGGATATGTGAAAAGTAAATGAATGATAGGAACTTACATTGATAGCAAATAAATAGTACCAGAAAGCTTATAAAAAAGACCATCATTTGAGATTCGAAAAGCTTAGTCATTATGTTGAGTATTTTCTAAGGTTAGTTTACCTTTTTTGTATTTCAAAAGAATTAAATGAACAACAAATGATACAAAGCTTATATTTATATGCACATTTGAGACCATAAAGTAGTTATTTATTATTTCCTTCTAATATAGCCAAGTTGATTTTGATAAATTCAAAATATAATTTAATTAACTCAATGTATGTTCCATGTATATTAAACATTCTTGTTCAAAAAACATATAGGTATACGACTAATAAAATGAAATTTTCCGTTAAAGTCCCAACATTTTGGACAATTTTTTGGTTTAGTCTCAAATTTTTTTTTAAAAAGATAGCTTATCGGTTAAAATTTCAAAATAACCCTTTTTGGCAAGTTATAGAGATTTAGCTATTATCCTATATTTTTTTCGTTAATTTTATCAAAATATTGAGATTTTTCTGAAGATTTGCATATGGCTTGAGTTAATGTATATTATTATTTAATCAACAAATAGGTCCCTGAATTAATGTATACTACAAAAAGAGCAAAAAGACCCGGTTAAAAAGCCTAATTGAACCCGGTTTTGCATCCGGGTTTGTTGTGGTCGGGTTATATTTGAAATGCCATATAGAACCTGTTTTCTACCGGGTCATATTTGTAATATAAAGCCCGGTTTCCATACATAGAACAACGTCTTTTACCGAGCCAAATTCAATCTTCCACCAACATATTACCCGGTTCTATAATAATAAACAACCAGGTCCTTTACCTTTTCAAAAAAATTTTAATACGAAATCAATAATCATATTTCCATTCATGTGGCACCCTAAACATCCAAATGCTGTTAACATAAGATCAAATTAAATTTGCCAACATACACACATGAAAGAGCAAGCAAATATTAGGTACATTCAAGATTAAAGAAATATTAAATTTAAATTGACTAGTTGCTCGTAACAATAATAAAGTTCAAACAATAATGCAAATATAAGTTAACTAGTTAAGCAATTGTTGCAGCTGACAAAAAAAAAACTTCAACAGCAATAAAAAAAAAAAAAACTTCAACAGCATTGATGGTTCCAGTCAAAGTGAGTCTTCCAATCACGAGTCCAGCCTTCACCATTGTTCCTCTTGTTTTGCCATAACTAAACATTAAAGAAGAACCTGGTTAGAACATCATGTGCACATTAGGTGTTCTTAGTCTAGAACACATTGGTCAAGGACTCAAGGTTAAACTAAAAGTTTGATGTTGTAAGTATTAAAAACTAACCAGTTATGTCTTTCTAGGAAACCACACCTTTCATATATTTGTTCAGGAATTGTGTTGCCCACTTAACAACAATTGAAAACAAGGTGGTTTCCGAAAAATGAGTGGTGTCGTTCCAAGGGGTAGCAGTCTATATAAACATATAAATTACAATTGTTATATAAAAAAATAGAGTCTATTGTCATATACAAAATGATAAATATATTTAAGTACTTACTCTACTCAAGAATCCGTGTTGTTCAACCATCACAAAATCCATCCTCCATTTCATTACATAATAGCCGCATTCCCAATCGTCCGGTTGTTGGTTGCACTAAATTGTAATCAGAAATATACACTAATCAAACATGTGAAATACAAAATCTATATTTTTGGGTATAGTGACATGAATTACCTCGGCGAGCGTCCAACTGATTGGATTTGATGTGTATTTCCCATACCTTGCAAAAGCCCTGAAATATAAAAATTAGTGTTGTGATAAAAATAATAGAAAAGAATGTCAAGTTTATGAAATTTCTTACATGTCAACATGTTTCTTCAATAGGTAATAGGTATCCACAGGCTTTTGTACAGGACTCCTAATTGAATCCAATATGTACCCGGTGCCATTATGAGGGCAAATCACGAACAAGACCCAATGCTCACTTGTAATGTTTGAAGTATTAGTATAAACAATAAATATAGAGAAAGTTTAACAACGATTATATATATATCAACATAAAATACCTTTGTAGATATGGAGCGATGAGAAATTGTTTCCCTTGATGAATCCGCATCGCATCAACAATGTAATTTATAACAGCTTCCGGGTTTTCTTGGCAGCTTGCCCCAAGAATCCTATGTGGGTTTAGGAAAGAACATTTGTTCTTCACACGTGCAATGGAATGTAGATTCCTAAAAATAAGACAAAATGTGTTACAATCATATAATATCTACAGACAACCTAGAAACAAAAGATTGGAGCAACTAACAATAATAAAGTTAAGAGTACTTACATCTCCCAAACGGTTAGAATGGTAACATCAAGTGTTCTTTTGTTTAACAAACAAAGAATTTCATCTTGTGCTACCCAAAACTTAAACTTGTCAGTTTCTAGAATGCCATAATCAGCTACGACATGAATTAGTGGGTTGTTCTTCAATCGCTCACGTAGTAATTCAATTGGCTTCGATTTGTTCATTGGAGTGAGTGTGTTCTTTCCTGTACAACCCCCTACACTGGTTTGTGGCAAACTTGGAGTCGAATTTTGTTGCTTTCTTCCTTGAATCTATATCCACAAACCATTTTCATTAAACACATTGGAAATAAATTGTGCATATATATAGTAACTAAAAAATCAAGGATAAAAAATATGTACCTGAGTCAGAATAATAGCATTTCGTGGCCATTGAATTATTTGGCCAACTGCATTTTGAAGATTACTGACTTCATCAGTCACTACAGGAATAGGAAGACTCTGAAAGTCTTTGTTGATTTGGTCTATTAACACTTTCATGTGATTTTCATGCAAAGGGAGTGAGTGTATTAACCCATCCCCATACGGAAAGACCAAGCCAGTAGCATAATTCTGATCCAGTGCCCCATATGGTAACACCAATTTACACTGAGTGGGGTTCTACAAGCAGGTTTTGTATATAAATAACTCAAATGTTAAATAACTAATTCAAAATTAAAATGCAGTATCAAGATTAAAGATCAGGCAAAGAGGTATACACAATTACCTTTATAGCAGCCAAGGTTGGCATCGAGTCAGAACTACTATTCTGAACTCTCAGGCTCACATTGTCCATGACTTGCTTCCCAGAGTCATGTATCACTGCCTTTAATTCTGCCACCTGTTTTGTAACGTCGTCCAACTTGGCGCGCAACTCATCCATAGATTCTTTGGCATGCATTTTCCTCTTCTTTTTAACTATCCCGTGCATGGCTTTTCTCAAGCCAACACGACCAACTGCCCTAGTCCGACCGGGATGCTCTCTTCCTAACACTGCTGTCGACGAATCTTCTCCAGGTTCAGGGACCCATTCTCCTCACGATATTTGACTTTCCACCTCTGCCTGTTAACATAACCAATGCAATTCCAACATCAACATTCTATTGGAACAAAGATAGCTAGGCATTACCTGTACAAAACATTGATGTGCTTAAGTTGTTAAGTTGAGAGATAGATAATTCCCATTGATCTAGAGTTCTATAGTTGATGGTTAGTTTACTTTTATCTTACCATGATTTCTTAATGTACCGGAATTCAATTATTTCAATAGAAATGATAACAAAATTTAAAACGAAGAATTATCTTACAAGCTTAGTCACTGTTGCCGGATGGTGCATAATATGATCCGGACTCATTTTTAGATAGCCTACCCATGACAAAATCTTTTGAACGCTGGCTTTTTATCTTACACAATTCTGATGCTAACTCTTCCGACAACCCTCCGGATGCAATCTCTTGTTCCCATTGAGCTTGTCTGCCCCGATACCCATGTGGACCTAACCGTGCTGCATTTTTTTTGAAACTTCGCATTTGCTCTCGCTTTCTCACTGATTACCTGCAAACAGAGGTAACACAATTAAAACATGGAAAGAATTAGATGAACTAAAGTCCAACAAACCTGAAATTCCTTTGAAGATCTCTCCTTTTTGAAGGTTTTCCATGTATCAGGGTCTAGATATGGGTAGATTGGAATTGGATCTCTTCCATTGGCCATGAAATCACGTATGAGCCTCTTCTTGTAGCATTTCCATGCAGTGTTGCAAATTTTAAGCACATCATCTCTGCGTTTATTATTTTGAATATTCCAGTGTCTCTATTTACCTCAAAGTAAAGATTTTAACCGTTAATAACATATTTTGACTAAATGAAAACACATATAATAGGTCTAGATATCATACTTTAATAGTTAACCACAACATTTCAAGTTCACCCTGCGGCACTTTCTTCCATGTTCGATAATTGATAGAAATCATCGATCGTGTGAGGACTCCACACTCATTGGCGAACTTAATTTGTTTATCCCCATAATGGAGACCAAAATGATCGAAATCAACTTCTTGTGGCTCTTGACTGTCAATTAGTTGTGTGGCTATTCTCTTTTTTCTCTCTTGTGGTTGCGGTGGCTGTTGTGGTTGATCATCCATTGTATACCTCAATAGTTTATTGGCTATCGCGGTGATGAAGCTAAGCATTAACATTGTTTGTGAACTTGGTGGTTTCTGAATTTTACAGGAGCTTCAAAAACGCATAATGGGGGGATATCGAAAATTATTAATGGCGGTAATTTTATCCATTACACAACGTGGTTGATTGATGGTAGAATCCCATTTGTTTTAAAATAAATAATTAAGGTTAATTTGCATTATGTATAAGATTAACTTCCAATTAATATAATCTTGTTTTTTAATTCCCCAGCTTAATGTATAAGATTAATTTCGATTGGTATAAACTAGTCTTTTTATTAATATTCATGTGAATACCCTTTTGCGTAAAGTTAATATCAAATTTGACTAAATCAACATAAGATTTGTCAATTACGGATTTTATTTATTTATTTATTTATTTATTTTTTTTTTTACACTTTTCAATTCCAAACGTCCCCTTATAGGGGTTTTATTTATTATTTTATGTCATATGTTTATATTTAAAAAATTTAATATAATGAAATATAATAACAATAATGTCTAGTTATAACTGTTATCATGATTTTATTAAAAAAATTAATTTAAGAATATTCCACTTAGAGGTTAATAATGATTTTATTTTGTTGTTGAAGATGGGTTAATTCAGAGCTTAAGAACAATCATATTTCATAAAAACATTTCAATACAAACCAAATTTAAAAGGGTCTTTTTCGACCTAAATAATAAAACTGAAAAGCCTAACTAATTTCAAACTTCTCCAAACAAATCCAATAAGCAAGCGCATCCTATCATTCCTGTTATCTCGTAGTTGCTCGACCTGCAATAAAACAAACTATGTTAATATGTTGATCATAATAGAAAATTTACATTGAATTTTTTTTTGTTTCAAATCAAATAAATTGGTTGTTACCTTTTAATATTGTGTCATCATTCCCATAATCCTTCATCGTGGTCGGATCTTAAGTAAGTGGTATCATCAATATTATCATTCGACGAAGGGATACCAATGGAAAAAGGAGGTAGCTCGTCAAAATGATCATAATCTTCTTCATCTGTGACATTATCAACACCAAGTATACGCCGTTTACCATGCAAGACGATGTGTCATCCCGAATCCTTTGGATCCTCGACAAAAAATACTTGGGTGGCTTGTTTGGCTAAAATGAATGGCTCGGATACATAGCCATTTGTTGAAAGGTCGACAATAGTGAAACCATCGTTGTCAACTTTAATACCTCGTTGGTTGTCGACCCATCTGCACTTGAATAAGGGTACAATGATGGAATCATATTTCAATTCCCAAATTTCTTGAATGACACCATAGTAAGAGTCTTTGGCGATCCTGCACCTTGCCTCATGATCAACCCCGCTAAATTCCATCGTAGAGACTATTAACGTCACACCACTGTTTTGAAATGTACTTTTTCCATCTTGTCGATTGGTGTAAAATGTATAGCCGTTGATATCGTAGCCTTGGTACGTTGCCACAAGATGTTGCGGAGCATTCCCCAAATGTACCACTACTTCATCCATACTTTCTTCACAATAACTTGTTTTCACTTTATTTTTCAGGCATTTTGCAAAGGTTTTGTTAAGCTCGGTAGTCAACCATCTTTCACCCTTATTTCTGTGCATCGTCTGTAGCATTCTTTTGTGCTCATTTATGTATGGAGCAATGACTGTCATGTGTTGTAACACTGTAAAATGTGCAAGCTGAAATTCCTCACGGTCTGGGACGAGCCTTTTCAATCCTATTGTCCCGATCCCTACAAGTCTACCCGCGTGTCGAGATCTCGGAATGCCAATATTCTTGACACCTTGAAGATAGCCTGTACAAATTTCAATCGCCTCCTCTAAAGCATATCCTTCAATAATACTACCTTCTGTTCGATGTTGGTTCCTTACATACCCTTTTAAGACACTCATATATCTCTCGAATGGGTACATATATCGTAGGAAAATTGGACCGAAAACCTTTATTTCATATACAATATGAGATATCAGGTGAACCATTACATCAAAAAAAGAAGGTGGAAAGTACATCTCGAGTTGGCAGAAGAGTCATTATAATATCACTTTGCCATGAATCCAACGCCTCGGGGTTAATAACTTTTGAATGAAACATGTTAAAAAATAGACAAAGCTTTGTGATCGTGTGTCGAATATGGTCTGGAAGTATTCCACGAATTGCAGTGGGAATCATATGTGTCAGCAAAACATGACAATCATGGGATTTCATGCCAACCAATTTTAATTCATCCATCGACACCAACTTCTTAATGTTAGCAGAATAGCCAGGCGGGACCTTTATATTATTCAAGCGTTGGCAAATTATGTTTTTTCATCCTTAGACATGGTATAACATGCTGGAGGCAAATACGTACGCTTCCCAACATTCTTCTCAATTGGAGCAAGCTCAGGTCTAATTCCTATTGCTAGCGTGTCTCTTCGAACACTAGCCCCATCCTTAGACTTCCATTTAAGGTTCAACAACAACCCTAAAAAGCTTTCACAAACATTTTTCTCCATATGCATGATATCAAGACAATGTCAGACCTGTAAGTGCTTCCAGTATGGTAAATCCCAAAATATAGACTTCTTCGTCCAAATATTTTTGGTAACAGATCTACTTTTACCTTTTACTTTTCCGAATAAAACTTCTCCACCTAATGGTTTTATTGCCTTTCTTTTCTTAATTCTACCATTAAAGACCTTTTTCTTCTTACAATAATGGTGATTATCCGGAAGAAATCTCCGATGACCCATGTATACAGTTTTCTTACAGTTTTTTAACCATAGAGAATATGTATCATTTTCACAAATTGGGCACACCTTTTTCCATTTTGTACTGTATCCTGATAAATTTCCGTATGATGGAAAATCACTTATTGTGCAAAAAATCATGGCCCTAAGTTGGAAATTATGCCCTGTATTCCATAATATTTTCATATCGTCTATTAATGGATCCAAATACACATCAATGTCATTTCCAGGTTGTTTTGGACCTTGAATTAGCAATGACATCATAATATATTTCCGTTTCATGCATAGCCAAGGTGGGAGATTACAGATACAGAGAAGTACCGACCATGTACTATGACGACTGCTAAGGCTTCCAAATGGATTAATTCTGTCAGAACTAAGTCTAAATCGAATATTTCTAATCTTTCGACCAAATTCTTCAAAATTCTTATTGATATTCCTCCATTGAGGAGAATCAGCCACATGTCTTATGTTCTCGTCTATGTTACCCTCAGCATGCCATCTGAATAATTTTGCATCTTTGGCATTTGCAAATAACCGTTTCAATCTTGGTATGATTGGAAAATACCATAATAATTTCGCAGGCGGACCATTATTTGTCACTTTTACATTTTCTTCCATATGATCTTTCCTCTTATACCGTGAAGTATCGCATATAATACATTTATCTAGGTTCGCATGTTGGTTCCTATATAACATACAATCATTTGGAAATGCATGTGTTCTTTCGATTTCCATTCCCATTTGACAAATCAACTTTTTTGCTTGGTATAATGAATCTGGTAGCTTGTTATCTTCAGGAAGCATTTCATGCAAAATCTCTAGGAGACTGGTGAAGCTTGTATCACTCCAACCATGGGTTGCTTTTATGTTAAACAATTTCAACACAACTGAAAGTTTGGTAAATTTTGTACACCCATTATACAATGGTTTTTCTGATTCGTCAAACAATTGTTGAAATTTGTCATAATCTTTTTCAACAACATTATCCTCACAATCATGTAACATATTGTATATATTATCATGATTGTTACTCCAATCAGGATCGCCATTCCAATCATTTTCGTCATTAGTTTCTGAAAAACCAGTGATATGATCGAGCAATGTCTCACCATGACGTGGCCAACACGTATAATTACTCATAAACCCATGAGTTATCAAATGTTCTTCTATTTTTGTAGAGTCGGTATACATATGAATATTTTGACAATCGATACAAGGACACCATATGTAACCTTCTCCCCTTTTCACCTGATTTTCCTCGGCAAATTTTAGAAAATCGCCTACACATGCCAAGTATTTAATGTCTGAACGTATCATCCCGTACATCCAATAACTACGATCCATTTATTATTCATAATATACATACATATATATATATATATATATATATATATATATATATATTAACAGAATGACTATATGAGACAATTTGCTTAAAAAGCAATCTTAAAATGAGGAATCTCGAAAATTAAACTCTATTAGATTAATTTCGGATACGTATGCACTGATATGTGCGTTTTATTTGATTATTTTTATAGTTTCTTTTAGCATATTTTATTTCATTTTTAATTAGTCATCATGCATATTCTTGTTTTATTTATTTTTATCCTTTTAATTATAGTTTATTACAGCTTACGCGACATGTGTAAGTTATCAAGGACAATTTTGTCTTTTTTACATTTGGCATGGTTTTTGGGATGTTACGATTATTGGATCCAAAGTTTGGAGGAATTTCTCTGCTCCTTTGAAGGTTTTTGAAGCTTGAAGAGCACTTGAAGATTGCAATTTTTCTTTTATATTTTTTTCTTGGAATGTTTGGTATTTCTAAACTTTTTTTTTTATTTTGTTTAAACTTAGCCATGTCAGGCTATATTAATCTTGGTTGGTATTGGTCGTAATCTTTGGATATTTGGTTTATTTTGAAGAACTCCAAGAACTTTTGTTGAATATTTATGAAAATATTTTATATTTCAACATCTTATCTACCCATATATCTTTATTGATGAGTTTAGGTGTGTGTTTAGTGACTAGTTGGCTAATTTATTGATTAAATAGTTGATTGTAACATCCGGATTCTTGGAGGTACTTAAATTAATGTATTTTGGATATTAGGCAGTACCACGTCGCGATGAAGGCATCACACGATGTGGTGATGAGCATTATGTCGGGGATTTTAAATGGCCGTCACAGTGTGGCAACCTATAGACGACATGACAGCTGTTTAATGGGAAACCCTAATTTTCGGGGTTTGCGCATTATTAAGGGAATGTGATGGATATGATTTTCTCACCATCAGCCTCCATCACACTCTCTCATCCTCTAAGCAAACCCTAACCTCTATTGTTGCTCTCTAAGCTTTTTGTATTGATTTGTGGGGATTTGAAGACGAATGAGTTGACTTCTAGAATTGGATTCAACAAGAAACTCTTCTCATCATCTTATTGTGCACCTTTTGGACTCTTGTGAGTACCCAAGTTCCAATCTTTTTAATTATATGTGATAGATCTTGTATTTTGTTCCATTTTCTTTGTGATCTTCTAAGATGGGATGAAGAGATTTCATAAAGGATGCAACTTTATGAATCTCTGGATCATTTGGGGTAGTTAATGTTTTGGATATGAAGTTTGATGTTTGGTTTGTGCCATGCAAAATATTTGGTCTTAAAATCCCATTTTTGACCTAAGTTGAGTCCAAGACTTGCATTAGACATGCAAGTGTATAAAGCATCAATCTTTAAGATGGATTTGATGCTATAAGCTCTTCTGGAGCTAATGAGCTTGCGACTTAAGGGATTAAGTACTTCTTGATTAAGTCTTTGCCATTTCTTAGCCTTTTTGCATCTAGGACTTGAGATCTAGACCTCTTAGTGGATCTCCACGGTTAAAGGTGGAAACTTTACCAATTTGGACGTTAAGAATGATCATATATGAACTTTGGGACTTTTGGAATTGGAGGATTTGACTTAATTCATTAGGATGTTTTGGATCCAGTTCCCACGGCGTGGCGACTTGGGGAAACACGATTGTTTTGTTGTTTGAAGGCCACGACGTAGCCAAGGATGGCCACGACATGGAGAGTTAACATTGGTCGTTGACTTTGACTTTTGACCTTGTTTTGGCTAGGTTTGACCTAGGGGTACTTTCGTTATTTTGATTAGTAGTTGTGTTTGGTCAATTGTCTTTGAATAGGTGTTTGACTGAGCTGATTTGCGCAGCAGAGATCCGTTTAGCTATTTTTCCGTCTATTTGTGAGGTGAGTCTTCTTACCACTGTAAGTGGGTTGAAGGCACCAAGGTCGGCCCACTGTATTATATAAGTAGAATGTATGTTATTGTATGACTTTGACTTATGTGATTGCATGATTTATGAATGGAGCTAATCTGGGCTCGAAGTCATCAAAGACACGGGGTTGATACGGACCCGATACAACTTATTGCTTTTATTTTGGGTTGATACAGACCCGGGGGTTGATACAAACATGACAAAACCACGTGTTGTTATATCCTATGTGTATGTTGTAATTGGTATTTTGGGAAGCTCACTAAGCTTTGTGCTTACAGTTATGTTTATGGTTTCAGGTACTTCTGGTACAAAGGGGAAGGGTCCGACCTGATCACAACGCATCCACCCATGTTCCGCGTTTTCTATCGGATTTGGATTTGTACTTTGATGATTTCTCTCATTTTTCATACTTTGTTGAGTTTCTTATGAACACTTGATGGTTTTCAATTAAATTAAAAATGAAAATTTTATCCATGTTTTTGGGATGTTACATGGATTTTCAAATTAGTTAGAAACAAATGGTTTTTATTTTTTATATATTAGTTTGTTCGTTTCCCCTTAAATGACGAAGCGTGTTTTTATGCATCAAACTTGTGTGACAACTAACTCAATTCCAAGTGAATATTTATAATCTTACAATCTCACAAAAACAGTGTGTTGAAGTATTTTCGGAAAGAAAACATGTTAAAGACATGATCATGGATCTTTATGTAATAATCATTGATTATCAATATATGTGTGTCTATATATATATATATATATATATATATATATATATATATAGGGAGAGAGAGAGAGAGAGAGAGAGAGAGAGAGAGTTAGGTTCAAATATTTCTACTATCTATTGTGTGCATGTACGATTGATTCTGGACCAATCATTTTGGTTATTTTAAGAAAGTAATTAATGCATATTAAATGTTGAAGATTTAATTAATATTCATTATATCTTCAACATGTAATATGCATTAATTACTTTCTTTAAATAACTAAAATGATTGGTCCAGAATCAATCGTACATGCACATAATAGATAGTTAAAACAAAATAACCTAACCCTATATATATATATATATATATATATATATATATGTGTGTGTGTGTGTGTGTGTGTGTATCGTGGTTGTAAAAAACGGTAGACGTTAACTATTGGGTGTACTGATGTTAAAGGATGAATAGCCTAGGCAAGGATTAATTAGGGGATAACATGGAGACCATAAATTGCTAATTCGTTGAATTTAAAAAAATATGGCTAATATATTAACAAGAGTTCTTAAATACCAAGAACATCATAACAAAGTAGATTAATATAATTAATACAATACTAATTAAGTAATTATTCCTTAAATAGTTTCTATCAAAATAGAACTTTTTCAAAGTATTAACTTTCGTTGTTTCCTACTGCGTTGCTTATTTTGTAGGCATAGATTTAATCGTTAGGCGCCTTTTAGTCGGTCGGGAAGCGCCTAGAGACTAATTATAGATTAATCGGTACCTAAACTTTTATGGTTTTCATTATGTGAGAATGTGTTATTTATAATTGTATTTAGTAACAATGAGAGCTAATAAATAAAGATGTGCAAAAACAAGAATGAATGAGATATAGTAAGAATGTGTGATAATGACAATAGTTATGTAATACTTAACGTATTCATATTACCAAATGTTATATTATCTTAGTCATTCACACATAATAATATTTGCCACATACGACCACATAATACAATTCATCTTTGTATAAACCTAGCCACATATATATATATATATATATATATATATATATATATATATATATGGCTAGGTTTATACAAAGAATAAATATTAAACTATTTTCGAAAATAAACTAGTCGATCGGGAAACACCTAGGCTAATTAGAAATTAATCTGGACCTACACAAGATTTTTACAATACTTATGTGTGTGTGTGTATATATATATATATATATATATATATATATATATATATATATATATATATATATATATATATATATATATATATATGTGTGTGTGTGTGTGTTTTCGATTTGTAATTTTTTGTGGCTTTTATATGTAAGACATGTTTACATAATAAATAAAAGGTATCGACTGACTTCAACAACATATTCTTTTAATTTTTTTGGCGTGTTATGATGCATAATATCATAACATCTTGATATTCATGAAGAGAAAATAAATTTATCAAAGATAATGAGTATCTATGAATAAAAACTATATCAGGATAAAACTTTATCCAATAAACAAAATTCGTAATTGATCCTTAATCTCACAAAACCTAATATGCTTATAGAAAAACAAAAGAAATATTATTTGATTTTTTAACGACGGTATTAATATTAAAAAACTAGAAAAATGTAGAAAATTACATAGCAAGAGTTTGAAAAGAAGGAGTTTTCACCCTGGTTAACACAAAACTTAGGATTCTTTGGTCTAATTAAAAAAAAGCAACTATGATTGAAGAGAATCTGAAAGCAACACCTTGACAGGTTTGCGAGTGCTAAATGATAAGCTATTCTGAAATGACCAAATCAACCAAAACATAGTCAAACAAGTTGCATCCAATCATATCCTAGCTTTGTCAAGCTAACTAGGGGTGTCAATTTATGACATGACACGAAACGTAATCGGGACGAAATCAAAATTTGAATTTGTGTTCGTGTCAAGTTTAAAAAACACGATGTAGTGCCGTGTTGTTTTCGTGTTCATAAATCGACACGAAATTTACACGATTGAGCATGTGTTTATCGTGTTTGTCGTTTTTGTCGTGTTATACATGATTAAGTATGAATTAAATAAACTGATAGTTATGTAATGTTATATTTGTCGTGTCGTGTCATGTTGTCGTGTTTTAATTGGTCCGTTTTCGTGTTAGTGAAAAAAAAACACGATATCGTGTCATGTCGTGTTCGTGTCACACAAAACCTTGTCGTGTCGTGTCGTGTCAGACAAAAACACGACACGGCTGCCCGATTTGACAACCCTAAAGCAAACACACGTGATCAACCCAAGACAACTATTCCGAAATAAATCTTATTTGATACGTTATGAGGAATAAAGACAATTCGTTTTATTAATGATATGTTTATCATGTTATAACATTTATATTTTGTCAGTACAACAATATTTAATTTTAGTACATTTTTTCATACATGAATCGAAGGTTGCGGTGCACGGGCTATCTTCATAACCACAACAATAGTAAGCCAAAGTTCCAACTCCGCTACAACTAATATGGCACTTTCTCACAATCCCAATACTTTTGATGTCACTTATTATAACTTCATTACCTGTAAATAAAATTAATAAATAAAAATAGAGGGTCCGTTATCCGTATAAATAAATGGGATATGTGAAAAGTAAATGAATGATAGGAAGTTACATTGATGGCAAACAAATAGTACCAGAAAGCTTATAAAAAAGACCATCATTTGAGATTCGAAAAGCTTGGTCATTATGTTGAGTATTTTCTAAGGTTAGTTTACCTTTTTTGTATTTCAAAAGAATTAAATGAACAACAAATGATACAAAGCTTTTATTTATATGCACATTTGAGACCATAAAGTAGTTATTTATTATTTCCTTCTAATATAGCCAAGTTGATTTTGATAAATTCAAAATATAATTTAATTAACTCAATGTATGTTCCATCTATATTAAACATTCTCGTTCAAAAAACATATATAAGTATATGACTAATAAAATGAAATTTTCCATTAAAGTCTCAATATTTTGGATCATTTTATGGTTTAGTCTCAAATTTTTTTTAAAAGGATAGCTTATCGGTTAAAATTTCAAAATAACCCTTTTTGGCAAGTTTTAGAGATTTAGCTAGTATCCTATATTTTTTTCGTTAATTTTATCAAAATATTGAGATTTTTCTGAAGATTTGCATATGGCTTGAGTTAACGTATATTATTATTTAATCAACAAATAGGTCCCTGAATTAATGTATACTACAAAAAGGGCAAAAAGACCCGGTTAAAAAGCCTAATTGAACCCGGTTTTGCATCCGGGTTTGTTGTGGTAAGGTTATATTTGAAATGACATATAGAACTCGGTTTTCTACCGGGTCATATTTGTAATATAAAGCCCGGTTTCCATACATAGAACAACGTCTTTTACCGAGCCAAATTCAATCTTCCACCAACATATTACCCGGTTCTATAATAATAAACAACCAGGTCCTTTACCCTTTTCAAAAAAAATTTAATACGCAATCAATAATCATATTTCCATTCATGTGGCACCCTAAGCATCCAAATGTTGTTAACATAAAATCAAATTAACTTTGCCAACATACACACATGAAAGAGCAAGCAAATATTAGGTACATTAAGATAAAAGAAATATTAAATTGACTAGTTGCTCGTCATTAGTTTTTGAAAAACCAGTGTTATGATCGAGCAATGTCTCACCATGACGTGACCAACACGTATAATTACTCATAAACCCATGAGTTATCAAATGTTCTTCTATTTTTGTAGAGTCGGTATACATACGAATATTTTGACAATCGATACAAGGACACCATATGTAACCTTCTCTCCTTTTCACCCGATTTTCCTCGGCAACTTTTAGAAAATCGCCTACACATGCGAAGTATCTAATGTCTGAACGTATCATCCCGTACATCCAATAACTACGATCCATTTATTATTCATAATATACATATATATTAACAGAATGACTATATGCGACAATTTACTTAAAAAGCAATCTTAAAATGAGGAATCTCGAAAATTAAACTCTATTAGATTAATTTCGGATACGTATGCACTGATATGTGCGTTTTATTTGATTATTTTTATAGTTTCTTTTAGCATATTTTATTTCATTTTTAATTAGTCATCATGCATATTCTTGTTTTATTTATTTTTATCCTTTTAATTATAGTTTATTACAGCTTACGCGACATGTGTAAGTTATCAAGGACAAATTTGTCTTTTTTACATTTGGCATGGTTTTTGGGATGTTACGATTATTGGATCCAAAGTTTGAAGGAATTTCTTTGCTCCTTTGAAGGTGTTTGAAGCTTGACGAGCACTTGAAGATTGCAATTTTTCTTTTATCTTTTTTTCTTGGAATGTTTGGTATTTATAAACTTTTTTTTTATTTTGTTTAAACTTAGCCATGTCAGGCTATATTAATCTTGGTTGGTATTGGTCGTAATCTTTGGATATTTGGTTTATTTTGAAGAACTCCAAGAACTTGTGTTGAATATTTATGAAAATACTTTATATTTCAACATCTTATCTACCCATATATCTTTATTGATGAGTTTAGGTGTGTGTTTAGTGACTAGTTGGCTAATTTATTGATTAAGTAGTGGATTGTAACATCCGGATTCTTGGAGGTACTTAAATTAATGTATTTTGGATATTAGGCAGTACCACGTCGCGATGAAGGCATCACACGACGTGGTGATGAGCATTGTGTCGGGGATTTTAAATGGTCATCACAGTGTGGCAACCTATAGACAACGTGGCAGCTGTTTAATGGGAAACCCTAATTTTCGGGGTTTGCGCATTATTAAGGGAATGTGATGGATATGATTTGCTCACCATCAGCCTCCATCACACTCTCTCATCCTCCAAGCAAACCCTAACCTCTATTGTTGCTCTCTAAGCTTTTTGTGTTGATTTGTGGGGATTTCAAGAAGAAGGAGTTGACTTCTAGACTTGGATTCAACAAGAAACTCTTCTCATCATCTTATTGTGCACCTTTTGGACTCTTGTGAGTACCCAAGTTCCAATTTTTTTAATTATATGTGATAGATCTTGTATTTTGTTCCATTTTCTTTGTGATCTTCTAATATGGGATGAAGAGATTTCATAAAGGATGCAACTTTATGAATCTCTAGATCATTTGGGGTAGTTAATGTTTTGGATATGAAGTTTGATGTTTGGTTTGTTCCATGCAAAATATTTGGTCATAAAATCCCATTTTTGACCTAAGTTGAGTCCAAGACTTGCATTAGACATGCAAGTGTATAAAGCATCAATCTGTAGGATGGATTTGATGCTATAAGCTCTTCTGGAGCTAATGAGCTTGCAACTTAAGGGATTAAGTACTTCTTGATTAAGTCCTTGCCATTTCTTAGCCTTTTTGCATCTAGGACTTGAGATCTAGACCTCTTGGTGGATCTTAACGGTTAAAGGTGGAAACTTTACCCATTTGGACGTTAAGAATGATCATATATGAACTTTGGGACTTTTGGAATTGGAGGATTCGACTTAACTCATTAGGATGTTTTGGATTCAGTTCCCATGGTGTGGCGACTTAGGGAAACACGACTGTTTTGTTGTTTGAAGGCTACGACGTGGCCAAGGATGGCCACGACATGGAGAGTTAACATTGGTCGTTAACTTTGACTTTTGACCTTGTTTTGGCTAGGTTTGACCTAGGGGTACTTTTGTTATTTTGATTAGTAGTTGTGTTTGGTCAATTGTATTTTAATAGGTGTTTGACTGAGCTGATTTGCGGAGCAGAGATCCGTTTAGCTATTTTTCCGTCTATTTGTGAGGTGAGTCTTCTTACCACCATAAATGGGTTGAAGGCACCAAGGTCGGCCCACTGTATTATATAAGTAGAATGTATGTTATTGTATGACTTTGACTTATGTGATTACATGATTTATGTATGGAGTTGATCTGGGCTCGAAGTCATCATAGACACGGGGTTGATACGGGCCCGATACAACTTATTGCTTTTATTTTGGGTTGATACAGACCCGAGGGTTGATACGAACATGACACAACCACGTGTTGTTATATCCTATGTGTATGTTGTATTTGATATTTTGGGAAGCTCACTAAGCTTTGTGCTTACAATTTTGTTTATGGTTTCAGGTACTTCTGGTACAAAGGGGAAGGGTCTGACCTGATCGCAACGCATCCACCCATATTTCGCGTTTTCTATAGGATTTGGATTTGTACTCTGATGATTTCTCTCATTTGTCATACTTTGTTGAGTTTGTTATGAGCATTTGATGGTTTTCAATTAAATTAAAAATGAAAATTTTATCCATGTTTTTGGGATGTTACATGGATCTTCAAATTAGTTAGCAACAAATGGTTTTTTTTGTTTGTTTTCCTTTCATACAATCATGAAAATATTTTCTCCAACATGATTGTGAAACCCTTTTTACTCCTCTTGAATTTGGTGACTTTGTGATAATTAAAATTAGATTTATAACAAAAAGTAAAAATCCGTATTTTTACTTTTATTGTCATTTTATAAGTATTTTTACAAAGAAATTTTTATTGAGTTACAAATTAAACCGACCCTCGTTGATTTGATCCCTTACCATTATAAATTATTTTAGTATGCATTTTTTAGGGTATTTATTTGTTGGTCTCGACAACCACAATTCATTTAAAAACTTTTGCACATGAACAGTGTGTTAAATTGGTATCCAGATATAAACTAATAATGTTACATCAAAATATCCCTAACGAAATAAAAAGTTTTCAAATGAATACTTATTTTATAAATAACAACTTTAAATACAATTGATAAAAAAATCAATAAAAATAACAATTCAAACTATAGAACAAAATATGTGGCATGTATCACATATCTTGATATCATATAGATAATTTAATACTATAATTAATAAGATTAAAAGTTATTTTATTTATTTTATAATAAACAGTCAAATAATAATTATTCTAATTAGTTTCCACCTTTCACATGGAAATTTCGTTCCCGCTAACAACTTTGCATTCCCTCCAAAATCCAAATTCACATGACTTCCAAAGTTCCAATCTCTGATACTCAATAAGAAGGGGGACTGAACGGACACGAATTGGTTTTGGAGATTAGAGCATTGTCAATTTTCAACAAGACATAACGGGGTGTTGGGTAATCTTGACATGGGTCATGGGTTTATTGGAGTTATGGGTATGGGTAAAAGGATAGTACTTGATTTGATTTATTTAATGGTTGAATAAAGGACTTTTGACCAAGTTTAATCTGAGAAAACGTGTTTGCATATTTGGTCATTGTTGTGTCCTTTTGTTTAGGAGTAGTGACTAGCTTTTAGGATGATATTGTTTCTTTCCGTTGGGTTTTGTAGGCTATTTATAGCCATTTGTTTTTGATCAATAAAGGTGGTTGAGTCCAATTAAAATAAAGTCTCCATCTGTTTTCTCTTTTTCTTTTCGTGTGTAGCAACAACAGGGAACACTTCCTAATTTTCATTCTTATTTGTTCAGGGGCTGTAGGGGCTGGTCCAACATTTGGTATCAGAGCCTTAGGCTCAACACGTGGGATCTGTGAAGAGGTTCTATGTGAACCTGTTGTTGTTGAGGTTCTGTGTGAGCCGAAGCTCTGTGTGAGCCGAGTTCAAAATCAAAGAATCTGTGTGAAGAGAGTTTTGAACAACAATGTGTGTGAGTTGAAGCAAATCCGAGTTCAAAAGCATGAAATATGTGTGATTGAGTGTTGGAGATCGATCTGTGAGAGCTGAAGGAGTTGAAGGAAAGTTGTGTGCGGAATTGAAGCCTTGGGTGAACCAAGAAGATAAGGAACCTGTGTGGTAAAGCTTACCTGTGTGAAGAAGCTAGTCAAAGGGAGAAAGAAGATCAGAAGAAGAAGAATTTTGTGCACCTGCAACTGAGTGTGGGTGGGTTAAAGAAAAAAAAATCAGAAATAACTCAGGTATGTGTGATCTGAATTGGTTGGTTCTGTACAAGAATAAAGGCTCAAGTTAAGGAAGATGTCAGCAACAAACCCGGGAGGATCAAGTCACGTTGTACCCGTGACCAGCCAAAGTATCCCACTGCAATGCCCCAAGTTAACAACTACAAATTATACAAGTTGGTCAATTATGGTGGAGTCGATCTTACAAGCATACGGCTTGTGGGAAGCGTTTAATCCGGAAACTGGAAAAGCGATTGAGGCAAAGAAAAATCTGATGGCAAGAGCATTTGTGTTTGAAACTCTACCTGAAGATATATTGCTTCAAGTGGCTAAGCATAACGATGCAAAAGATGTCTGGGAAGCGCTTCGTGTGCGGTATTTGGGAGCCGAAAGAGTTCAAAAGGCGAGACTTCAAACACTTAGAACCCAGCTAGATATGTTGAAGATGAAAGAGGGTGACACGATTGATGAGTTTTCGGGAAAACTTAGTGAGTTGCATCCAAATCAAGAGTCTTGGGTCTAGTTTGGAGGATGAGATAGTGGTAAGAAAACAACTAAATTCGGTTCCTAAGAAATTTTTGCAGATTGTTGCATCTATTGAACAATACTGAGAGATAGAGGACATGTCACTTGAGGAAGCTGTGGGAAGGTTGAAAGCATATGAAGAGAGAATCAAGGTTGTTGATGAAGATGAAAATGATCAAAATCAAAACAAACTCTTACTATCAAAAGAGGAATGGGAAGAGAGAACCAAGCGTGGTAACTCTAGTCAAGATCAATCTGGACAAGGAAGAGGTCAGGGTCAAGGAAGAGGTCGTGGTAGAGGTCGAGATGGCCAATTCAAAACTATGAAGATCGCAAGGAGCAAGGTATGTATCGAGATAAGCGACATATTAAATGCTATAATTGTCAAGAATATGGACATTATGCAGCTGAGTGTCCTAAGAAATTAAAAGAAGAAGAAGTTCATTTGACTTAAGATGATAATGAGCCAGCACTGCTTCGAAGAATCATATTGATGTCAAGATTAAGGGGTTGAGGGTTGGGTAATCTTGACATGGGTCATGGGTTTATTGGAGTTATGGGTATGGGTAAAAGGATAATACTTGATTTGATTTATTTAATGGTTGAATAAAGGACTTTTGACCAAGTCTACGTGTTTGCATATTTGGTCATTGTTGTGTCATTTTTTTTAGGATTTAGGAGTAGTGACTAGCTTTTAGGATGATATTTTTTCTTTCGGTTGGGTTTTGTAGGCTATTTATAGCCATTTATTTTTTATCAATAAAGGTGGTTGAGTCGAGATTAAAATAAAGTATCCATCTGTTTTCTCTTTTTCTTTTCGTGTGTAGCAACAACAGGGAACATTTCCTTATTTTATTTCTTATTTGTTCAGGGGCTGGTCTAACACGGGGATCATCGGAACTCGGAAATCTAAATTCAAAAGGAAGCGGAGCGACACCTAAAGGAATATCAGACGGAGATTGGAAATCGAATCGTCGGAAGAAGAGATGTTAAATTAAGAATTAGGTAGCAAGCCGAACGGTCATCATCGCAAAATCTAGGGTACATCTTCTATCCTCCTCTACTCTTATGCTCTTTTCATTGACCACCGATTATATATAACTCTTTCGTTCTATCTTATTCTCTTCTTATCTAGATTAAAAATTTGACAACGATGGTTGTATTTTCTTTCTCAGTCACCCTCAGCGCTACATTGATTGTAATCTAACTGTCGGTACATGAATGTAGACAGTTGAATCGTTGAGTCGCCTGCCCAGAAGCCATCCACAAAGGTAATAAATCTTCATAGTTTATGTTTTTACTTCTGAAAGGATGTCCTATGGCTACTGCCTATTTGTAGTTTGTTTGAAGGTATTTTGCAACAAGCCAATAAATCAGCACTACAAACAAACGTTTTGTCTGATTTTATATAATTATGTATTGTTTTGCAGAAACTAAACAGTAAAAGTTATCATGGTGAAGCTATGCTGGTTGGAAGGGCCAATGTTGGATTGTCCATTTCAGAATGGCCGATATATGAAAAAGACGACAATACCATCTACAAGATGTGCAAAATTACTTTGTGTTTAATATATATATATATATATATATATATATATATATATATATATATATATATATATATATATATATATATATATATATATATATATTAATTGTATAGTGGACCCTGATTGGCTTTCAGTTGCAAAAGGAGTTTGACAAGATTGATTTGAACCTTGTTATTGGCTAAAGGCTAACCACAAGCAAGAATTACATGTTGATACTCAAAAAATGTCTCTGGTTGAATAGAGGAGAAGATCAGGTAATATAAGTTGCACTAATATAATGTAGTGCACAACTTAAATTCATGTTTTTGGCGATTTCAGACAAAAACAACCTACTTTACAACTATAATTATTCCTGTTTTTTATTATAAAATATGCTAAAGAGATTGTTGAACGCAGATAAAAGATATTTTCGGTCTCGAGTTCGAAGAATCTTGAGGTAAATATACAGGAGGGTTAATTGAAAAAAAATAGCAATGTACTTTTGTTTACTTTTTTATAGCATCACACTTTCATTTATTATTATTACAACAATGAACTTTATTAAAGTTTTGCTATAATAGCAATGTCAACCTAATAAAAAGCAGTCTTTACAGAGAAATAGTGACTAGAGTTTTTTTCCTTAATCAACTCTTCGTTCATATTTTAGTATTACCTATTGGTATATTTAGTTGAATGTAGGTCGAAGTTGACCTAGTGGACACTCATTTCTCTTGCTATCACTACTAGAACTCATTCTTTCTATAACTTTAATGGTTCAGACTCCAACGAACAGGAAGAGGTAAAAATTTCTTGTTAAATCATTAGCTTGCTCCATACACGTTGGATTATCTCTAATTTATTTATGTTTTGTGTTATTCTAGTTTTTTTTTTGTTTGAGTATTAACCATTAGGCTTTTTTTTTAAACTTTTCTTCTAATACACCACTTTCCGTTCTTCAAAAAAAAAAGACTTTTGAGTTTAGAAAATTATCCTAGCACTAAAATGTAAATGGAACATTAAGTTTGGTTTCTATATCTCCAAAATAATATTATTAGTTTCACAAATCTGTTTGATTAAAATAATTTAACTACTTTACTATAATTTTTTTGTTGGATTCGTTTATTTTAGTCTTTACTTTGTTTTTATTCCTTTATATATTTTGAAAGCTGGTGCAATTTTAGTAATCTGGACAGAAGATTGCAGATTTAATCTCATATAGTTTGAGCACATTTGTTCCTTTTATTGTAAAAGAATTAGTTGATGTTTTGGTGGTTTGCTAATTATGTCAAATGAAGTTTATATGATATGTGTACTGTAAATACTAATGTACCTAACGTATTAAATAACATTTTGAATAATACAAACGATTGCTTAACAATGATAAAAATGTTACCTTAGTTCTGCCGATGCAAGAGAAATATAATTTATCGTTCAATTGATATTTGCAAGCACATCTGTTTTATTAAAAAAAATAGAAATACTTTCACAAAACAACATCTTATAAATGCCAACTAATAACATAAATAAAGAGTAGATAGGTAATTCTGTAACATAAAGAACTAGAAATGCTTTAACAAACCGAAACTTAGAAATGCAAACTAATGATATAAACAAAATAGCATAAGCAGAAGCGTAATCAGCATACCTTTGGAAAATGAAGTGACAGTTGATGAGGATACTGTAACATGCAAAAATGCTAAAGAGGTAATGGTCAAAATAATATATAATAGGAGTTTGTGGAAACCAGTAGAAGATACCGATTTCCACAAAATTTGGTGAGAATAATTATGGTGTTGAACTTGTCAAAGTTGTTATTACGTAGTCCTATAAAACCCGGTTGGTGCTCATTTGTGGGCTAAAAAAGCCCGGATTTTTGATCAGGGGCCTATGAACTCAAGAAATGGGTCATCTAAGGATAATAAAACCCGGCTACTTTTTTAAAACCCTGTCATATATGAAATGCCCCGATTTTCCCTTTATTATAATCAGTTTTTTTCAAAACCGGGTCCTTATAACTAGGGGGTCCCATATACTTTTTTTGTAGTAGTATATTACTATGAACAAATTATTTATAAATGCAACACATCTTTTTTATTATAAATAAAAGAAATAGAGTTGTTACTAATTTATAGCAATGAACAGGTGGACTAAGTACTCTCATATTGCTTGCTAACTACTTTAAACTCTCTATGTTCCTATTATACATCATTGTGAGTGTCATGGTGAGATACATTATGTGGGTGTTGTATGTTGGTGTTCCTATTATTTTTTTAGCCTAACTAACACTTAACCTCCAAATCTTACTTGGGTAACAACCATTGGCTAACACATCCATCAAGAGTGAAAAGTGAACTTTGAATAATAGTTTATATAGATAATCATCGTTTACTCGTTTTCATTAAAACGGTCATTCAAGATTGACTATTCACTCTCGGTGGATTTGTGTTATCCGACAGTTGTTACCATGTGAGGTATGGAGGTTGTGTGCTACACAGGTTAAAGAACATAAAAGGAACGGACAATCACATTGTCAGAGGAGCACTCACAAAGTTTATTTATTTATTTATTTGTTTTTTTAATAATCTGCATGCAGAAGCATCAGTGATTTGAATGGAAATATTGTAAGTCATTATATGCTTTAGAAATCTACTAAAAAGTTGATAAATTTCAAGATAGGATTATTTTTATGTTCAAGAACTTTGGACAAATTTGCAGGATATTGAGAAGCTGTAGAATAACCTAGATGATTCCTGATCAGAAATGTCAAAATTGAAGCATCTGTAATAATTCTCCCTTTTCCATGTCTTGATTGATTAAAGCCTATTTTAGACTATATCCATTAGCATCATCTTGAGCATTTCATTGTGGTTATCTTTAGTGGCTGTTCAAACTTCAAACATCCTGATATACTCTATCTATATTCACACACATAGATCTCAGTTTCAACAAGTTGGAGGGAGATATACCAGATTTAAAAGAACTAGATCCGGAGAAAATGTAACTAAGATGAACATTTTACCTTTTCTTCCCATGTATCATTTGCTTCAACTGATTTTCTTACTTACTGATAATTTGATCCTCAATATTCATACCAATATAATATATATTTCCTTCATAAGAGTACGATTCAACAAAATATGGATAAGTTTATATTGTTCCTTGCATAGTAATGAAAAACATACTCGAGTAATTATTGAAAAGGAAAATGAAATAAAATAGAGAATTATAAATCCCATTAACTATTTTGTGAAATGATTAGGTACTTGACTGGAAACTCACTGAACGAAAGTATTCTTGCATGGATCAATAGTGGAGATACTACACAGTACGTTTTCAGTTTTCCTTTCTCATTTCCGAAATAGTTTTTCATGTGACATAATTTGATGTGTTAGATGCATGGTTGCAGTCGTGGTGATATACAATCTATAAATATCACCTGAATATGCTCTTCTTAATATGTAATTTTACTCGCAATAATTAATTCATGAACGATTGATATGTGATTGTGATTATGAAATATTGAGATAGATCTTTCGTACAATAAATTCAACAAAGAAAGTGTGCCCCCATATTGTCATGAAACTTTGTAAGTTTAATCTTTCAAATAATCTTGTGATTTTTATCCTGTCCATATAATATTCTAAGGATAAAGTATATGTCATCTTTCATTTATTAGGAACTTATTCAGAAGCTATGTTGCTGCAAACAACTCCTAAGCTTATTATACCCATATGTGTTATTTAGAAAAAATAATATTTTCTTATTTCATGGCATAAGCACCAAGTTTAATATTCTGATCTTTGATTCAATGTAGAGACCTTGGGAAGTGCCTTAGTCACTTTCCTTGTCTAAAGGGTGAGAAATATACTTTCCTACGATCTTTCATTCCAATTAGTTTGAACATCAAAACCAAAGTTGACTGATTTTTTGTTTTCTAGAGCACTATTCGGTTTACCTTAATTTTGGGACTGGTGTGGGAGAAGTAATTCTGACTTGGTCCTGTGTTGACCTTGTCAATAGAAATAAGTGGCTTAGTTGCCACCACTTTAGGAGAACACGTTTGTTGCAGTTTAACTTTGCAGTTTTTTTTCATTTGTCCTCTATTTAAGTATTGTAGCTTTCCTTTGTTTAAAGTATTTTAGAAATAAAAAGTGGAATCTTTTCTGCACCTCTGTTACTTACTCTGTTTGGGTGTAAACTTTCCTTGGTCTAGAAAAAGGCCTGAACCAACACTTGGTATCAGAGCTTTCTAGTTTATGCCCAAATACATAAGATACGATAGCATGACAGACTCTAGCCAGCAGGTCACAAAAGATAACGGTGGAGTGTCGTTCCAGTGCCCACTGTTGACTTTTACAAACTATACCACATGGGCAATCAAGATGGAGGCCATAATGGATGCTCAAGGTGTTTGGGAAATGGGAATCCATAGAACTAACAGTCGGAGTGACTGTGGACGAGAAGAAGAATAAGATGGCATGAGCCTACATCTTCCGAGCAATACCAGAGGATATTCTCATGCAGGTAGCCAAGAAGAAAACTGCAAAAGAAGTGTGGGAATCATTGAGAATTCGGTACATGGGTGCAGATCGAGTGCAAAAGGCGAAATTGCACACACTCAAAAGTGAGTTTGATGCACTGAAGATGAAAGAAGGAGATTCCATAGATGAATTCGCAGGGAAGTTGAGTGGGATAAATTCGAAATACATCAGCCTTGGTGCAACAATGGAAGATAGTACTTTGGTGAGGAAATTGCTTGATTCTGTCCCAGAAAAATTTCTACAACTTGTGGCCTCGATAGAACAGTCTTCAAACATGGATACAATGCCATTTGAAGAAGCTATAGGCAGACTCAAAGCCTATGAAGATCGACTACGAGTTCGTGGTGAAAACTCGAATGCTGAAGCGGGTTTGTTGCTGACTCGATCTGAAGGGCAAATGGGTCAAAGATCACAAAAGGGCTCTTCTAGTACATCAGGAAGAGGTCGTGGATCTCCTAATGAAAGGGGAGGTTGAGGAGGCTATCGAGGAAGAGGTTCAAGGGGTAGAGGCGGTCGAGGCAATCATCAATCATCCCGGGATACAAGCAATGGTCGAGGAAAGGGAAGAGACAAAAGCCACATAAAGTGTTTCAATTGTGACTTGTTTGGATACTTTGCATCAGAGTGCTCAAATCCCAAGAGGAAGGAAGCTGATGTCAATCTAACACAGGTGCAAGAAGAAGATCCTGCTCTTCTACTAACTGTATGGGGTGAGGATACGGATAACTGGGTACTGCTGAATGAAGATAAAGTCTTTCCAGTGACAAACAAGAATGAGAAGGACACATGGTATTTGGACAACAGAGGAAGTAATCACATGACAGGTATACGAGATTACTTTGCAGAACTGGATGAAAGAATAACTGGGCAAGTGAGATTTGGGGATGGCTCTAAAGTGCAGATCAAAGGAAGAGGTACAATTCTCTTTGATTTTAAGAATGGGGAGCAGCAGATAGTGTCTGAAGTATATTACATTCCAGCCTTGAAAAGTAATATACTCAGTCTTGGTCAAATGACAGGGGTGGGGTACATGATCGAAATGCTTCATGAGTTTCTAAGAGTGCATGATGCAGGAAATCGATTATTAATGAAGGTGCAGCGCTCAAAGAACAGGTTGTATAAGATTGTACTTCACACCTCACAACCCGTGTGTCTCAGCACAAGTATAGATGACATTTCTTGGCTTTGGCATGCAAGACTAGGGCATGTAAACTTTTGTGTGATCGAAACAATGGTGGAGAAGGAAATGGTACAAGGAGTGACAAAGATACACCATCCCACATAGGTGTGTGAGGGATGCCTAGTTGCTAAGCAAACCCGACAACCGTTCCCAAAAGAATCACAATGGCGTGCAAGCACTCCATTAGAATTGGTTCATGCTGATCTATGTGGTCCTATATCCCCCTAAACCTTAGTAGGAAATCAATATTTCCTTCTCATGGTAGATGACTACAGCAGGTTCATGTGGGTTTCGATGATCAGAACTAAGAGTGAAGCATTCACTGCTTTCAAGAAGTTTAAGAATCGAGTAGAAAGTGAAGGGAAATTCAAATTAAAGATGTTGCGCACAGATCGAGGAGGTGAATTCACGTCTAATGAATTCACTGAGTTTTGTAATCAAGAAGGAATTAAGAGGCAGTTGACAGCACCCTACTCCCCACAACATAACGGGGTGGTAGAACGCCGAAATCGTACAATCCTTGAAGTCACCAGGTCCTTGCTGAAAGCCATGGATGTCCCGTAAACATTATGGGGGGAAGCCGTACGCCATGCTATGCAGATTCTAAACCGAGTCCCAACAAGAGGAGTAAAAGATATGACTCCGTATGAAGGTATACAGGGGAAGAAACCAACGCTTGAACACTTTAGAGTGTTTGGCTGTGTCGCTCACGCAAAGGTGCCGTCGAGCAAGCTCACAAAATTGAGCGATAGAAGTGAGAAACTGGTTTATTTAGGGAACGAGGAAGGAAGCAAGGCATTTCGTTTATATTGTCCTAAAAGAAACATAATATGTGTAACAAGAGACGTCGTATTCGAAGAGAAGAGAAAATGGGATTGGGTTAAGTTCCAAAATGAAGGCCCAATTTTAAGCAACAATTGGGTTAGATTTCCTAGTGAAGGAGTAGCCCAAGAGACTGTGGAGGAAATTGATCTAGCACGAATAGAGATTGGAAGCCCTAATATGCAATCAATTAGAGGTCATTCACCAACACCTCCTGATCAAACGCCAATACTCAATAGCGCAAGTGAATCTCCATTTACTTTCTCCGATACCCAAATCCCATCATCTCAAGAAAGTTTAAGTCCAGACAGGTCAACATATGATGATATACCGGTTCGAGGTTTTCGATCCTTAACCGATATATACGAGGAAACGCAAGCCTTGGAAGACGATGCAGAGATTCTAATGTATGCAGGTGAAGAACCCACTACGTATGAAGAAGCTTCAATCGATAAGGAGTGGATGATTGCAATGACACAGGAGCTAGAATCGGTTGAAAAGAACAATACATGGAAGTTAACATATCTTCCAAAAGGGCAAAAAGCAATAGATTTGAAGTGGGTATTCAAATTGAAGAAGAACGCAGAAGGGAAACTCACAAAACACAAAGCAAGAATCGTTGCAAAAGGATATGTGCAGCGGAAGGGTGTCGATTTTGATGAAGTGTTTGCACCAGTGGCCCGTTTAGAAACTATACGAGTGCTGTTGGCTTTGGCTGCAAGTGAAGGATGGAAAGTCCATCACTTGGACGTAAAATCTTCTTTCTTAAATAGGATTTTACAGGAAGAAGTGTATGTTACACAACCAACTGGGTTTGTTATTGCAGGAAAAGAAAGCATGGTGTACAAGCTCAACAAGGCCCTGTATGGTCTGCGTCAAGCTCCAAGAGCTTGGAATGATAGACTTGATAAAACAATGAAGGTGATGGGTTTCCAAAGATGTCCACAGGAATATGTTGTGTACAAACTCCAGAAACAAGATTTTGATTGTCGGGGTCTACATGGACGATCTGATTGTTACAGGCTCAAGTGAAGGACTAGTGGCTGAATTCAAAAGGCGGATGTTGAAGACATTTGATATGAGTGACTTGGGAACCTTATCTTATTACCTAGGGATAGAAGTAAACCAAGACAAAGATAGTATCACAATCAGTCAAACAGGGTATGCTGAGAAGATTCTATAAATGGCAGGGATGGGAGAATGCAACCCATCACAATACCCAATGGAACCACGACTGGGCTTAACAAAAGATGAAGATGGAGTGCCAGTCAATGCTACAGAGTACCGACGTCTCATTGGCAGCCTTCGCTATCTCATTCATTCTAGACCAGATTTGAGTTACTCAGTTGGAGTAGTGAGCAAGTATATGGAGGCACCCAAAGAAAGCCACCTCAAAGCAGTTAAGCACATATTGAGGTATATAAAAGGAACATCCAATTTCGGTCTGGTGTACAAGAGAGGCGGAGATAGAAAGCTTATTGGATTCAGTGATAGCAGCTATGGAATGGATATTGATGGTAGAAAGGGTACAACAGGAATGATTTTCTACTTATCAGGAAATCCAATTACTTGGTCATCTCAGAAGCAACATACAGTGGCTTTATCTTCCTGTGAGGCAGAATTTATGGCTGCAACAGCCACAACATGTCAAGCTTTATGGCTAAGGAGTTTGCTAAAAGAGTTGATTGGCTGGAAGGAAGAAAGTGTCAAGATGTATGTAGAGAACAAATCTGCTATAGCCCTTATGCAGAATCCAGTCTTTCACGGAAGAAGCAAGCATATTGACACAAAATTCCATTTCATACGAGGATGTATTGAAAGGAAACAAATTGAGGTGAAGCACATTAGTGGTGAAGAACAGAGAGCAGACCCCTTAACAAAAGCCCTGCGCAGACTCAAGTTTATAGAAATGAGACATCTCTTGGGAGTTGTGAAGCTTGGAGACAAAGTTCAGAATTAAGAGGAAGATTGTGGGAGAAGTAATTCTGACTTGGTCCTGTGTTGACCTTGTTAATAGAAATAAGTGGCTTAGTTTCCACCACTTTAGGAGAACACGTTTGTTGCAGTTTAACTTTGCAGTCTTTTTTGTTTTGTCCTCTATTTAAGTATTGTAGCTTTCCTTTGTTTAAAGTATTTTAGAAATAAAAAGTGGAATCTTTTCTGCACCTCTATTACTTACTCTGTTTGGGTGTAAACTTTCCTTGATCTTGACAAAGGCCTGAACCAACAACTAGGGGGGGGGGGAAGAGTGACCATTGGAAACATGACTTATGAAGCTGATCACAATTGAGGTGGAGCAGGTAAGTTTGTCCCCACAAGATATTTTTGGAGAACAAGTAGCATTGGCAATGCATTGGGAAGTAATCATAGATTAGCTAACATAGCCACCAATGTAAATGTATCTGTACTGACTATTGATGATAGTCAACTGTACACTACAGCTCGCCGCTCTTTACTATCCATCACTTACTATGGTCGATGTTTACCAAATGGGAACTATACAATGACTCGGCATTTTATAGAGATAGTTTTCTGATAATATGTCTTCCAGAGTCTTGGAAGATGTTCGTTTAATGACTATATCCAGGTTTGATTATTCTTAGACAAAATTCCAAGTTTGCTCCCTATGGTATGATAAAAATGGGAGGTTTGGCCCAAAAAGTTTTGGGGTTGCACCAGTAGTCCAAAAGGTTTGTTTTGTTGTGGAAATGGTCCAATGGCTTAACAACCGTTAATGCCCTCCATTTTTATGAGGGTAAATATGTCAATTCACAGGTTCTATTTTAATATCTGATTAAATTAATACCCCCTTATTACATGATACCAACTACCAAATCCTACTTACCTTTTTGTTGCTTCCATCTCCTATCACCTTCTTCTTCATCTCGCATTATGTAATCAAAACACCTAATCTCAAAGTTAAGGTGTTTTTAGTTCTGATCATAGTTGGTTTTGTGTATGAACATACCAATGTGGAATTTAAGGCTCTTAGACAAACCGTTCAACCCAAAGGTGGCTTATGGTAAGTTTTCTCGCATTTTCTATATACATTACATCATGTATTTTTGTGAAATCATGTTTTTGGAGGGATCCAGGTGGGAGTAATCACTTGGGATTATCGAAAAAAAAGCCATGGGATGAGCCCATGGCGAGCGAGTGAGTGATGTAAGATTGCGGGGAGCCGTAGCAATCACGAGTCAGTGAGAGAGTATCGTAAGACTATAGGGAGCCGTAGCAATCGCTAGTCAGTGAGAGAGTGTTGTAAACTGCGGGGAGCTGTAGTATTCACTAGTCAGAGCGTGACTCATAGGAGTTCTTAGGCTTGGGTAGCCTTAACGACTGAGTCTTTGGGAACCTGGTGGCCGGGCCACGGGCGAGACTGTGGTCTCCATGATGGTCAGATCTGTTGTATCTCGAATTGGGTAGAGGTTGTCGCAAATCGAAAGGAATTGGAGAAGTATTGTACGCGTAGATTCGAGGATCACGGGTCATGTGTTGAGTATCAGATTGGATATGAGTGGTTCCAATTTTGCTGTCAAACCAGATTCTTGAGTTTGTGTTTGGCCCTATCTATGTAAAGGATAGATGAGTTGAGATTTCAGATTCCTGATGGATTTCATTTTGAGTGGTTATGGTGAGTATCTGGTGTTCTTGACATGGGAATGCTGGTTCGATTGGTTTGATAAGGCTCGGAAATGATGTGTGACTACAGATCAGTTGTAATATTGCTTGGAGTAAAGCAAACATAGTGGCTGCATGTGCAATGTGGTTGGTTGAGATAGCTCTGTTGGATTGAACGGCTGGGGTTATGCTCAGACTTGTGGCCATACCGTTCAAGTTGTTGGGCGTGTAAGGGATGGTAAGGAATGATTTCGAGGACGAAATCTAATTTAAGTGGGGGAGAATTTTAACATCCCGTTTATTAAATAAATAGATAATATTTAGCGGGGTGTGGGTGTTGGGGAGCCAATGGATATAATTTTGGATTTTGGGGGTTAAACGTGTAAGTTCTGGATTTAATTTGAAAAGGGTTTCAGAAGTCAGGATGTGTTTGGTAATTATTGGGGCTTAATTTGAATGGATTTTGGGAAACAAGGCTAAGTGGTAAATTCAAATTCAATTTGTAAAGATTTCTGAGGGCAGGGGCTATTTGGTAAGTTTTGGACCTAAATTGTAATGAGTTTATAAAATCAGGGGTTAAAAGGAAAATATTGGATTAAAGTTGAAGAATATATGGTGAAGAGGGGCTGATCTTGTATAAAGTTCAAAGGTTTGAAGGGAACGCGGGTTATACCTGATGCTCATTTCCACCACTCTGTTACATTGCTTAACCTAACCCTAAATCATATACCATCAGCCGCCACCACCAATGGTATCATCTCCAGTCGCCGTCGCTGTCGTTACCAAGCACCACCCTACCTCAGTAGCCTCGCCACCGGACGCCATCGAATATCCTTGCTGCCGAAGACGGAGTGAGACGCCGGAAAGAACCACCGAGACCCTCAGGCGCAGCCGTGAATGCTATTGTTGAGTCATGGACGATCGAAAACACTTGCTCAGTTAGCTGCAACCGGACTTCTTCTTCTTCTTCCTTTATTCTTTCGGCGTGTTTGACGTGGGAAACGCCGTTACCGCCGCTGCCGATCTCAGCCGCCAGTTCCGTCGACCTCGACGCTGCCAGCCGTCAGACGGTGGCTGGTGGCCGTTGTTTTGTGTCACATTTTGCGTGTGATGTTGTTGGGATTCGTAATGTCTGTTGGCCCGAGGTTTGACGCACCACCATGGCAGCCAACCATGGTGGCTGCCATTTCTGCCATATCTCGCCGCTACCAGCCACCGTGGGAGGTGGCTGTGGGTGTGTTTATGGGTTTGTGCTGAGTGTAATTGTTGTTTTCGGAAATTATGGGGATTGAATGGGTGTTTGTATGGCCGGAAAACCCCCACCACCACCGTGAGCCGCCACTGACCACCACTGCCGAGGAGGCAGTGGGTGGTGCCCGACCTAGTGGGACCCTAATGAACCTAAACACTTAACCTTGGATTGGGCAGGTTCGTTATTAGGCTAGAAACCCTAATTAGGGTTTAGAAAACTCTAATTTTGGGGTTTGTTGGTTTGGGCCTATTGGGACCCGCATTGGACCAGTGGACTGAAGTTATGACTCATGTTGATTCCGTTGTATGATGGCTTAGTGGAATAATGGACTTAATGGGTTAAGTAAGAACACCTAACCCTAATTGTCATTTTATATGAAAACCCTAATTTTGCTTGGGCCTTTAGTTGGGCCTTTCTTTTGGGCCTTGGTGATTGGGCTATTGATGGGCCATCCAAGAGCAATCATGTGGACTAGAATATTTAGATGGGTTTTAGGGTAAGGCCCATATGAGGGTTTGGGCCTAATTTGAAAAATTGGGCCATAATGTTGGATTTGGTGTCTAAGCCCATAACTATAACTGGATGTACTTGACCCGATTGTAACATGGTCCTTTTGGGTTGCCTTCACCAGTGCAATTTGATAGGATGGTTTTAAGAGAATAAGGTTATTTATGAATTATTAATATATTATAAGTATAATATATTAATATGGTTATTTAATTAATATTGTCCAAGAATTAATTTGGAATTCATTTTGTGGTCAAAAGAAACTAATTAAATATGGAGGGATTGATTATGTAAATCAATGGTTCTATAAGTGTGGGCTAATGGTCCATGTTTATGCAAGTTGGGCTAAACCTATGAAATGGTCCATGGAGGTTAAACCCATGGAGCATGATGAAATGAAAAGTCATGAATCATTAGGGTTTACAAAGTGTACCCCTAGCACTTGCCACAACTATATAAACCCCCTCCCATGCACCCAAATCGGTTTCACCAACCTTAGAAGCAAGTAACTTATTCTATTGAAGCTATTCTTTGCATATTGGTGTTTGTGAACCATTAGAGGCATCACACTTGATGTGCTCAAGCTTTCAAAGGTCAAGAACTCCACCCTACACAAGAGGTAAGCATCTAACTAAAGTTTTTGTTATATAGCTTCCATTGTATGCTAGCTAAGGTGAATGCTTTGGAAAATCAAATTGTATGTTTAATTAGAGAAAACTTAGATCTAAAGCATTTAGGGTTGCATGTGCACTTAGGAAGTGTTATAGTGCTCAAAACCCAATAGTGGTATCAGAGCCTAGGGTAATTTTCTATTATATTTTATGCATGATAGTTTTTTCAAAGAAAAAAAAATCGTTTTTCTGCACTCTAACAAGTGAACTCGCCGAGTCTATGAACAGACTCGACGAGTCCACTCAGAAATGAGTCAACTCACCGAGTCCAGTTCAAGTACTCGACGAGTTGATTGCCTAGTGTGCAGATTTTCGGGTGTCTTGATTGATTTTGGATTTGTAACACTACCACAAACTGCTTTTAGTCATTAGAAATGTTTTTTATGATATGGAAGTGCTTTTACTAATCCAAACTCAAGATAATTGTCAAAGTTTTAAATAATTGTGTTTATATGATAAATCAAATTGTTTACAAATTGTTGATTTGATATTATCTTGATTATGAGTTTAGTTAGATCATATATGAATTATGTGATAATTTCGTTGTTAGAGATATGATCATAATTGCGTTTTAATGGCCTCCATAACGTGTCCTCAAGTTATGGAAAATGAAAGGTCACTCCATTGAAAAACAAATTAAACTCATAGGTTATGAATGTGAAGAGTTTTGACAAGTTTCAAAATTTGCCCTCAAGTTTTGGAATTTGCAAAGTCTCATTAAATGAAACTTTAATTCCAATCCCTAGAGTTTTAAAAGTTAAAATTCAACCCTTATACTTTATAATATTATAAGTTTAATAATATATATATATATATATATATATATGTATAAGAACAAGTCAGTCTTACCGTTAGTAGGCCTCATTCACGAAGCTGGTCTTTAAGGGGGGTATAAGGTTACTGCCTATAAAATGGTAGTTTAATGGATGTCCACTCTCACTCACCGCTTCCTTGACTAGTGGAGGGTCGCTAGCCGAACAGGTAGGATAGGACACTAATTCTCTCTCATTAAAAGTATGATGATAAAAAATAAAGTAACTAAAATTTTATTATAATACCCAATCTTAGTTACTTTAGGAAAATGTAAAATGGTGCTAATCCATGGAATTACACTTTGCACCTTGTTAAGCCGTTAGTAGAGCGTGTGTGGTTAACCGACACTAATCTAGGACTGAAAATGTGTGGTAAAGGGTAGCCTTGTGTTAATCATAGATCAATGGAGCGTGTGTGGTTAACCGGCACACTAATTAGGTGATTTGTAACATTGGGTGTACAAGGATAATTTGCATGGTTATTTACACCTTGTTTGTGATCCTCGGCATCCCAGTCACAAACTTGAAGGGCACAATCGAGATTTAAACACGCCTTTGAAAAGTTCAATAAATCTCAAAGATCTAGGAATTTCAAGCCAATTAAAACTTAATAAACAATTTCGTTTTCAATGGTGGAAATTGGTAAATCGTCATTTACATACCTTCAAATATTTTATATTTGGACTACGGCATCCCTCTTCGCAATTGTAGAATATTGTGTTGGATCCTATCCTTAATATTTCATATTGGGTGTAATATTAAGGATTATCATCTAATCTAAACTTTGTTCTTCTTCTTTCAGATGTATACCCAAAACAATGCTCCAACACCAATTCCTTCAGGCTCTTTCTCTTTAATCAACCTATGTGGTAGGATCATTTTGGATGGCTCGAATTTCAATGACTGGATTCGAAACATCAGAATGGCTATTCGTTATGAGGACAAAGAATATGCCCTTGATAAAGAGCTTAAGTAGATTGATGTCACCACTGCTACTCCTGAACAAATCGCTGAACACACTACTCATGAGAGGGATACGACAAAGGTGTCTAATGATTGCTACCATGACTGCTGAGCTGCAGAAGTCCTATGAGGACTACTATCCCTATGAAATGTATAATGATTTGATGGAAAGGCACCATCAAAGCGCTCGGTAGGAGAGGTATGAGATCATTGCCTCCATGATCACAACCAAATTGATGGATGGTGAACCCATCACAGGCCACTTGCAAAAGATGCAGAGATTTGTGGACTTCTTGCTCAAATTGAATGTCAATTTTGTTGAAGAGTTAGTCATAGATATTATTCTACACTCTTTACCTTCTTGTTATGATCAGTTTCGCATGACCTATCTGTTGGGTTGTGAGCATTCTAACACTCCTAAGGTGTACATGCAACCCTAAATACCTTGGATCTATGTTTTCTCTATTATACATGCAAATATGAACTTTCCAAGGTATTACCTATAACTAGCATACAATTGTCATATACAACACAAGAATCTAGTTAGGATAACATACCTTATTGTGGAGCTTGAAGTCTTGATGTATCTAGCCTTAAGAGCTTAGCCCCAATAGTGTGGAAGCCTCAAGTGGAATCACAACACATCATGGACAAAGGAGGAACTTGAGAGAGAATTTCATGCACCCAAAAACACCATGAACTCCAAGAATGCACTAGTCACGATTTTGGGCAATGAAGTATGTATTTATATGTGGGATTTCTAGGGTCATGGATATAACCCAAATCCATACCCATGGGTCTTATGATCCATGGTTCATGTGGCCCAACTCTTTATGTATCCATACATAAACTTAGTCCAACATGGATAATAAGCCCAACACATATAAATATAACTAATTAACATAATTAGTCCCCATAGATTTAATTAGTCTCTTTTGATCACCAAATTTATTTCCAAATTAATTCTTGATCAATACTAATTAACTCATATGATTTCATATAAATATATTATAGCTTATAATATATTAATAAATCATGTATAACATCTTCTCTCAAAAGTCCATCCTAACAAATTGTCCTGATGATATGCAACCCAAATAGACCATGCTACTCTCGGGTCAAGTACATACCAATAATAGTTATGGGCTTACACATCTAATCCAACAGTCTTCCACTTGGATAAGTCTAAAACTATTATTCCAAGTACGATTTCATAACCTGACTAGCAATCGTAGCTCTTAAAGCTACTGTCGAACTCTGAACAAATCAAATGACGCGTCCATTAGATAAGTGATCATATATTCCTCCATTCTAGATATCATATGGACTGAGACATGGATTATAATCATTCTCTCTGTCCATTTGTTGTTTCTGGATTTCCGATTTATGACGACCGACTAATTGAACAAATCAAATCAGTACAGGCTTGGCCAAGCACTTAGGGTGTCATCACTAAATCATCGAGGGGCCCACAGATATCGCTTTTATCCTTATGAGGTAAAAGGAATGGATAAACTTCGACTCATATGCTTGTACTAACTACTTGTTGAATCATACACAAAGGCACGTTTTATAACATCAAGTTACTGATGCGTTTTCGTACAATCAATGTACAACCAACTCATAGTCAACAACTCATATCTCTAGGTTTGAAGAATATAATATATTATCGTCTCTGATTCACTCGTGATAAAATCCATGATGTGATTCAAATGAGCGTGGGTTTAATCCAATACTAGAATCTTATTCTAAGAGCACTCATGAACACTGCAGCTAAGTCTAGCCACCTAGACAAACTACAGACCCATTCATGACAGTCTTACTTCATACCTACTTCCAACGTATGACCGACTGTGGATGTTTAAATAACCTATTATTCGGGAAGTCAAAACATGCAAAGTGAAACACAAGAATAATACTAATCCTATATGGCCCCAACACTTTGAGAGTAAATAAAAACATCTTTGATCTAAGCACCATATTGATTACTCATTATTCATGTAATGTTTCGATTTATCAACTTAATACTTGAATTAAAAACAATAGTCATGCCATGCTCCAAGCATGCATACTATGTTTGTCTAAACAATAGCTATGCCATACACCAAGTATGCACACTATGTTTGTCTTTGGTCCTTACTTTGTGAAATAGATCAATTGATCATAATTCAAATGATGCTCAAATCACAATCCCAATCCTTATTGTAAATGCAAGAATACCAAATTCTTACCATTTACCGTAATCTTGTTAGATTCTAAACTTATACGTAATGATCCTCTTGTAATGAATATGCACAAAAGTCACAAAGACTTGGCAATAGACATTGCAAAGTATTCCAATGGAGTGCAATTCCATGGAAACGAAGTCTCAAATTCAAAGTACATTCCTTTGAACATCCTTCTTCGCACTAAGTTTTCTAATCTATCAAAGAGTAACTCCCACCTATGGAAACAATTCCATATTACCATTTTGACTATCACTTCTGAACAAGAGTTGCCTCTTTTCAGAATATGTCAATATGGTCCTAAGTATATACCTCCAATTGTCCATGAGCAACCAATCTTTGGTAAACCTCAGATTGTCCTCAACAATTGCTTAATCATTTTAGTCATATCCATTTCTAATCCCTTTTCCCCTCTTGATTCCCTAGGCATTTGGAAAATTTAGAATGGATAAATATTATAGCACATGTAATCAAACCTATACTCGAAGCATATGGGACACGATTCATGCTATAAATTTTTTTATTTACCATGTTCTCAAAATTCGAACTATGAAGAGGGATGCCATAATCATAAACGAATTTTGAGAATGCAACATATATAGAATTTCCTTATGTTGAATCATTCCAACATAACATTCATATATATCCTTAACTAAAGATTAAAATCTCAATCTAATCTTGTAGAATTGGAATGAAGTATGAAATCCTCTCCCTTAATTATAGCAAACAACTTTTGAAAAACGAATTGAAAATTTTGTTTTCTATAATTAACATTGCTAACTTGCAACATTTAACATAATAATCATGCACCCACTAGCATAATGATTATTATCTTACTAGCATAACTCGTATGCTCCCACTAGCTTTGACATGTACCCATAAATCAACTGGACTTCTAGAAATCAATACTTTATTGACTTTCTTAACAAAGTTCAGATTTCTGATAAGAGATTGTTTTGATAAGACTTTATCAAAACCATACACCTTTCCTTAGATAGGTCACATGTGTGTCTAAAAAATTATGAAGAGGGATGCCCTAATCATAATGTTTAGACCTTTTTCCATTCTCACAAGTCTATGTTAGTGTGCCGGTTAACCACACGCGCTCCACTAATGACTTTGAGAATGCAATGATCACAATTACTATCTACTTAAAATCTACTTAGCGAAAGCGTTTCCTCACCATCATTTTCATGAATCGGATAGAAACCTTATGACACTTAGTTTTTTTATGGTGTAAGTGTTCCTATCCATGTGAATTTGTCATAACCATAATCATAAGACAAGGTTAGTGACAAATCCAAATTCATATGGACAGAACTTGTTCAATCTTAATTTCCTGCCTCCTGGTAGCACAAGGGCCTACCATTGCTTCCAAGTTGTTATGTAAACAATTGAGAACTCATAGAACTCACATGCACATTCAACTTTGACTGGAATGGGCACAGAAACAAAAATATGTCAACACGATAGGTTGCAAACCTCAAGTTGTGTGCTAGTGATTAACAATACTCTTGATTAGTTCTTGAAATTATCTTAAGATCTTTTAAGACTCCCACTGTCCTCTTGACATATAAGATTCTCTTGTCAAGAACCATTCCTTGACAAAACAAATATTTAAGAGCTAGTGCGGATTCTTATCAAGTTAAAACACTTCTCACAATTGGTCTTAGTTGGTCTTTGTTTTATCCAAAACATCACAACTTACCAATTTCAAATGTACAAAAGTAAGAAAACATTTTACTCTACATTTGACAAATGTTTTAAACCTTTCTTAAGATTATGTCACTCTAGACTCAATCTTGGAGTATGACTGTAAGACTTGATTTTGGAACGAAGTATGATTTATCTTTTGATTTAACCATTTCAACAATTCACGATTCCTCTCCTTAGCCAAACAAATGCACTAAGGTGTCTTTAGAGGATCAATTGTGATATGGTTTTGTAATCACTAAGATGATCATAAAACAAGATACTCAAGTACTCTCCCATCTTTTCAGATTGGAGAAACTTTTATCTTTCTACCTACTTTGATTCTTCTTATTCATCTTGTCTATTATTGAGACTTTTCCAATGATCCAGAATTATACTTAAACTTGTAAGCATAACCACATTTACTAAACTTTAGTAAATCATAACGAATAATCTTATCAATCTTTGTGGTGGACCTAATCAGCGTACAACCTAGTGCACCCCAATCCTTTAGTACTTCTCTTGACTCACATATACATGTGAACAAAGACTTAGTCTTAATTTACCAAAGATGAAAATTCTCATTCATCACACAATACAAGTTGCATGATTCCAAGTTTCAATCCAATTGAAATTTGGGTGATGAGAATCTTTCCTTATTTGGTAAATTATGACACTACCACAAATGAAAGAATCAAATCCATTTTCCAATATTGCTTATCAATGGAAGCATATAAACAACAATTTTTCACAAATACCATTGTAAGGATACTTAAAATAAATAAATCAAAATTTTCTTTTATTTTTAAACTTTGCGGAAAAATCTTATCCTTACAATGCAAATACATATGAAAAACATGTTGTTATCTATTCCTAAGCAATATATCATAACTCTTAAGCAGCAGCTCAAAATTCTGATCATCGAACCATGCGATCGAAATCCATCTTCGCGATCAGAATCAGCACACTCTTTCTTTAAGTTTCCTTTGATTCTCCAATACATCAAAATGTAATTACATTACATCATGTATTAAGAATCCCCAAATAGAAACTTAATAGAGTTAGATAATGGACTTTACCAAAAGTAGAATCAAACATATTTTTGACTTTACAATCCTTATGAACTTTTAGGTAAATTTGGGCAGCTTCGCAACCAATACCCCTTCTTTTGGCAAAAGAAACATATGGACCCTTTGGAAATGGTACACTTCATTGTCTCAGACTTAGCCTTTCTCTTTACCATCAGTCAAATGAATTGACCATGGCCGATCCCTTTCCATTGGGAAGAGAAAGCTTTTCTTGACTTCCAATGTCACAATTGTCAATGTCCAAATAGGTTTGAGAAGTAGATCTTCCAGTCTATATTTGCTTTTCCAGTGCTCCAAATCATTGCTGATTTAGCAGCATCAAGCAAATAGGTAAGATCATTAAGGGTCATGTCGTGGTCTATCATCAGGGAGTGACTGAAGAACCAAGTCAATAGCCAGTTACCTCGGGACTTCGACACCCGACTCTCCCAGCTTGCCAATATGTGACTTAATCTCTAGATGTAATCACATATAGACTTTGCTTGCCAATAGGTATTGAGTGACTTAGAACTTTTCAAGTCTTGAAACTTTGTGGGATAGGGAGAATTATTGTAGGAGTTAGAGAAAGTGAAGTATGATTTCTAGTCCCATTAATGCACAACAAAGGGATTGATCTTTCACCTTCATTGCCATTTGGGATATCATCTTCATTAGGAAGCTTGTTCCTAAAGATTTAGGAAAACCATAAATGTCTAAACTAGACATCTATAATGGGAGAAATTCAAGTTAAATTGATTTAAGTCCTTAATATAACACCCAATATGAAATATTAAGGCTAGGACCCAACAAACTATTTTATAACTTGGAAGAGGGATGCCGTAATCCAAGCTACAAAATATTTGAAGGTAGGTAAATGACGATTTACCAATTTCCACCATAAAAAACGAAATTGAATTAAGTTTTAATTGGATTTGAAACTCCTAGATCTTTTGAGATACATTGAACTTTCAATGGCATGTTTAAATCTCGATTGTGCCCTCTCAAGTTTGTGACTGGGATGCCGAGGATCACAAACAAGGTGTGAATAACCATGCAAATTGACTTGGTACCCTTAATTTTATCACCTAATTGATGTGCCGGTTAACCACACGCGCTCCACCAATCTATGATAAAACTTAAGTTACCCTTTGCCACACATTGTCAGTCCCATGTTAGTATGTCGGTTAACCACACACGCTCCACTAACGACTTAACAAAGGTGCAAAGTGTAATTTCATGGGTTAGCACCATTTCACATTTTCCGAGGTAACTAAGATTGGGAATTTATAAGTGTTTAGTTACTTAGTATTTATCATTATACTTTTAATGAAGGGATAATTATAGTCCTTTCCTACCTGTTCGACTAACGACCCTTCACCAGTCAAGGAAGCGGTGGGTGAGAGTGGACACCCATTAAACTGCCATTTTATAGGAAGTAACCTTATACCCCCCTTAGGGACCGGCTTCGTGAATGAGGCCTACTAATGGTAAGATTGACTTTATCTTACACATATCTATATAATTAAATTATAATAATAGTATAAGGGTTGAATTTTAAACTTTTAAAATTCTAAGGTTTAATTTGGAATTAAAGTATACATGGGGAGGTAAATTTGCAAATTCCAAAACTTGAGCGCAAGTTTTGAAACTTTTCAAAACTCTTCAATTTCATAACATATGAGTTTAATATAGGTTTTAAAACTTTTAATGAAGAGACTCTTGGAAATCTATAACTTGAGGACAAGCTATGGAGGTCATAAAACAATTTATGGAGAAAAGACTTTTCAAGTTCATAACCTATGTTTTTAATAAAATTCATTAATGAGACTTTTCATATAACTTGAGGACAAGTTACAAAAACACCTTTTATGAATAACTTTTAGATCAATTTGGATCAAAAACAACTATCACAAACATATCTAACAATACTCATAATCTTGATTAAACTCATATGAACAAGACAATTCAAATCAAACAATTTTCATGTAATTAGCCTAACCATTAAACTAATACAAAACATGAAACTTTTGACAATTATCTTTTGAATTGGATTAGAATGATCATTACCACATCAAAAACAGGTTTATAGGTTCAAAAACAGATTATGGTAATGTTCCTAGTCCAATTCCAGCAAAAAAACATGAAGATATGCATTCTGGCAGACAAACTCATCGAGTTCATGCTTTTGCACATGAACTCGTCGAGTTTTTGGCCAGAACTCGTCGAGTTTTCAGTCTGGACAGTTTCTTGGCTTCGAAAAATCATTTTGCATCAAGTATAAGTGAAAACAAGCCTTGTCTCTGATACCACTGTTGGGTTTTGAGCATTCTAACACTCCTAAGGTGTACATGCAACCCTAAATACCTTGGATCTATGTTTTCTCTATTATACATGCAAATATGAACTTTCCAAGGTATTACCTATAACTAGCATACAATTGTCATATACAACACAAGAATCTAGTTAGGATAACATACCTTATTGTGGAGCTTGAAGTCTTGATGTATCTAGCCTTAAGAGCTTATCCCCAATAGTGTGGAAGCCTCAAGTGGAATCACAACACATCATGGACAAAGGAGGAACTTGAGAGAGAATTTCATACACCCAAAAACACCATGAACTCCAAGAAATGCACTAGTCACGATTGTGGGCAATGAAGTATGTATTTATATGTGGGATTTCTAGGGTCATGGATATAACCCAAATCCATACCCATTGGTCTTATGATCCATGGTTCATGTGGCCCAACTCTTTATGTATCCATACATAAACTTAGTCCAACATGGATCATAAGCCCAACATATATAAATATAACTAATTAACATAATTAGTCCCCATAGATTTAATTAGTCTCATTTGATCACCAAATTAATTTCCAAATTAATTCTTGATCAATACTAATTAACTCATATGATTTCATATTAATATATTATAGCTTATAATATATTAATAAATCATATATAACATCTTCTCTCAAAAGTCCATCCTAACAAATTGTCCTGATGATATGCAACCCAAATGGACCATGCTACTCTCGGGTCAAGTACATACCAATAATAGTTATGGGCTTATACATCTAATCAAACACTATCATATGAACAAGGAGGAGGTCACTCTTAGCAAGCTTTAAGGGCTTTTAAGGATTGCAAAAAGCAACCTTAAAGGCAAGTCGTTTGTGTCTACTCCTACTACTACTTCTGCCCCTGTTCTGGCAATAGGGAATGGGAAGGGAAAGAAGAGGAAGGCTCCCTCAAAGAGCCGCAAGGGAAAGTCTCTTGATGGTTCCTCTTCAAGAGGGGCCAAAGTTGGTTCTGCTAATCCCTCTTCCAATCCTAAGGAAGCAGAGTGCTTCCACTGTCATGAAAATGGGCATTGGAAATGAAACTGCCCCAAGTACTTGCAGGACATAAGGCATGACAAGATCAAGCCTTCCTTTGCAGGTATTTACACTATTCAATCTAATAATTTATCACATGCTAATTCTTGGGTTCTTGATACAGGTTGTGGTATTCACATTTGTTCTGATTTGCAGGGACTAAAAAGAAGTAGGGATGTGGAGCACGGGAAGATAAACTTAATCATGGGAAATAGGAAAGTGTCACATGTGACCAAGATTGGAGTTTATTCTTTATTGCTTGGTAATAAATTGAATTTGGATTTGAATAATTGCTGTTACTCAGCCGATATGGCGAGAAATATTATTTCCTTTCATAGTTTATACAAACAAGGTTTTACCTTTTCTTTTAATAATGAAAATGGTGGTATTTATGCTTATTGTAATGGTGTATTTTATTTTGAAGCATTACCTTGCAATGGTGTATATGAAACTGTGAATGTTGTAGATAACCTACGAAATAATGTGTTACATATTGATTCTTCCAATGATTTGGATAAAGCATGCTTATGGCATTGTCGTCTTGGACATGTCAACAAGAAGCACATAGGCCAACTCCAAAAGGATGGAGTTTTGGAGTCATTCGACTTGAAGTTGGATGACACTTGCGAATCTTGCTTACTTGGAAAGATGACCAAATCACCCTTCACTGGTACTTGTGAAAGGGGTGAAGGTTTGTTGGATCTCATACACACAGATGTGTGTGGACCATTCGAACCGCCACAAGGGATGCAAATCGCTTCTATGTGACTTTTACTGATGATTATAGTAGATATGGGTATGTCTACTTAATCAAGCATAAGTCAGAAACCTTTGAAAAGTTCAAAGAGCTTAAACAGGAAGTGGAGAATCAATTGGGCAGGAAGATAAACGTATTGCGATCCGATCGACGAGGAGAGTATCTTAGCATCGAGTTCCTTGACTATCTTAAGGAATATGGGATTGTCTCGCAATTGACACCTCCTAGGACACCACAGCTTATTGGTGTGGCTGAGAGGCGCAATAGAACCTTGCTAGACATGGTTCGTTCCATGATGAGTCGAGTTTCGTTACCTATCTCATTCTGGGTTATGCATTAGAGACTGCCGCCCATATCCTTAATCTAGTCCCTACCAAAAAGGTTTCCAAAACACCTCACGAGATGTGGACAGGGAAAGTTCCTACACTAGACCACATCAAAATTTGGGGTTACGAGGCTTTTGTGAGAAAAGAAACTCACGAAAAGCTTGAACCTCGAAGTGAGCGATGTATTTTCATCGGCTACCCACAGAAATCCTTTGGATATCTCTTCTATAGGCCGAGTGACAATGTTGTCTTCGTTTCAAAGAGAGGAGTCTTTCGAGAGAGAGTTCATAGTCCCTGAGAAGAATCCGCAGTGATACACGTCACGTCCCCGGAATGACGAGACCACTCCGGAATCCACTTAGTGACCCCGGATTCAGAAACAACCCCGAACGCATAGATAATTCCGGATCCCTGAACGACCCTAGTTAAACCTCCCTGACTTCGATCAACACCTTTCAAACTTCGAAACGCGACACCAATGTCTGAAAACCGCCGATTTTAATTACGTCCTTGAAAATCTTAATTTAAGATATTTTCTTTTATCTAAAATATTCCCAGGGGACGGTTGACTTTCTCCATAAAGTTATGACACAACCTAATCCCCATAACCACTCTATAATTACTTTTGGGCACTATTCCCATGATACCTAGTGTAATTAAAATCTTTTCTCCAACACTCCATCAGATTCACCTGCCCAAATCTACTCATTAAGATTCTAAATCTCTACCTATAAAACCCCATAAACTTCCTTCAAAAATGCACATTTACACTCTCTCATTTCTCTCTAAAAACTAGAAGATCTCCAGGAAGTTATCAAAAATCCCTTTGCTTTTGGTAAGCCATCTCATTCTTTCTTCTTCCTCCACTCTTGAGTACTCCATTTCTCATCGTACAAATTTCCGAAATCTGATTTAATGCCGTCATTATCGTATTAGGAACTGTGACACATCGAGTACTTCCTCATTCAAGCTGTGCCAACTCAGGAACCACTCTTCCTTCACGAAAAAATCCCGAAGAATCACTTAAGTTGAGTTCATAACCCTACCTTTTCTCGTTTTAATAAGTTTTATTGGGGGAGAATACAAGTTACTACCTTCAATTAATCACTAAAGATTACTAAACTATATAATCGAATGTACACTTTGTAACACGTTGAGCAATGTGTATAACTATATGGTTATTCTATGTTTGTGTGACACTAAATCGTTAAGCAACGCGATACTTTGACATGCATGAAAAGGACTCATTTTTCCAAACAACAAAACATATATGATAAACAGTACTAAGGTACGGTTTATGAAATTTCTACACTTCGGATACAAATACAAGTTGATACAAATTTCACTACGGAAACTCGGTTTCTGCATACACTTTCTACACGTAAACTAGTTAACGTAATTTTTGAGACATCTCTTCATAGCACTCTTAAGAGTGCTGGTAAAATCCTGAACAGTTATAACCAGAGTCACTTGTAGGGAGAGCGTGATAGTTGTGTATAGATCTATATTGGGAGTGACGCCCCGCACCCAAGCTGCATGCAACAGCTCGGCCGGCAGGCTCGTGGTGACAAATGTCATACCATTTCCGACGTTCGAAGAACGTCGTAGCTGGTCACTAAGTCTTAAGCATGGTTATAGCGACTCACATAGGGAGTTAACGAAACATAAAGTTTACGGGAGTCCATTTCTAATATGCGTTTTACTTCAAAATTAAACCACTTAAACATTCATGAGAACAAGAATTTACTTACGCCCCGTATTCTTGGAATTTGAGACTGCGCATCATTTTTATTAAGGGAAATACTGGGTTTTCTCGATCAGGCATCACAACTACAAACAAAGGTTTTCAAACACTATAATCAAAAGCTTATGCTCTCACCAACTTTATTGTTGACACTCTTTCAAAACTACTTGTATTCTCAGGTAATCATTGAGATAAGATAACCGCAGGCTTTTGGAGATTGGACGCTTCGGTGTTCAATGAACTATATTTATTTCATATTGTAATCGATTTTGAAACATGTAACGGACGGATATTGTGTAACTTTTTCGATTATATATATGAATGGTTGTATGTACTTTGATCATTATTGCATTCGTTGTTGTGTATACTACACATGAAGTCAGCCGCCCTCGGACGTTTCCGCCATTCGTGGTCCTGGGGTGTGACAGATTGGTATCAGAGCTTCGTTTATAGTGAGCTAAGTATATCGAACCACATATGATATACAAACTATAAACACATTTGGAACAAACCCTCTGACGTAAACGTTTCGTACAAATACACTTTTGAAAAGTAGAAGTAGACCCCACCAGGAGTATAAGTACATGCATACTTGTTTGAGTAGTTATGTGCCTAGGGAGAACTATAAAGCAAGGGAAGCGAGTCGCACGCTACGGGGATGCCCCGGTGTATGTAATCAGGTCTGGGAGGGATATAGCCTGATCAACTATATTCGACCGAGATGTGACTAACGTATGTCGGGGGATGACCGTGATGAGCGACAAGCCTCACAATCTAATAACATCCCAACAAGAAAATATTTTAAGAATCGAACTTAACGATTAAAGTACTATAGGAACCTTCTTTTATGTTGCTCTAGCGCAATATACATTGCATACCTCTTACCTCCTTTCTCGTACAGACGTCATGGCAGGATTTCACTTACCAGGAGACCCTTACTTCCCAAACCAAGAGAACGAAGAATGGATAGAAGAAGAAGAACCGACGGGACTGTTCGAAGAAGAACCCGAAGAAGACTCGGGAGAAGATATTGGAGAAGATGAAGACGAGGAAGAAATGGATGAGGACTCCGGGGAGGAGCCCGAAGTCTATGACCCGAACCCAGACCCCGCGCCCCAACCACAACAACAACTTCAGGGTCCGGCGCCCCTTTGGGCCGATACCCTAAACCTTTGGGGCCAAGAGCAAGGGCAACGACCTCCCTTCGGAGCACGCGGGGACTTCCACAACGTCTACGAAAGGGTTCCAGCTAACAGATCCCTCCCAATTATAGTGGGTCGCATTGCACGGCAGGCTGACCAGGATCGGATCTCATACCACCAACTTCTGGCGACGAACGCAGTCGCTCAAGTCAACACTGCCCGACTGCGGCAACTGAACCAAGAACACAGACAGACCAGGCACAACTCTGAGGCCCTCCAGAGGGAGTTGGCCGCATCTTAGCTAAAGTTCTGACACTTCGAGAGAATCAAGCTACCTTAGAAAGGCGCCTAACCGAAGCGGAGCGTCAGGTGGCGGAAATCAAAGGCCAAAACCGCAACCGCCATAAGTAGTGCTTACACTACTCCCGTTTTGTTATAGATTAGGTTTGAGGGTACACGTTGGTGCTACCCTCTTTTATGTATAACTCCAACCCTGCGACGAAGTGAATGCACTAGTCAAAGGATTTAATTGCTATCGAAACTTAATTGCATGTAGACCTGCTCTAAGGTCGAGTTTTCCTAGAACACTATGTACTAATTATATCAATGAAAAGAACATGCATTTTACTTCATTAGAAGCACTACCACTACGATCATAACGGTAATAATTGGTGGAATCTACAATTGTTTGGGGTATATGATGAATGCATACGTAATTAAGTATCAGGTATTTTGAAATGATGGGTCCGCACTGAGCCCTGTTCGTTGTTTGGTTGTGGACTTGGGGCAGACCCATTAAGTTCAAAGGACTAGTAAACTTTAATCTGATTTAGAAATGGTGGGTCCGCCTTGGATCATGTTCCTTGTTTGGTAGTGGGCCTAGGGCAGACCCATTATATTCGAAGGTCTACTAAATCTTAGTTATATATGCGTAAAGTATACGGCGAACAATTGCGGATAGGACCAAGTAGGAACCACAGTTACAAACATATTACTAACGCACTACGGTGGCATTCGTAAATTCGGATTCATGAACTTATATTATAAATTGTTCGCATACATGTTGAAGCCGGGAACATAATACATTAGGAACTAAAGTAGAGTAGTTCAGTATACCGCCTGCTTTATACCCATTGCTAAGAGACTTATACTTATCTCGTCTTGAAATTTTGGCAGAAAAATGCCACCGAAAAAGAACCCCAGGCCAACCACAGCAACACCACCACCTCTGCCGCCCCCGCAAATTGACCCAGCTGTACTGCGGGCTGATATAGCCGCAGCTGTAGCAGCCGCAATGGCACACATTAACTCCCAAGGCACTGGTGGGACGGGCAGTGATCCCACTAACCCGGGAGGAGGACAGGGACGTTCGCGAGAATGCTCCTACAAAGACTTCTCCAATGCCAAACCCAAATCCTTTAATGGAAGCGGGGGAGTTATCACCTTGATGTAGTGGTTCGAGAAGACTGAGTCCGTATTCGAAATCTGCGCATGCCTGGAGGCAAGCCAGGTCAAGTTCGCGGCTTGCACCTTTTCTGAACGTGCCCTTACATGGTGGAATGGCCATGTCAAGACATTGATGCTTCCGGTCGCAAACTCCATCTGGTGGGAGGACCTGAAGACTATGATGATGAAAAAGTACTATCCGAGGGGCGAAGTTCAAAAGCTGGAACAAGAACTCTGGAACCTTCGGATGGTAGGCGCCAACCTCGCATCCTACACCGCACGATTTAACGATCTGGCGCTGCTGTGCCCCAGAATGGTCTCACCAGAGGACAAGAAAGGTGGAAAGGTACATCTGGGGACTGTCACCCCAGATCCAGGGAAATATAGTATCCGCAAGACCCCCTACCTTCGAAATTGCTAAGGAGTTAGCGCAAAGACTCATAGACCAAAGAACCAGCCAGAATGTCGCAACGACCTCATCCGAACAAGCCAGAGAGGGAAACAATAAACGAAGGTTTTGGGGCAACAACAAGAACGTATCCATTCAAGATGCCTCTAAGAAACAACAGATTGTGGTCGTTCATGCCGCAACCACTCATGATGCTCCGGTACCACTGAAACAGTACGTCAGAACCCTCCCCAAATGTAACAAGTGCAACTTCCACCACCACGACCCCTGTCGGGATGTACACTGCAACAACTGTGGAAGGAAGGGGCATACGGCTCGTTTCTGCAAGGCACCCATCCAACTGACCAACCAAGACACCAACATCGGAATAGGCCGAGCCTGTTATGGCTGCGGTGAGACGAGACACTTCAGGATAGATTGCCCAAAGTTGAAGAACGCCAATGCTGGTGGTGTAGGAAGGGTCCTAGCCATAGGACATGGAGAGGCAATAGAAGACCCCACGGTGGTTGCCGATACGTTTCTTCTCGAAAACTCTTATGCTTGCATATTATTCGATAGCGGAGCGGAAAGGATCTTTGTGAGTCACGAATTCAAACACTTACTTAGGAAAGGTCCGCAACCACTAAATAATACATATACCGTAGAAATTCCAATGGAAAGATAGAAAATACTAACCACATTTACGAAGGGTGTACCCTCACTCTAGACAACCACTCCTTTGAAATCAATTTAATGCCGATCTCAATAAAAAGCTTCGACGTCATCATCGGTATGGATTGGCTGAGATCAAATCGTGCCGACATATTGTGTTACGAAAGGGTCGTTCGCCTTAATCTGCATATTGGCAAAACTCTCGTCGTCTATGGCGACAAACCCAGTTCGGCACTCCAACTTATCTCTTGTATCAAGGCCCAAAAGTATCTCCGCAAGGAATATTGTGCCATTTTAGCTCATGTCGTGGATAAGAAACAAGAAGTAAAAGACATCAAGGACATTCCAGAGGTCCGCAATTTCCCTGACGTGTTTCCCGAAGACCTCCCCGGAGTGCCAACTGCTCGACAAGTCGAATTCCGAATCGACTTAATTCCTGGTGCTACCCCTGTAGCCAAGGCGCCCTACCGCCTCGCACCAGCCGAAATGCAGGAATTATCCAGCCAGATGAACGAATTACTGAGCAAGGGATTCATCCAACCGAGCTTCTCACCCTGGGGAGCTCCGGTCCTATTTGTAAAGAAAAAGGATGGATCATTTCGCATGTGTATCGACTATCGCAAACTAAACAAGCTCACTATCAAGAACCGATATCTGTTACCCCGAATCGACGACTTATTCGACCAACTCCAAGGGGCGAGCTATTTTTCTTAGATCGACTTAAGGTCTGGTTATCACCAGCTGCGGGTCCAAGAGGAGGACGTTCTGAAAACCACGTTCTGGACTCGCTACGGTCACTACGAGTTTGTAGTGATGCCTTTTGGGTTGACAAACGCACCCGCAGTATTCATGGACCTGATGAATCGGGTGTGTCGACCATACTTAGACAAATTCGTGATTGTTTTCATCGACGACATTCTGGTCTATTCAAGAAGCGAGGAGGAACACCACCAGCATCTACGACAAGTACTAGAAACTCTAAGTACGGAAAAGTTGTACGCAAAATTCTCCAAATGCGAATTTTGGACCCGAAAAGTGGGATTCCTTGGCCATCTGGTCAGCAGGGAAGGAATACATGTGGACCCCTCAAAGATCAGGGCAATCGAGACCTGGTCCGCACCCCGGACACCAACTGAAATCAGACAATTTTTGGGACTTGCGGGGTACTACCGCGGGTTCATACAGAACTTCTCTAGGATCGCCAAACCACTTACCACCCTGACCCAAAAGAATGTGAAGTTCGACTGGGGCGAAATTCAAGAGACCGCATTCTAAAGGCTGAAGCAGGCTTTGTGCAGTGCACCAATTTTGTCCCTCCCGGAAGGAACCGAAGGCTTCGTAGTATATTGCGACGCCTCGAATCAAGGCCTCGGATGTGTGCTCATACAAAGAGGAAAGGTCATCACCTATGCGTCAAGACAACTCAAGACACACAAGGTTAACTACACTACGCACGACCTGGAGTTGGGAGCAGTGGTGTTCGCCTTAAATATTTTGAGACACTACCTCTACGGTACGAAATGTACGATATTCACCGATCATAAAAGCCTTCAGCATATCCTCAATCAAAAGGAGCTCAACATGCAGCAAAGACAATGGGTGGAGTTGCTAAACGACTACGAATGCGAAATTCGTTATCATCCGGGCAAGGAAAATGTGGTAGCCGACGCTTTAAGTAGAAAAGAACACTCGAGCCGTCGAGTATGATCATTGACCATTACCATCTTTCCCACTTAACCACAAAGATCAAGGAAGCACAACTAGAAGCCTTGAAACCGGAGAGTGTAGTAGGCGAAAACTTAAGGGGGATGGATAAAAACCTAGAGGTCAAGAGAAATGGTGTATATTACCTCGTAGACCGAATCTGGGTACCGAGATTCAGTGGGTTTAGAAACGTGGTCATGACCGAAGCACATAAGACTCGCACCATACACCCTGGTTCAGATAAAATGTATCTGGATCTTAAGAAGATGTATTGGTGGCCGAACATGAAGGCCGAGATCGCTAACTTTGTGGGCAAGTGTTTAACTTGCGCCAAGGTTAAGGTAGAATATCAAAAGCCTTCGGGGCTACTGCAACAACCCGAAATACCGGAGTGGAAGTGGGAACGGATCACAATGGATTTCATAACCAAGTTACCCAAAACTACGGGTGGTCTTGACACCATTTGGGTAGTCGTCGACAGATTAACCAAATATGCGCACTTCCTACCCATGAAGGAGTCTGACAAGATGGAGAAGCTAACTAGAATGTACATCAAAGAGATTGAACGGTTGCATGGTGTACCACTTTCCATTATCTCCGATAGAGATAGCCGATTTACCTCACGATTCTGGCAGTCCTTGCAAAAGTCTCTGGGGACTAGGCTAGACATGAGCACTGCGTACCATCCACAAACCGACGGGCAAAGCGAGAGAACCATTCAAACCTTGGAGGATATGCTAAGGGCTTGTGTTATTGACTTCGGTAAAGCGTGGGATACCCACTTACCATTGATCGAATTCTCTTATAATAATAGTTACCACACTAGCATCAAGGTTGCCCCATTCGAAGCGTTTTATGGCCGTAAGTGTAGATCTCCACTATGCTGGGAAGAAATGGGCGACACGCAGCTAGCTAAAGGGCAAGTCCCTAATAGTGCACTCACTGGCTCGGAGAGCATAAGAGAAACAATGGAGAAGATCATCCAAATTAGAGGAAGGTTGAAAGCATCCCGTGATCGACAAAAGAGCTACGCCGATAAGCGATGTAAGCCCTTGGAATTCCAGATTGGTGACTTTGTCCTCCTGAAGGTTTCACCTTGGAAGGGGATGATACGTTTCGGAAAACGCGGAAAGCTTAATCTGAGGTACATCGGGCCATTCGAGATTCTCGCACGGATCGGTCTGGTAGCATACAAATTGCGGTTGCCGCAGGAGCTTCAAAACATACACCCCGTCTTTTACATATCCAACTTAAAGAAGTGTTTGTCCGATGAGACCCTAGCCATCTTGTTCGACGAGATCGAAATCAATGAGAGCCTCCACTTAATAGAAGAACTGGTAGAGATCATGGACCGAGAAATCAAAAGAACGAAACAAAGTCGTATCCCCATTGTGAAGGTCCGGTGGAACGCTAAATGGGGACCTGAGTTCACCTGGGAACGCGAAGATAAAATGCGACAGAAATAACCGAACCTATTCCCCAACTCTTGAAGGATTTTCCCTCTGAGTGCAATTTCAGGACGAAATTCCCTCTAACGGGGGGATAATGTGACAACCGTCAACTGCGGGTCAAAAGTCAAGAACTAGTCAAACGAAAACAACGAGTCGAAAGACTGAAAACCTAGCATGTAACTATCTAATGAAATTTTCCCATAATCACTCATGTACAATCACAGTGTATTAATACACGAAATCACTTGAAGACTTTGCGTTCCTAAATACTAAACCCTTTTGGGTAAGCAACTGAATCAACACAATAGAAACACTGTTTACACAGCCGTTGGGGGTGTGTAGTAACCGTAACGAATCATAACGGGGAGTCAAAACCCCGCAATTCAAGGCTTGTACCTGTAAACGTACATAAACAAAGTCTCTTAATTCCTATCAAACACCGGAACCATTGGTCGACCGAAACTCCTTTCGGTCCAGACTGCAGTGGCTCAAGACCAATTGGGCCCGGAACTCACTATTAGTCCAAAACCGCATTTGAACTAGCCCACTACGGTCGATTCAGACTATTCTCAATCCCACCCCACCTTCAGATCATTTCTAATCATAACCCAATTCACTTCCGATCCGGAGTCTTATGAACTAATATTTCTACTACAAGTATGCCTCAATCTCACGACTTGAGAAGGAACCTCTAAGTCCGGAACGCCTTAAACACACTCAAAAGCCCGATCCAGAACCAACGCACCCTGAGAAGAATCTGCAGTCATACACGTCACGGCTCCGGAATGACGAGACCACTCCGGAATCCACTTAGTGACCCCGGATTCAAAAACAACTCGGACGCATAGATAATTCCGGATCCCTGAACGACCCTATTTAAACCTCCCCGACTTCGATCAACACCTTTCAAACTTCGAAACACGACACCAATGGCTGAAAACCGCCGATTTTAATTACGTCCTTGAAAATCTTAATTTAAGATATTTTCTTTTATCTAAAATATTCCCAGGGGACGGTTGACTTTCCACATAAAGTTATGACACAACCTAATCCCCATAACCACTCTATAATTACTTTTGGGCACTATTCCCATGATACCTAGTGTAATTAAAATCTTTTCTCCAACACTCCATCAGATTCACCTGCCCAAATCTACTCATTAGGATTCTAAATCTCTACCTATAAAACCCCATAAACTTCCTTCAAAAACGCACCTTTAGAGTCTCTCATTTCTCTCTAAAAACTCGAAGATCTCCAGGAAGTTATCAAAAATCCATTTGCTTTTGGTAAGCCATCTCATTCTTTCTTCTTCCTCCACTCTTGAGTACTCCATTTCTCATCGTACAAATTTCCGAAATCTGATTTAATACCGTCATTATCGTATTAGGAACTGTGACACATCGAGTACTTCCTCCTTCAAGTTGTGCCAACTCAGGAACCACTCTTCCTTCACGACAAAATCCTAAAGAATCACTTAAGGTGAGTTCATAACCCTACCTTTTCTCGTTTTAATAAGTTTTATTGGGGGAGAATACAAGTTACTACCTTCAATTAATCACTAAAGATTACTAAACTATTTCAACAAATGTACACTTTGTAATACGTTGAGCAAAGTGTATAACTATATGGTTATTCTATGTTTGTGTGACACTAAATTATTAAGCAACGCGATACTTTGATATGCATGAAAAGGACTCATTTTTCCAAACAACACAACATATATGATAAACAGTACTAAGGTACGGTTTATGAAATTTCTACACTTCGGATACAAATACAAGTTGATACAAATTTCACTACGGAAACTCGGTTTCTGCATACACTCTCTACACGTAAACTCGTTAACATAAATTTTGATACATCTCTTCATAGCAGTCTTAAGAGTGCTGGTAAAATCCTGAACAGTTATAACCAGAGTCTCTTGTAGGGAGAGCGTGATAGTTGTGTATAGATCTATATCGGGAGTGACGCCCCGTACCCAAGCTGCATGCAACAGCTCGGCTGGCAGGCCCGGGGTGACAAATGTCATACCATTTCCGACGTCCGAAGAACGTCGTAGCAGGGCACTAAGTCTTAAGCATGGTTATAGCGACTCACATAGGGAGTTAACGAAACATAAAGTTTACGGGAGTCCATTTCTAATATGGGTTTTACGTCAAAATTAAACCACTTAAACATTCATGAGAACAACAATTTACTTACGCCCCGCAGTCTTGGAATTTGAGACTGCGCATCATTTTTATTAAGGGAAATACTGGGTTTTCTCGATCAGGCATCACAACTACAAACAAAGGTATTCAAACACTACAATCAAAATCTTATGCACTCACCACCTTTTTGTTGACACTCTTTCAAAAGTACTTTTATTCTCAGGTAATCATTTAGATAAGATAACCGCAGGCTTTTGGAAATTGGACGCTTCGGTGTTCAATGAACTATATTTATTTCATATGGTAATCGATTTTGAAACATGTAACGGCTGCATATTGTGTAACTTTTTCGATTATATATATATATGAATAGTTGTATGTACTTTGATAATTATTGCATTCGTTGTCGTGATACTACACATGAAGTCAGCCTCCCTCGGACGTTTCCGCCATTCGTGGTCCGGGGGTGTGACAGAGTCTGTACCTCTAAGGCGTTCCACTAGAGTTAGGAATGCACCTGATTATTATGGTTTCCATATTATTGCAGAAGGTGATACATTGATCAGTGATAGTACACTGGTTAATTTAGATGAACCTAACTGCTATAGGGAAGCCATGGCAGGCCCTGAGTCTGCCAAATGGAAAGAGGCTATAGACAACAAGATTCAATCCATATATGACAATCAAGTTTGGAACTTGGTTGATAATGTATCGGGCTGTAAGACAGCCGGGTGCAAATGGATCTTCAAGAAGAAGACCGACATGGATGGGAATGTACACACATACAAGGCGCGACTAGTTGCGAAGGGTTATACTCAAACTCCGGGAGTTGATTATGATGAGACCTTCTCACCAGTAGCGAAGATTAAGTCTATAAGGATTATGCTAGCCATTGCTGCATTTCATGATTATGGAATATGGCAAATGGATGTCAAAACCGCTTTCCTTAATGGAAAGTTGGCTGAGGATGTTTACATGAATCGGCCAGAGGGTTTTGTTGATGCAAAGTACCCTAATAGAGTGTGTAAGCTTGAGAAATCCATTTACCCTAAATGGAGGAGCAGTGACATGGAAAAGTTCCAAGCAGGAGACTGTGGCTGATTCAACGTGCGTATTAGAGTACATAGCAGCAAGCGAAGCGTCAAAGGAGGCGATATGGTTGAAAAACTTCATCAGAGACCTTGGAGTTATTACATCCATAAAGGAGCCTGTGGCAATTTTCTGCGATAATGAAGGGGCGGTTGCCTTAACCAAGGAACCAAGAGATCATGGAAGATCTAGACATATTGGCAGAAAGTACCACTTCATAAGACATCAAGTAGAAGAAGGGAACCTCGTGGTAAAGGGGATATCATCAGAAGAAAACCCAGCATACCCTCTTACAAAGGGACTGACTAGGGTCAAGCACTTGCAGCATGCAAGGGACATTGGGCTAAAGGATGATATTAGTTTTAGTAATTAGATAAATCGAAACTTGTAATAGCTAAATTGTAATTGATGTTTGAATAAAAGGAGTTTTATTTACTAGTAAAGTTACTGTCTTTTGTCAATTATTTACTATTATTTCACTTTGCATGTTTTGACTTCCAGAATAAATAAAATTTATTCAAACTATCCACCGTCGATCATACATTGGAAGTAGGTATGAATCAAGACTGTCATGAGTTGGATTGTATGATTGTCTAAGGAGTTAGGCATTGCAACAGGTTTGCTACACCATTCATGAGTGCTTCTGAAATAAGATTTGAGTATTGGATTCAACCCACACTCACCTGAATCACTTCATGGAGTTTATCACGAGTGATTGTGAGATGATAATATCATATAATCTTCAACCCAAAATATATGAGTTGTTGACTATGAGTTGGTCGTGCATTGATGGCACGAAAACGCATCAGTAACTTGATGTTATAAAACGTGTCGTTGTGCATGATTTAATGAATAGTTAGTACAAGCATATAGTGTCGAAGTTTATCTGTTCCTTTTTATCCTAAGAGGATTAAAGGCGATATCTGGGCCCCTCGATGATTCTGTTTTGACTTATGTGTCGGGCCCGGTCAGAACTAATTTGATGTGTTCAGTTATGTTCTATGTCAGACAAATTGGAAATCTGGAAACAAACTGCCAGACAATAAGTATGACATTGTTCCATGTATTTGTCCGGCTGATATCTTGAGAACAGAGGTGTATCTTATCCCTTATCTAAAGGATGCGTCACTGACTACGTCATAGTTCGACAACGGCTTTTGGAAGCTTACGATTGTTAAGTCGGATCTTGAAATCACATGAACAGTTATAGTTATTAGACTTATCCAAGTGGGAGACTGTTGGATTTGGTTTCTAAGCCCATAACTATAATTGGATGTACTTGACCCGATTGTAGCATGGTCCTTTTGGGTTGCCTTCACCAGTGCAATTTGATAGGATGGTTTTAGGAGAATAAGATTATTTATGAATTATTAATATATTATAAGTATAATATATTAATATGGTTATTTAATTAGTATTGTCCAAGAATTAATTTGGAATTCATTTTGTGGTCAAAAGAAACTAATTAAATATGGAGGGATTGATTATGTAAATCAATGGTTCCATAAGTGTTGGCTAATGATCCATGTTTATGCAAGTTGGGCTAAACCTATGAAATGGTCCATGGATAGTCCATGGAGGTTAAACCCATGGAGCATGAGGAAATTAAAAGTCATGGATCATTAGGGTTTACAAAGTGCAACCCTAGCACTTGCCACAACTATATAAACCCCCTCTCATGCACCAAAATCGGTTTCACCAACCTTAGAAGCAAGTAACTTATTCTCTTGAAGCTATTCTTTGCATATTGGTGTTTGTGAACCATTAGAGGCATCACACTTGAGGTGCTCAATCTTTCAAAGGTCAAGAACTCCATCCTACACAAGAGGTAAGCATCCAACTAAAGTTTTTGTTATATAGCTTCAATTGTATGCTAGCTAGGGTGAATGCTTTGGAAAAACAAATTGTATGTATAATTAGAGAAAACTTAGATCCAAATCATTTAGGGTTGCATGTGCACTTAGGAAGTGTTATAGTGCTCAAAACCTAACACATAGTTGGGCCATTAGTGGACCTTTGAGGACCCATTTGGTATTGGGCCTTGGTGAGCCCAATGGGCTTGGGTTATTTATGGGTCGAGTTGGTGGACCATATTTAGACCTAATATATGTGAAGGTTTGGTCTTAGATCCTAATGGGATTAATTGTGGGTTTGGCTCAGTGTTAGAAGTCGGAGTACAACAGCAGCATTTATAGGATATGTCTGCCATCCGTGGTGAGTCTTCTCACTATACTTACCTGTGTGGTAATTTATGTGTGACTGGAGGGTCTTGTTGGTGTTATTGACCAGAGTATCTTATTGGTGTTGTTGACCGGAGGGTCTTAGTGCATTGTTGACCGAAGGGTCTTAATACATTATTGACCGGAGGGTCTTGTTTGTGTATATTGCGAGATGTGTTACTGTGCATACTATCTTTGTGACTTATGTTGTTATATTTTCCTGTGTATATGTTGATCCTATGTGTTTATATTGAGTACTGTGATATCCTGATTTATGATTTGTGAATTATACTGTGTATTATTCTGAGCTTATTGAGTTAGGACCAGAGGGTCCACCCGAGTTGTGGGACCGGAGGGCCCACTGAGACACATTGACCAGAGGGTCTTATTTGGGTATAGCCATGAGAGGCTTATGTGATGTGGGTGGTATTTTGGGGAACTCACTACGCTTCATGCTTACTGTGTTATATGTTTCGGGTACTTCTCAGGATCATAGGAAGGCGCGTGCTTGATTGTACACACGAGATGGAGTTGTGTTTGAGGATCCTGGATTTTATTCAAATAATTATGAACACGTGTTTTTGATAATTGATATATTGGGATTTTGTGAGATGTGTTGATGATATTTATGTGATTTTAAAAATAAAAAAATTGTGCGAAAATTTACGGTGTTACAAGTTCGTATCAAAGCCTTGGTTTGAGGGATTCAGATGTGCTCTTGGGTAGGTCAGAACTCAAACTGAGGATTTGAGAAAATTTTCTAAAAAGAAATGATTTATCTAAAACGAGTAAGCGTTTTCAAGAGAAAACGAGATGGAGCAGTGTGTACAATCAGCCAGAGCCCGAACGATGATTTCCTAAAATACAATTATTTGTTTGTATATGAGATATTTATGTGATATTAGAGCTGCATGCTAGATGATAGGCTAGGTATTTCAGAAATTAGGGCTAGAGTTTCCTGATTCATGATGCCTTAGCCTAGGGGATGCTATTAATTGATATTATCTGTTATTTGCTCTGTATGTGCTGAGTAGAAGTAAGTAGCAGGAATCTTTTAGAGGGAGTCTTGAGTCGAGGAGTGATCTAGGAGAGATACCTAGACGAGCATTTGAGGAATCTACTGAGAGAGTAGCTAGAGATCCACGAGAGGTAAGATTGCTTGAGTTCGGTGATACCTTTTGAGTTATGAGAAGAACGAGTGGAGTGGTGTGCTAGAGTGGTTTCATGTACTGGTTATTTGATGCCCGAATGCTGGTTGCTTTGTACTTTGTGGAACTCTCGAATGATGGGAGTCAGCTACTAAGTGAATATGACGATATTCAGGAGGTAGATGGCTGGCATCACGAGGAGTTCTTCAGCAGCTGATGGCAGTGAAGTGTGAGAACCTAGAGAGTAATTCTAATCCGATGAGTACGTTGTTTAGAGGTTAGTATTCGCTAGAGAGCGAGCATGTGTAATGGGAATGGTGATCGAGTAGGTTGAGAAATTACTTAGAAAATCAGGGACGCTTGGTGTGGAAAGTATGGGTAGATGTGGCAGGTAGTATGGGCCCGTACTACTACAAGTAGAGGACCCATACTCAAAACAGGGAGAATTCCGGAGGTTCTAAGCAGCAGGATGAGGAGAAAAAACATGGTTCGCGTACCATGATTCGTAGCAGAGTGTGTTTTCACCTTTATCAGTTATCTGACCGTGATTATTCAAACTGAGTGGGTATGGGAGATTGTGGGGCCATAGGGCCATGTTGGTTGAGCTTAAATGGAGTATGCCCTAGGTGGGAAAATTTGAGATTAGATCTCGAGGGTTTTGACTGGTGAGGTGCCAGTTGGAGTCGCAAGACTCAATTAGGAGGGGGGGGTGGAGATGATGCATCGTGGAGGGTTGCAGTCTAAGTTGAGTGGTCGGGCGATGGCCTGTGATGTCAAGGTTGTATATTGAGGATTATATTGTTCCTGTTTCCCATATTATAGGATGGGTAAGTGAGTACGTTCTTATGCCGGGAAGGAGTCATTAGTGGGGACTATGACAACGAGGGCTCGAGTATGCCTTTTTTGAGTTTGGTAAATCGTATATCAACAACTGTTGTAGGAAAAGGAGATGAGTATAACAAGATGACGACTTTCGTGGCTATGCAGCGAATCGACTGTGAGGCTGAGGTCTCCCGTGCTATGTCGATTCTTGCAGTGGGGTGATGATGGAGGATTCAGAGAACGAAGTGTGTGATAGTCCATTATTTCCAGGAAAGGGGATAGTGCTATTCTAGGACTGTCGGAATAATTTCATGTTCAGTCGGACGAGGTTCTGGGTGACTGGAGAGAGTCACATTGGTTAGTTCCGAGGATTTCATCTGAGATTCGGGATATATGAAGTTGCTTGGTCTTTCTTTAGAAGATCATCAAGTGTTACGTAGTACACTTCAAAAGTCAAGTGTGGTGTATCTGGTGAAACAATATGTGGAGTATACTGTTGATATGTCAATTGGTGATGGTTGAACCCTGAGTGGGGAGAACTGGGTGTTCTGTTGAGAAGATCAACAATCTGTTCAAGTTGCGGTCGGAAGATTTGGTTATGGGGATCTGCGGTACGGACATATGTTGCTTGGGTTTATTGGTGGATGAGGCAAGGTGCAGAGCGAGATGATGCATATGGTACATGTTCAGGAAAGGACGAGTGTATCCACGGCGAGTAGCCATGAGTATGAGATCTTATTGTGGCCAGGGACTCTTCGGGGTTGCAATAGTTGAGTTCGAGGCGATTGGTTCATTGAAATCCAATTTCAATTGTTGGGATTTGCCCGTTCGATGTATAGATTGTATCTATACTCCGGGAGGAGCAGAAATTGATTTGTCAATTAGTTTCAGGGTCAGTATGAGTAGCTTTGCATGGGTTTTGATTAGTAAGAGGATGGGGATTTCGGATGGTCGTCAACGTGTTATCAGTTATTGACGATTCCTCCATGTTTCAATTTGTGAGTGGAGTATTTCGAGGTTACGAGTTGTGCGAGAGGAAGATTAATGGTCGTAGCAAGACATTATGAGATTTTGTGATGGTGTATCGCGGTATCCGAGTATGATGCCGTGAATGGAAGATCAGTGGTTGAGGAAAGCGAGTGTGAGATTCAGTGATGGTGTATCGTGGTATTCGAGTATGATGCCCTAAGTTGTTGGATTATGTTGAGACTCGAGTTTATGGGATGGCAAGTGGAGTACCGAGTAACTATTGTTCTAGCGGCAACCCATCAGCTAATTGTCATTGGATGGGGATTGTCCAAGAATGTGAATTGTATCAAGGGAAAAGTGTTTTGTAACGGCGATTGTTGTTAGGGGCAGTGATGCTTAACCTGGGTGTGTGTGTGTACCTGTCCATGATGGATCACGGAGCATGAAATTAGTGAACGCATTATGGTGATGGTTTCATGATGAGATTGTGGGTTGATAACAGAGTGGAGGGATCTAGGTGGGAGTAATCACTTGGGATTACCGAAAAAAACCATGGGATGAGCCCATGGCGAGCGAGTGAGTGATGTAAGACTGCGGGGAGCCGTAGCAATCACGAGTCAGTGAGAGAGTATCGTAAGACTGCGGGGTAGCCTTGCCACCAGACGCCATCGAATATCAGCCGCCCTGTTACATTGCTTAACCCAACCCTAAATCATATACCATCAGCCGCCACCACCAATGGTATCATCTCCAGCCGCCGCCGCTGACGTAACCGAGCACCACCCTACCTTAGTAGCCTTGCTACCAAACGCCATCGAATATCCTTGCTGCCGGAGGCGGTGTGAGACGCCGGAAAGAACCACCGACACCCATAGGCGCAATCGTGAATGCTATTGTTGAGTCATGGACGATCGGAAACACTTGGTAAGTTAGCTACAACCGGACTTCTTCTTATTCCTTTATTCTTTCGGCATGTTTGACGTGGGAAACACCGTTACCGCCGCTGCCGATCTCAGCCGCTAGTTCCGTCGATCTGGACGCTGCCAGCCATCAGACAGTGGCCGATGGCCTTTGTTTTGTGTCGCATTTTGCATGTGATGTTGCTGGGATTCGTAATGTCTGTTGGCCGGAGGTTTGACGTACCACCATGGCAGCCAACCATGGTAGTTGCCATTTCTGCCATATCTCGCCGCTACCAGCCACCGTGGGAGGTGACTGTGGGTGTGTTTATGGGTTTGTGTTGAGTGTAATTGTTGTTTTCGGAAATTATGAGGATTGAATGAGTGTTTGTATGGCCGAAAAACCCCTACCACCACCGTGAGGTGGTGGCTGCCGCAGTGAGCCGCCACCGACCACCACTGCCGAGGAGGCAGTGGGTGGTGCCCGGCCTAGTGGGACCCTAATGAACCTAAACACTTAACCTTGGACTGGGCTGGTTCGTTATTGGGCTAGAAACCCTATTTGGGTTTGGAAAACCTTAATTTTGGGGTTTGTTGGTTTGGGCCTATTGGGACCCGCGTTGGACCAGTGGATTGAAGTTATGACTCATGCCGATTTCGTTGTATGATGGCTTAGTGGAATAATGGATTTAATTGGTTAAGTCCTTAATGGGTTAAGTGAAAAAACCTAACCCTAATCGTCATTTTATGTGAAAACCCTAATTTTGCTTGGGCTTTAGTTGGGCCTTTCTTTTGGGCCCTTGTGATTAGGCTATTGATGGGCCATCCAAGAGCAATCATGTGGACTAGAATATTTAGATGGGCTTTAGGGTAAGGCCTATATGAGGGTTTGGGCCCAATTTGGAAAATTGGGCCACAGTTGGGCATTAGTGGACCTTTGAGGACCCATTTGGTATTAGGCCTTGGTGGGCCCAATGGGCTTGGGTTATTTATGGGTCGGGTTGGTGGACCATATTTAGACCTAATATATGTAAAGGTTTGGTCTTAGATCCTAATGGGGTTAATTGTGGGTTTGGCTCAGTGTTAGAAGCTAGAGTACAACAGCAGCATTTATAGGATTTGTCCGCCATCCGAGGTGAGTCTTGTCACTATACTTACCTGTGTGGTAATTTGTGTGTGACCGGAGGGTCTTGTTGGTGTTATTGACCAGAGGGTCTTATTGGTGTTATTGACCGGAGGGTCTTAGTGCATTGTTGACCGGAGGGTCTTAGTACATTATTGACCGGAGGGTCTTGTTTGTGTATATTGCGAGATGTGTTACTGTGCATACTGTCTTTGTGACTTATGTTGTTATATTATTCTGTGTATATGTTGATCCTATGTGTTATATTGAGTACTGTGATATTCTGCTTTATGATTTGTGAATTATACTATGTATTATTCTGAGCTTATTGTGTTAGGACTAGAGGGTCTACCCGAGTTGTGGGACTGGAGGGCCCACTGAGACACATTGACCAGAGGGTCTTATTTAGTTATAGCCATGAGAGGCTTATGTGATTTGTGTGGTATTTTGGGGAACTCAATAAGCTTCGTGCTTACCGTGTTATGTGTTATGTGTTTCGGGTAGTTCTCAGGATCACGGGTAGCCGCCAGCTTGATTGTACACACGAGATGGAGTTGTGTTTCAAGGATCCTGGATTTCATTCAAATAATTATGAACACGTGTTTTTGATAATTGATATATTGGGATTTTGTGAGATGTGTTGATGATATTTATGTGATTTTAAAAAAAATGTGTGAAAATTTACGGTGTTACATGGCATCTTGTAGTAAGAGATTGAGCTTGGAGAATGATGTGGATGTTAGTATTACAAGAGATATAGAGAAAGAGTTTATAGCAAATGACTTTATTCATGCATCTAGTGAACTTTATATTGTTGATATTCTTTTAGAATAGATATAATTATATTAAAATGTATAACGCTTTCAGTCTGTAAGAATATGTATAAATTTGTATTTAAGTTCGGATGTATAAAAATATATTAGAATGTTGTTATTTTTCAAACTCGGATTCAAGAATTTCGTTATTTTTCAGTAATATTCTAATAGAATAAAATTCTAAAAGAACATCATTCTAGCAAAAAAATATTCTGATAGAATAAAATTGGTTATATTTACAAATTACTTTAGGATTAAAATTGAATTAGTTAAAAAATATTCAGATTTTAAAATTAGGAGAATTAATTATCCCTAAAAAAATCCAAAAATTTCCTTTTATAAATATAGTTAATTGTCCAAAATACATTTTTTCTAAAATTTGTGTGATTATATGGTACATGTTATCCCATTATAATATCATACACTCTCAAATCATGTTCAATGGTTAATTTCATCCGTTGGTACAGATCTGTGCATTCTAGCATAAAATAGTTACTAAAAACAAAATAATATATATATATATATATATATATATATATATATATATATATATATATATATATATATATATATATATATATATATATATATATGTTCAGGGCCGGCCTTATTCTTTTATGTGTTAAGATAGGGCTTAGGGCCCCCAATTGATAGGGGCCCCATTTAATTTCAATCCAATGTCTGAGTATCAAAAAAAAAAACGTTGTATGGATTCTTCAACAAATCAAGTCGATCGACTACACGGCGATTAAACTTCCTTCTTTTTCTCACTTCTCCAATCGATTCACGGCTTCACGGCTTCAAGGATTCAAGCAATCAAGCGATCGCTGTTGTATTCAGTTGATCAGTTCTTCTTGCTTCTTAATTCTGATCTTCTCGGTTTCTCTTGAATCTTGATGATCGGCTGCTATTCTTCTCAGTTCTCATCTGCTGTCACGGAGGTAATATACTAATATGCATCATCACTTTTCAGTTTTAATTTTTTTGATTATCTCTTAATTCTGATTATCTAATTGGGGACTTGGGGTTAACAGCCAATTAATTAGGGTTAATCTTTTGACAATGGACATTAGTCACATTACACAACCACAAATTTTTCAAGTTTCAATGAACTGTAATTTGTTAAATTGTTAAAATTGAAATGTTGACAACTTGACATTGGCAGACTACATGTCTACATATGAATGTTTTTTTTTCATAATGAATCAACCTTATTTGCAATCTAATGAATGGTTTTTTTTTCATAATATGTGATAGTATTGGACAATGTTTGGTTCCTAATTATTGACAGAATGATGTGGAATTGCATGTAACTTTTCAATTACATTTATATATAACTGATTTCATTATAAATATAGCATACAAAATAGAAAAACTTTTCAATTAAATTTGTATTTTAATTGTTTTTGGCTTTATCCAAATGGCATGAGTGATCAAAGTTGTTAATCTTTTTAATTTTCTGATTTTTTATTCCAGATTGGAAGATTCCATTGTTCATTGATTTCATTGTTCACTGATTCCAGATTGCCTTATTCCATCGTTCACTGATTCCAGATTGACAGATTCCATCGTTTTTGAGCTTTCCATTATCTCAGGGGCGGTATAATCCTAATCCATATCTTATAAACTTATAGTTATTATTAATCAAATAATTAATAATCATGTCAAAGAGAAAATACGAATCCGGTGCTTCAAAAAGGAAACGAAAAATGCAAGAAGAAGCTTTTATAGATAAACAAAAAGGGTCGTTTTTAAAATATTTAACTACAAACAAAAACATTGATAATGAACAACAACAAACTAATGTTGATAATGAACAAGAACAAGCTAATGTTAATAATAATGATCATGAACCAACTAATATTGAAAATGATAATGAACCAACTAATATTGAAAATGATAATGAACCAACTAATGTTGAAATTGATAATGAACAAACTAATAGTGAAAATAATAACGAACAAAGTAATATTGAAATTGATAACGAACAAACTAATATTGAAGATGATAACACGCCTTTAAACATATATGATCCAAGTAGATGGAATAATATTAGTAATAATCTAAGAGATTTAATCGTAGAAAAGGGTCCTATTAAGATTTATGATTTTAAATTTCCAAAAGATCAACATTTAAGAAGCTTTAGTACATTTATTTATATGCAAAAAATACCAAATGGAGAAAAATACGAACGAACATGGTTGGTTTATTCCATAGATGTAGATAGAGTTTTTTGTTTTTGTTGTAAATTATTTAATGTGAATACATCTACATGTTCGTTAGCACATAAAGGTAATAATGATTGGGACAATATTTCTAGTATATTAAAAAGACATGAAGCAAGTAACGGACACATTCTTAATATGAGGTCGTGGATTGACTTAGAAACTAGATTAGCAAATAATAAAACAATTGACAAGCAAATCCAAGAACAAATAAATAAAGAAAAAGAACATTGGAAAAATGTGTTAATAAGAATCATTGATGTAGTAAAAACTTTAGGAAAAAGTAATTTAGCATTTCGTGGAACAAATGAAAAGATTTATGAAGAAAATAATGGTAATTTTTTAACTATAATTGAAATGATTGCATAATTTGATCTTATTATGCAAGAACATATTAGGAGAATTAATGACAATGAAATTCATAATCATTATCTTGGACACAATATGCAAAATGAACTTATTAGTTTATTAGGAGAAGAAGTTAAAAGTAAAATTATTAAAAAAGTAAAAGAGGTTAAATACTTTTCAATAATACTTGATTGTACTCCCGATACAAGTCATAAGGAACAAATGTCAATTATCTTACGATGTTTAGATCTTTCAACAACTCCAATTGAAGTTAAAGAGTACTTTCTAGGATTTTTAATTGTAGATAATACAACCGGTAAATGCTTATATGATGCTATAGTTGATGAAATTACAAATATAGGACTAGATATAAATAATGTTAGGGGTCAAGGTTATGACAATGGATCAAATATGAAAGGAAAACATCATGGTGTACAAAAACGATTGTTAGATATTAACCCTAGAGCATTCTACACTCTGTGTGGTTGTCATAGTTTAAATTTAGTAATTTGTGATATGGCTAATTTGTGTGATAAAGCTAGTGAATTTTTTGGAGTTATACAACGTATATATTCGATATTTGTTTCATCAACTCAAAGGTGGAAAATATTACAAGATAATATATCAAACCTACCACTTAAATCATTATCACAAACTCGTTGGGAAAGTAGGGTAGAAAGTGTAAAAGCAATTAGATTTCAAGCACCACAATTAAGAAAAACACTTTTACAATTATCCAAAAGTTGTGGAGATCCAAAAAACTAAAAGTGAAGCTAAATGTTTAGCTACATATGAACTTCAAAACTATGAATTTTTATTAGGAATGATTATTTGGTATGATGTTTTGTTTTCTATTAACACTGTTAGTAAAAGTTTGCAATCAAATGATATGTGTATCGATGATGTTATAGATCAACTAAATGGACTTTCGTGTTTCTTTGAAGAATATAGAGAAAACAGATTTGAAAAGGCTTTAGATTATGCAAAAGAATTGGCTTTAGAAATGAGCGTAAAACCTAAATTTCGTGAAAAACGTATCATTCAAAGAAATAGACGATATGATGAAAATGTTTCTAATGAAACTATTAAAACTCCTGTTCAGTTATTTAAAACTGATTACTTTTTATATGTAGTAGATAAAGCCATTACTTCACTTAAAAGTAGATTTGAGCAATTTAACGAGTTCAAAAATATTTTTGGTTTTCTATTTAGTATAAAAAAATTAAAATCATTTGATGAAAATACTTTAAAAGAACATTGTTTAAATCTTGAAAAATCTTTAAAGCATGATGATAGCTTAGATATTGATGGTTTAGATTTATTTCATGAACTAAAACTTTTAAGACATATTGTAAATTTAGAACGTGATACAATTATTAATATACTTAATTACATTAAAAGGTTTAGTTCTTTTCCAAATGCATATGTTGTCTATAGGATTATGTTAACTATTAATGTGACCGTTGCCTCTGCAGAAAGAAGTTTTTCTAAATTAAAACTATTAAAAACTTATTTAAGATCTACAATGTCACAAGAAAGATTAAATGGATTAGCTATTTTGTCGATTGAAAAACATTTAGTAAAAGAAATTGATTATGAAAATTTTATTAAAGAATTTGCATCTAAAAAGGCTAGAAAAATTAACTTTATGTCATAAAATATATTCATAAAAACATATACATAAAAAAAAAATTAACTCCGCCATTTGTAAACTTTTTAGTTTATTATTGTCGGTCCCAAGCCCGGATAAAGGAGGAGGGTTTATAACATTAAGTATAGTAAATGTTAAAGGGCCCCAAATTTTTGGTCGCTTAGAGCCCCTAACCGGTTGAGCCGGCCCTGTATATATTTTGTGTCTAAGAGATTCAATTTGTTTTCATATGCCTAAAACGTATGTGAATATGCACATTCATTATATGCATATGAAAAAAAATGTATATTCCCAAAAAATATTCAACGAATCTTTTTATCGGTAAGAGAGTAGTGGAATTGTTTGGTTTTCAACGAATCTCTTAATCGTGGCACTTTTAAGCTCTCATTCGATCTCACGAAACATTGAGATTTACCTTTTAATTTTAGAATACCTTAGCTGTAAGCCCAATATTTTTAGTTTTTTTTAGCACGTTCATTAAGTTTGTTAACAACCACCCAAAATATAAGAAATATATAGTCTTACGATAAAAACTACAAACCTCAATTAATTAAGAAAAAGATATCTGGCTATTTTTTTATTTTATAAAAGATTGTCCTTCATGCTTCTTTGTACACAAGCTAATATGGGATATTGGAAAGGAACATACAAAAATTAGGCACTTGCTTCCCCTTTTATAATTACTTTTTTTTGGGACAACCCGATGTTCCAAGTCAATGTAATATTCAAAAAAGTCAAAGATTATAATCTATTCTTGGAATAAAAAAAAATAGCATCAAAATGAAATGTTCAAAAGTCTTAATTGGGATACATAAAATGATAGATATTGTGTCAAAGTTTTCAAAAATATAAAGAACACTCAAATCCGAGTTATAACGAAGAAGTTATGACCAATCAAAGATCCGTGACAAAACCGGTAAAACACTGTTAAGCGTAAAAAGTGAAATTTCAATAAAATACTTTTTAGCCATAAGTATCTAAACGAAAGTCGTAGATAATAACAAACTGAGAGCATACATAAAAAAGAACGTCCAAATCTGACTTCGTATGAGGAAGTTATGATTTTTCTAAGTTTCGGAACAGTAGTAGACAGCTAAAAACTCGAAATACTAATCAAACGATTTTTAGCCGACGCAGCCTAAACGAGAATTGAAGGTCTCGACAATAGTAATACAACGGTAAAAAGACAGACGATAACGGACATCGGATGAACAAGTTATTAATTTTTAACTGATTTTTCCTGTCCCGGCCTATTAATAGATATATAATTAAAAATAAATTCAAAATTTGTCGATGAAGTCTAAATGAAAGTTGTAGAGTATATTGTCACCTACGCGTGAATATAAAGAACGTCAAAAACGGAGCTCGTATGCGAAAGTTACGCATTTTTGAAGATTTGGGCACACCCTTCGAAGCTTATCCGAAGGGTTACGCCCCGCGTACTTCGGAGTACGCCCAACGTACTCCATGCACGGCCACGGATCGGCCACGTCGCCACTATACCTCTACTCCCATCCCATCCGAAGACAGGCGCCGGTGACGTCATCGCTGACGTACGCCCCGCGTACTTCGGCGAACGCCCAGCGTACGAGGGCAGCTTCCTCACCTATAAATAGGTGCGAGGGTTCCGACTTCTTGGACACAATTTCACCATTTCTCCCTCACATTTTCACTTCCGAGCCCCTCGAGACTACCCCGACGCCCCGGTTCCGTACCCAAGTTCTGACGAAGGTCTGAAGCTCCGAGATTCCCGAAAAACTTACCACTTTCCGGTCGAAGTGCTGCCCGAGAAAAATCTCGTTTTCTTCAAATCACCACACTTTCCAGGTGAGTTCATACCCCTTTACTTTCATGTTTTTACTATACTTTGGGGGGGGGGGGGGAATACAAGTCAAATACAAGAAAAACTTATGTGAAAATACACGTCGGTACATAGGGTTTCAGATGTTTCATCTACATTTTGTTTAATGTTAAACAACATTACTACTAATGTCACACTTTGCATGCGAAGTTAGTAATACGCTAAGTTTTATCATTTCAATGGGACACATTGTCGGAAAAACTATAATAGGTATAGTTTACGAGTTATTCATGACTCTTTTTTTACATACTATAAACATTATAAAGAGGAAATCTTTACATTTACAAGTAAACGGATTTTTTATTTCGTAAATCTATTGATACTAAATTTTGTGAGACATTTGGCTTCACCGTACTTTCAAGTACGCATTTCAAGTCCTGTATTATAAACCATAATCTCTTGTAGGGAGAGCGTGATACTTGTGTGTAGATCTATACGGGATTGACAATCCCGCACCTAAACTGTTAGCTACAGTTAGATCGGAAGGTCTGGGGTGACAAATGTCATAACACTTCAACGCTTGAAGAACGTTGTTACAGGCAGTCTGGATCAATAGCATGGTTATAAAACTCACATGGAGTATCAAAACATTTTGATTTACGGGGCTATCAAATGCATTAGTGATTATATATATTCATATATATAAACCTACTTACGCTATTTTTAGTATGAAAAATACTTACGCATCCCAGTCTTCAAAACTTTTCAACTACCACATATTTATGGAAGATATTGGATTTTCTAGAAACAAACTCAGATATTTTATTCAGAAATGCATACAATTATAATACAAAAACGCTTATGAACTCACCAACTTAAATGTTGACAATTTTTCAAAACTACTTGTATTTCTCAGGGATTCAGTAATACAGGTAAAACATCAGCTTTTGGAGAAGGGACGCTAAGGCGTCAGTTTTCAAACTTATTAAATCATCATATTGTAATTTATTTTTGAAACATGTATTACATGTAACAATGTAACTTTTTGATTATATTTATGATGGTTGTGTTACTTTCTTTACGAATATTCAACTGTTATGATACTACATGAAGTCATCCACCCCCGAATGTTTCCGCCATTCTGGTTTGGGGTGTGACAGATTGGTATCAGAGCATTGTTTATAGTGAACTAAGTATATCAACCGATAAAAGATATACAACTATAAATACAATGGGGCCTAAGTGCTCTGAATAATAATATATTTTAAGAATATAACGATAATTTATAAAAGTATACATACATGCTTATACATATATACATACTAGAACAAGCATCACAAGAAGAACAGAACAGAAGTATTTAAAGGTTGAACACTGCGGTCAAACCTAGACCGTTATGTAATCATATCTGGGATCAATATAGCCTGATCAACTATATTCATTTGAGATATGATCGACATGTGTTTGGGAGTGATGTGGTGTTGCAACAGTCTTAAAACTTACCTAACTCTATTCAAGGGATTTCTAGATCAGAACAAAAAAAATTAGAATACTATGGGAGTATTTTAGGCACTATAAATAACTTATGTGAGAACTTAAAAGACCCTTCTGGTAGGTCTATGATTCCGGAGTGTATACTTCCAAGGTTTTATATAATTGAGATTTTATAGACTTAGAATTTGTGATCTATGCTTCACTACCTGTTCCTTGTTTGGTTGTGGTTTTGGAGTAGG